>NC_082685.1:92161114-92512741 GCF_949987515.2 Delphinus delphis | reverse complement strand
ATATAGACCAGATTGACTTTAAGGCAAAGAACATCACTAGAAATTAAATTTTTTTTTTTGGCAAAAGATAGTTTAGTCTTTTACTGTTTAAAATCATGTTTAAACATCTCCAATGGCATTGTCAATAACTGTTAATAATTCCTGAATTAACTCTTCTAAATTGCTTTTATTTTTTAGTCTGAATCCATTAAAAAAATCTTGAAAGTATAAATATGTTGAAGTATATTATGGTTCAAATTTCTTCTGTTTCCTGCAATATTCATCAAATATGTGCATAGAAGTCAATCTCCTTTTTTATGTTGGAGAATTTTGCTTATAATAGTTATACTAGGTGCTATTTAGTTGATTTATTTTTACTTTCTTAAACCTGGTGAATTCTCCCCTAAGAAAATGAGTTAGAGATTCCCATTGTTATTTAGGTTTCAAGTTACTATCTTTTGAAAACTCCCACTTCCCTTCATTATACACTAAGGACATCAATCCACCAGGTGAATTCAGACATCTCTATCTCAACTGATCAGCAAATGAGTTTAGCTGTTATATGTGGTACTGTGGGACAGATCACTTTATTTTCATAATCATAGCCTCTTGTCTACATAATAATTTACATAATTATTTAAAATGTTTAAATTCTTCTTATTTTATAAAATGTTATAAAAGTTACAGTGATGAAAATAGTTAAATGCATATGTCTTATACACTTAATATAATTAAGTGGATATTGGAAGTAATAAGACCTGCTAATGGAATCAAATCACTGAATATACATTAGATGTCTCTTAGAAAAGCATACAATTATAAGTAAAAAGAACAAAATTAAATACTCTGTATTAAAAATCCTAGAAGGAGGTTATGGGGAGGGGGAAGAGTGAGCTGTGACAGGGCGAGAGAGAGTCATGGACATATACACACTAACAAACGTAGTAAGGTAGATAGCTAGTTGGAAGCAGCCGCATGGCACAGGGATATTGGCTTGGTGCTTTGTGACAGCCTGGAGGGGTGGGATAGGGAGGGTGGGAGGGAGGGAGACGCAAGAGGGAAGAGATATGGGAACATATGTATATGTATAACTGATTCACTTTGTTATAAAACAGAAACTAACACACCATTGTAAAGCAATTATACCCCAATAAAGATGTTAAAAAAAAAAATCCTAGAGGGCTTCCCTGGTGGCACAGTGGTTGAGGGTCCGCCTGCTGATGCAGGGGACGCGGGTTCGTGCCCCGGTCTGGGAAGATCCCACATGCCGCGGAGCGGCTAGGCCGGTGAGCCATGGTCACTGAGCCTGTGCGTCTGGAGCCTGTGCTCCGCAACGGGAGAGGCCACAACAGTAAGAGGCCCGCGTACCAAAAAAAAAAAAAAAAAGAAAAAAAAATCCTAGAAATATATCGTCAACTCTTGTGTCCATCAGGGAAACTGAAACTAAACATTTTATATTTTTAAGATTTTTTTGTAACAATCTCTCCTTCTATGCATAAACCAGTCAGTTGATTTTTGAATATTAAATATCACTTATATCCAGGTTTACATTATACACAAAATGATGAAAGCTAGAACCATTAATAGATTCTGCTAAAGATATTTACTGTCTTTTTTTTTCCTTTGTTGAACATCAGTGGCAGTGCCTACCGATAGTTTTCCACAATTTTTTTCCCATATAACTGGCCTATACTCCATGTATTCACAGGGCTGCAGCTGGTCCCTTTCCTTTAACATTTTTCCTTGCCAACTTTGAGGAGAACTCTTAACTTAGGTAAGAAAAGGTAGATAGTGAAAATCATGTTCCTTTGCAGCTATTGCTTTGCAAAAGGAAATTGTAATGTGAGAATAAGTAATTATATCTTTACAGTGATGGAAATGTGTATTCTGAAATGGTCTTAACTTGATTATAACTTTCTAAATTTAACACTTTTGAAATGAATTCACCATAATTGGGAACATGGTTTCCCAAATCTAAGGTACCTCTTTCTCTTTCTTGCTTCTAATTTTACTATTCCAAATTACAATTTAACTGATTTATCCTACTTTTTTTTTCTTTTTTAATTAGACACAAACTTTTAAAGGTACCGGGAAATGTGGTTAGACGGTATGCAGATGCTGCCGCCTGGTTATGAACATCCAGGGACCAGTTACCTCTGGTCAGGTCGAGAGCGTGTTTATCCTCCATGACAAAGTACTCTTTACTGAAAGAGTGAAAATGACTTTTATTCCAGTATGAAATGCACTTTGCTTTATTTTAAGCATCTTTCTTTGATAATAGAATTTAATCAGATTTTCTTGTTGTTGCTGGCAGTTTTTATCTAGCCCTCCTCCATAACTCAGCTGATCTGAACTTTCAGTCCCCTGCTGCAGACAGACCCCGATGAAGCATAACCAAATAAATACATTCAAATTCTCAAAGTCTTAAGTAGGATAAATGCTTCTTATCAGAACTATTTATCCATGGGTGGTACTCTACCTTTCATATTTTACAGCTGTTGACTCGTCCCGAAGGAACACATGCACTGGAATTTCCTGTTAAAGATTAAATCCTAATCTCCCAAGTGGCCAACATCTATTCAGCTATTTACAACAATGTTGTAAGTCAACACCAAGCAGCTGTTCAGTTTATTTCTTCATACAAGGATTCTTAGCTTCATAGTCTAATGAATCAACCTGAGGTTGATTTAGGCTTGCAATCATGCCAAGAGTTATGAGTTTATTTGTGACTTAATAATTTAAGAGGATCCTTGCCATTTTCTCATACTATAACTAGTAAATCAATCATAAAACAAAATCATGACAGACATGACTCAACAAATTAGAAAGAAACCTTAGGAAAACATATCATTACTTTTGTTTTTAAAGCAGTATGAATCACATTATAAATCATTTCTGGAAAAGCAAAAGGAAATAAGTCATGGCCTCTTCCAGTGTGTTTTAAAAGGTGAATTAACCCCAAGGAAGCACACTTGTTCAAATGATGGCTGTGTTTAGAGGAATAGTCACAGACATAATGAAGCACAAGAAAACAGAAAATTGCATTGGCTAAGAGCAATATGACAGATAAATGACTTTGGATGAACTTGTTAGGAATAATTCTCTGACCATGGAATGTCAGCTGTCCATGTGGCCGTAACTGCTCATCATGAACCCGGTGATGTCAGACCCACCAAATCATAAGTTTGGGTGGACCTAAGAGCAATCCATCATAAGATGGCTCACACATCTGGGATCAGGAACAAGCAAAGCAAGAAGGTAAATGTAAACTGCATGTACAGATGGCCCAGATTCCCAAGTCATCCACAAGTGTTTTAACTCATCCTCTTCCTCATCTCACATCTATGGCCACAAGAATGCCACATGGACAGCTGATAAAGGAGGTAAAAGTCCAAGTTTGGTTCAAGGTAGGTTCAAGGTTTGGTTCAAGTTGACCTGTGAGTGCAAACTGAAATTGGTTAATGGCTGTGCTAAAGCACCCTTTAAGGGTGGCCTAAAAGAGACTGGTGAATAAATGTCCTGAGGGAAAAAAATTTATATTTTACACGTGGTTATCCACTTTGTGTGGATAGAAAAGTAGCCTGTCAATAGACTGTACATAATATCATGGGCACTGGTGTTATGGGCTGAATTCTGTCCTCCCAAAATGCACTTGTTGAAATTTCAATCCCCAGTACCTCAGAATGTAACCATATTTGGAGGTGAAGTCTGTAAAAATGTCATTTAGTTAAAATGAGGCCTTTAGAGTAGGGTCCTAATCTGATATGACTTACATCCTTATAAGAAGAGGAAGAGACAACAGAGATGGGCACACAGAGAAAAGGTCATGTGAGGACACAGCAAGAAGGTGGCCATCTGCAAACCAAGGAAAGATGCCTCAGGAGAAACTCAATCTACCAACACTTTGATCTTGGACTATGAGAACAGTGAGAAAATAAATTTCTGTTGTTTAAGCCACTCAGTCTGTGGTATTACAGCAGCCCCAAAAAACTAATACAAATGGCAACTTATTTGGCTATTTAGAAAGAAGTCTAGGAGGAGAAGGAATGGAAGATTAGAGACATGGAGATCTGAGAATAGGTGTGTTCAAGGATGGATAGGAGTGGTTCTAAGTCTGAAAACTTTTTTACTGGAGGTTAACACCTACTACAAAGCATGCATTAGAGAAAGAGTACTAAACAACGAAGTATCCAGAATAACTTAGACAGTTGATGTCAACAAGTCACTTTCATGGCCATCCCAGTATTGGCACAACAGTTGCTACCCTGGCAAGGGTGGAGACTATGTAGCTTTTGCTGCCTTCCTTCTATTGCTTAATCTCACAGCAACAGAAACAAACCCTCCGCCCCTGATATAGCACCATTTACTGAAGAAACTAGGAAGCCATCTGGTGACAAGCTTATTACACTGGACTCCTTTCATCCTGAAAAGGGAAGCATTTTATCTTCACTAGGATAGACCCATATTCTTGTATGGAGTTTCCTTTTCTGCTTGTTAGAGTAGCAGTGTTATTTAAGTAATACAGTGTATTTGATCTGCTGATATTCCATCAGACTGAGGGACAAACATAAGATCAAAGGATACATGGCAGGAGTGAGCTATAGGATTAACTATAGGATCCACCAGTCATATTGCATATCATGCCACCCTGAAGCTGCAAGTTTGATAGAGTAATGGAAGGGCCTGTTGAAGATACAGTTGAAGTGTCATCTTGAAGATAATTCCCAGTGATGATAAGGAGTAATTCTTCTAGACACCATAAACCAATTGCCATTATATTGTGAGGTGTCTCCAATTGGTAAATTACACTAGTTTGAAAATCAAGAAGTGAAATTAGCAGTGGCTCTGTTTACCTTGACTCTTAGTAATCTACTTAGAAAATGTGTGCTTTCCATCTCTGTTACTCTGGTCTCCTTGGGTTTAATGATCCTGTGCCCCAGAGAAGGTATACTTTCAGCAATATTTCTCTGTGCCCCAGAGAAGGTAACACAGCAATATTCCAATTAAGCCTCCAGTTATGGTAACCTCCCAATCACATTGTACTTATGATTACAGTCTAACAGGCAAGGAAAGGAGTCAATCCTGGCAGGGGTAAATTGACCCTGATTATCAGGAGCGGGTAAGACTTTTGTTGCATAACGAAGACAGTAGAGAAGAATAGGTTGGAAAGACAGTCGATTCACCTTGTTGTCATTTGGTACCCCCCTGACCAATTTTAACTGTGAATGGAAAAACGTAGTAATCCCCCACCCTCACCGTCCAAGAAGGATGCAGTTTTCTGTTACCTTAATCAGGTGCTAGTTGATTATATAGAGAATCTAGAATGGATGGGAGAGGAGATGGTGATGATATACAGTTAGCCATCAGGATAAGCTGGAGAATCAGGGGTTGTAATTTATCAAACTAACCTTCCTCTTACAACTTCATCCCAGGAAACAAGGCACGACAGAATCCGAAAAAGCAATCTCCATATTATATGACTCAAGTGTATCTAAGTGCCTTAAGAAATGGATTGTAGTAGATGTCTCGGCGAGTGACCCAGGTAGCTCCTTCAGCACAGAAGCACTCATTACCCTGGCTGCTGGGATTTTGGTGGTTTACAGCTCCTACCTGAATCCCTTTCCACAACTTTCCCTTAACTGTGAAAAGTTGCTTCACCCAAAATCATTCCTCCTTTCTAAGGGCAGCCTGTAACCCATATCAAGTCAATATTGGGTATAAAGACCCAGGTCCCATACCCAAATGATGAATAAATTTGAAGTGTCCATATTAACTATAGAGCTCCTTGTAGGATAGACTGAGGCCTTTGTTGAGAAGGCCTTACATTTCAGCTTTAATCTTTGTGGCAGGTGTTGATTATATGAGCACTCCCTAGTTATCTTCCTGTATATACATCTCAGACTTGCTTTCCAGAGTAGCTGATCTACCATCTTTTTATTTTTTTAATTTTAACTATCTTGCTCTGTAATAGTTCAAGATTTGGCATTGCCTAACATACTCTCTTGCCCTCAAAGAACTCTTAATCTAGAAAAAGAGAAAGAAAAGAAAGGAAAAATTTTCCTATAAATTTAAAAGTATATTCACTTAGTGAATTATTAAAAAGAAGAATTTCCATTATAATTGTGCTTTCCTTTGTTATTTTTACTTCAAAGACCACAAAAATTGATCACTACATGTTTCAAGTCTATTAACTATCAAATAATTTTTCAGTCTAAAAATTAAGAATTTGATATTTATCACAAGCAACAAAAGCAAAAATTAGTAAGTGAGACTAAAACCAAAAAGCTTCTGGACACCAAAATAAACAGTCTACAAAATGAAAGGAAAAAAAATTTCAAGTTATATATCTGATAAAGGGTTAATATCCAAAATATATAAAGAACTCACACAACTAAATAGCAAAACAAACAAAAAAACAAATAAAAATGGGCAGAGGAACTGAACAGACAATTTTCCAAAGAAGACATAGAAATGGCAAACAGGTATATGAAAAGGTGTTTGACATCACTAACCATCAGGGAATGCAAATCAAAACCACAATGAGATATCATTTCACACCTGTCAGAATGGCTGTCATCCAAAAGACAAGAGATAACAAGTATTGGCAAAGGTGTGGAAAAAAGGGAATCCTTGTGCACTGTTGATGGGAATGTAAATTGGCATAGCTACTATGGAAAACAGTATGGAGGCTCCTCAAGAAATTAACAGTAGAGCTACCATATGATCCAGCATCCCATTTCTGGGTACCTAAAGGAAATAAAGGCAGAATATCAAAGAGGTATCTGTGTGTTCCTGTGTTCATTGCAGTATCGTTCACAATAGCCTAGATATGGGAACAACGTAAGTGTGCATAAATAGATATAACACACACATACATACACACACACACAGAGAAATATTATTCAATCATGAGAATAAGGAAGGAAATCCTACCATTTGTGCCAACTTGGATGGCACTTGAGGGCATTATGCTAAGTGAAATAAGTCAGACAGACTATATAATATCACTTATATGTGGAATCTAAAAAAGCAGAGAAATAGAAGAGTAGAGAGGTAGTTACCAGGGGCTGCAGGGTCAATGATACTGGCCAAAGTATACAAACTTCTAGTTATAGGATTAAGTTCTGGGGATAATACAGTGTGGTGATTACAGCTAATAACACTGTATTATATACTTGAAGGCTGATGAGAGAGTAGACCTTAAATATTCTCACCACAAAAAGAAATGCTAATTATGTGACAGGATGGAGGTGTTAGCTAATGCTATGTTGGTAATTGATATATAAATATAGCAAATCAACACCATGTACACCTTAAACTTACACAATGCTATATGTCAATTATATCTCAATAAAGTTGGAAAAAAAGAAAAAGAAAAAATATAATTTGGTACTTATGAAGTCTGTGAAGATATTCAATGTAAAAACCCACTAATTATAATAAAAACTTAAAAATTTGTATTTTAATATCTGAGTTTATTCATGAAAAATGAAAAAGAAACTCCATTATAACTGTTTATCTGATAAAATTATTTTGCTGGTGGCTTTCTCATTTCCTTCAAAGAATGGGCTATAATTTTTACTATATTTCAAAGCAATAATTAATTCAAAAGAGGGAGAAAATCAGACTGGTCACAGCACTGGATGATTTAGGTAGTTGCAGCATATTTTAATTCTATGTAAGTGTCAATTTTGATGTTTTCATTTTTCTAGCTTTACATATTATATACTGTATTGTATACATGTAGGGGCCCTTTCATTTTAGAGACTCTAAAATTATTTATAACTGTGTGCATTCAGGTAAATATTGACATTGTGAGCAAATATCACACATAGTAGTCTTTTTAAATTCTTATCTTGAGAAACTCAAAAAGGAGACTGGCAGTCTGTCTTAAAAATTTTTCTTGAAGAATATTTTAGGATTGAGAAAAGTTTAAATTATTAATGGATTAACAATTTGATATTATAAACTTAAAAATTGAAATGTATGGGATTTTCAGCCAATGTCTAAGAGGAATTTTTTGTACTAGGCAATAAGCTCTAGCCAGACTAATGTATTAGTCCCTATATCTATCAATGGTCAATTCTCAGTTATCTCTTTATTCTGCTCCTTAGGATTTTTGGCACTGTGGATCATACACTCCTTCCAAACAACCATCTTCTTTGTTCTCTTCCTACCTCACGGGTTGATGATTCTTGGTCTCTAGCTGGATCCTCTTCCTATACATATTTGAGGGATTAAGGTTCAGTCTTTATTAATCTTCTATTCTAATATCATTCCCTAGTCAACCTCTTCCCTTCACAAGGTAATAACATCTGTACCCTAATGACTCAGGACTCTATATCCAGACCAAAAGTATCTCCTGTATTTATATTGCTATATTCATCTGTCTATATTTTTTATTACTACTAGAAAGGAGAATTTTCTTTCTAGTCTTAGTATTAACATAATTGTGAATTGCTATTCTATTTTCCTTTCAACCCTGGTAAGAATTCACTCTTCTACTTTCCTCTCTGGCTGCATATGATCCTTCTGGTAAATTGCAAGATCTGCCTAGTCTGCTTCTACTGTCAGCCACTTCACTCTTTGCCCCAGGAGAACACTGCTTTCACTTCTCCCAGTCTACAGTTTCTTTTCCATGTTGAAAATGACTAATAGGACAGGTGCTACACTATACAGAGACTGCAGTTTTAATATCATTCTCAAATACAAAATTTTGGATTTAAACATATTTAAATATTTAATAGTTATATTAACAATTCCCAAAGCCATCTATAGATACAACACAATCCTCACCAAAATTCCAATGGCATTTGTCACATAAATGCAAAAAAATCTTAAAATTTGTGTGGAAGCACAAAAGATCCAAATAGCCAAAGCAATCCTGAGGAAGAAGTACAAAGCCAGATATATTACACTTCCTGATTTCAAAGTGTACTACAAAATGATAGTGATGAAAACAGCATGGTGCAGGCATAAAAATAGACACACAGACCAAAGGAATAGAACAGAAAGCATGGATTAAACCCCCACATATACAACCAACTAATATTTGACAAGGAAACCAAGACACCCAAAGGGGAAAGAATAGTCTCTACAACAAATGCTGTTGAGAAAATTGCATAAATACAGGCAGAACAATGAAATTGGACCCTTCTCTTGCACCAATTAAGAATTATCTTGAAATAGATTTAAAAATTAAACATAAGACCTGCTACCATGAAACTCCTAGTTCAAAAATATAGGGAAGAAAACACTTGACTTTGCTCTTGGCAATGATCAATGATTTTTTGGATATGGCAACAAACAACAAAAGCAAAAATCAACAACTGTGATTAATGAAACATGAAAGCTTCTGCATAGCAAATAAATAAATAAATAAAAAGGCAACCTACAGAATGAGAGAAATTTTAGCAAACCATATACCAAATAAGGGTTAATATCCAAAACATAAAAAGAGCTCTTACAACCCATTAACAAAGAAACAAACAGAGGAACTCAATAGACATTTTTTCCAAAGAATAGAGCCAACTGACCAACAGGTTCAGGAAAAGATAATCAACATCACCAATGATTGAGGGAATGCAAATCAAAACCACAATGAGATATTACATCACATCTGTTAGAATGGCTATCCCAGTAAGACAAGAGATAACAAGTGTTGGTGAGAATGTGGATAAAAGTGAACCTTATACACTGTTGGTGAGCATGTCAATTGGTTCAGCCACTATGGAAAACAATAGGGAGATTCATCAAACAATTAAAAATAGAACTACTGTACAATACAGTAATTCCACATCTGGGTATATATTCAAAGGACATGAAAACAGGATATCAGAGAGATATATGCACTCCCATGTTTATTTCAGCACTAATAGGGAAACAGTCTAAGTGCATATCAAAGAATGAATGGATAAAGAAGATGTAGTATATATGGAATATTATTCAACCATGAGAAAGAAAGACACCCTGCCATTGGCAACAACATGGATGGAACTTGAGCACACTATGCTGAGTGAAATAAATCAGATAGAGAGAGACAACTACTGTATGGTATCACTTATACATGGACTCTAAAAAAGCCAAACTCATAAAAACAGAGAATAAATTGTGGTTACCAGGGGATGGGGGATAGGACAGATGTTGTTTAAGAGTATAAACTTGCAAAGAGTAGTAAACAAACCATAAAGATCTAATGCACAGTATAGTTAAATACAGACAACAATCTTGTGTTATAATCATCAAACTTGCTAAGAAACTAGAAATTAATTATACCAACCACTAAAAAGAAATGATAATTATGTAATGAGGTGCTAATTATTGCTACAATGGCAATCATATTATAATATGTAAATGTATCAAATTAACATGTTGTATACCTTAAATTTATGTGTTACATGTCAAATAAGTTTCAGTAAAAAAAAAAATCCTTCTTTCTTTGTAACCTCACTTTGATCCATTCTTGTTTTTATGTAGTACCTTTCTAAGTGATGCCATGGAGCCTTCTATCTAGGACCACATTAGATTCTTATCTATAAAGTCTTTTCTCATTATGTCTGTAGTACTGGACATAGATGTGCCCATCTCACCGATGCCTGCTTATAATTTATCCTTGACCCTGCACTTTCAATTCTGCTTATTTACCAAAGGTTGTTTTCTGCTTTCTACCCATGTATTTCTACTTCTCTTTTTTAATGCCTATATGACATTCTTTTATATTTTATTTGATTCCTATTGATTAGAAAGCTTATCTTTCTCTTTATCATTTTTTGAGATATTTTGCCACAGCTATTTCATCCTTTTGTAGAGTTGTAACTTTTTACCTATGGTTTTTATTGGTGGAAAAAGATGGCATTTTTTTAATATGTAAGATTTGAGATTTCTGGGGGAAAGAGGATTAATCTTTTTTTGTTTTGTTTTTTTTATATTGCTATCAAATACAGTGGCCTGCATAAGTTCAGAATTGTAGTTAATGAGTTGTTTTTATGTTTGACACAGGTTGATTTTCATACTGCTTTCTTTGGAAAATGTTGCCTCTTCCTTCATTTTAGCTTGGTTAATTCAGAATGAGTTAAGCTGAGGTTTATTTTATGAGGAAAAATGTATTATATAAATAAAATTTTAAAATGTCAATATCAGATCTACAATTAATTGGCAGACCTGCAATTATAGCCAAATTCAAACCCTAAGGCTCAGACTCTTTAAAGGCAAGTAATTTAACTGTTCCATATTTCAGTTTACTGTTCTGTAAAGTGGAAATAGTAAATTTTTTTACCCAGTTATTATTGTAATCACTCTGCAGATCCAGGAAAGCTCCTCCCACACACCGAAAATTTAGTTTCAATGTTGAGACTGATCATGGCACACACATAGCAAAAGAATATGAAGACTTTTATTACTCATATAATTCTTCCTGTGGAAAACAGGGCAGCTCCCAAGCAGGTCCAAAAAGGGCATGAGAGAGCAGAGAAAAGAAACTGGCTTGGGGTTTTTATTCAGGATGGAGCTGAGGTGAAGTTTACCACATTTGGATTGAACTTCCCACCAGTGACCAAGGCAGGAGCACCCTGGCTTTCTTATCAACTTGCACAAACGTGGGGCAGAAGGGGAAGAGGGAGGAATGAAATTTAAAGGTGTTTGTAGTAGAATATCAAAACATGGAGTCAAACTCTTTATTAGAGTAAGGATTATGTGGGACAATATTTGCTAAATGCTTAACAATAAAAGCAACCACTAGCTATCATGATTATTCCGGTAAATAAAATCTTCGTTATCTCAATTACTTGCCCAGATTGTCAGAGAAGGAAGAAGTTTACAGTTTCAGTGCATCTCAAACATGCATGCACTCTAGCTAAATTGCTATAAAACAGGAGTAACAACAAAACCCTGTTTTGGTTCCATATCTTTCTCTTTTCATGTTTTCTTCCAGTACTTATTTGAAGCTATCCAAACAAAAAATCCTCCTACTTACAACCACATTAGGACAAAAATAGTCTAAGTAAGCACATGGAAAGGAGAGGCAATGAAAACTTCTTAGGATATAGAGCTAGCAGGAGTTAAAAATTTGAAGTGCTTGGGAGAGTATTCTTTTATTTTATTTTGCATTAATTCAGACCCATTCTACTTTCTACTTACTATATTGATTTGAATGACTAAGGAAGGTAAGTGAACTGCATATTTCACAGTTTTAACTCATGAGTTATATAAGTGTGCCATTTTTCTATCCCTGCTTACTAGAGATACATAGCAACCTAGGGCTAGTGGTAGTGCTAGTGTTTATTATAAAGTTTGTCCTTTGTAGGCTTCCCTGGTGGTGCAGTGGTTAAGAATCCACTTGCCAATGCAGGGGACACAGGTTCAAGCCCTAGTCCAGGAAGATCCCACATGCCGTGGAGCAACTAAGCCCATGCGCTACAACTACTGAGCCTGTGCTCTAGAGCCCATGAGCCACAACTACTGAGCCTGCGAGCCACAACTGCTGAAACCCGTGTGCCTAGAGCTTGTGCTCCGCAACAAAAGAAACCACCGCAATGAGAAGACCACGCACCACAATGAAGAGTAACCCCCACTCGCTGCAACTAGAGAAAGCCCGTTTGCAGTAAGGAAGACCCAACACAGCCAAAAATAAAGAAAAAAAAAGTTTATCTTTTGTATCTCAGAGATTTCATGGCCTAGTGATTAATTTCTATTATTTTTTACTTTTTCAGGAGAGCACCTAGATGATTACCACAACTCACATGGTTTATTTTCAAAAATTCATTCCTCTTCATCTCCTATTTCACCTCAAAGCAGTCCAATCTGATTTATTCCCTTCTACTCTCTGGTAGTGTTCTGGTCTACCACTGCCAATCTTTTTTTTTTTTTTAATAAATTTATTTATTTATTTTTGGCTGCTTTGGTTCTTTGTTGCTGTGCTCAGTTTTCTCTAGTTGCAGTGAGCGGGGGCCACTCTTTGTTGTGGTGCACGGGCTTCTCATTGCGGTGGCTTCTCCTGTTATGTAGCATGGGCTCTAGGCACACGGGCTTCAGTAGTTGTGGCACGTGGGCTCAGTAGCTGTGGCTCGCTGGCTGTAGAGCACAGGCTCAATAGTTGTGGTACACTTTGCCCGCAGCATGTGGCATCTTCCCGGACCAGGGCTCGAACCCATGTCCCCTGCATTGGCAGGCAGATCTTAACCACTGCACCACGAAGGAAGCCCTATCATTGCCAATCTTTTTATTGCTAAATATGCAGTGGTCACTTGACCATCCCCATATTACTCTACCACTCAGCACTAAGCAACATATCTATCATTCCATCACTGAGTGGGAATGGGAGGTATCTTCTTTCTGTAGCCTACTTTTCTGCTACCATTCAGTCCCCTAAGTCTTCATTCTCTATGCCACCTATGAATGACTGTCCCCAGCATCAGTCCTGTGCTTTCTTTTCTCCTCTAGTTTTTCTCCTAAAAAATCTCATCCGTCCCATTGTTTAAATGTCATCTATATATGATGTCTTTCAAATATGAAAAGTTGGGTCATCAATTCACGATGATGAAAATACTATTACATAAATATTCCCTTATATTTGTGGTATTCATTTAGTTGTAGAATGCTGAATTTTTAAATGATTAGGGTTAATTTGATTGCAACTGTCGATGGATTAGCTTTAATTATAAAGTAAGTTTTCTTCTAACCTAAATACTGTGAGTATAATGCATTTCCATAATTTTAGCATATCTTTGATTTTGGAGATGTGTCCAGTGACAAATATTTTTATAGCTGTTTAAAACAATCCCAATTTTATTGAAAAATAACTATATCATAATGTCATCAGGAAAAAGCAATGTTTTCCCCATTAAAATAGAATTGAAATATTAAAAAAAAATTTTTTTTTCTCCCTAGCACCCTTTTACATTCTCAGGCAATTTACAGAGGCTTCAGGGGGTGCTTGCGACATAATTAAATTTATGCCATATTAAAGTGTAGCTTGATTGGTACAATTGAATAAAATGAGATTATTAATTACAGATAGAATTTTGTTCTACAAATTTCATAAAAAATTAAACAGTATCTTTCTGTTATTATTACTGTGCTTACCACATATCATTAGGTCTTTATTTGAGAATACTAATTTTGTTAATATCACTCTAATGAGCTCTCCCATGCAAATTAGAGTATCTGATTTTCATTATCTTTCACCAATATTGAGAAGGATTTTTATAACATTTGATACTGTAACAAATTTAAGGAAGTTTAGGGATATTTCAAATTACTGAAACCATCATTTTGTTTATTGCAGGAAATCAGAAATACCTTTTGTTTTTAACTCTACTTAGAATTAATATTTTCATCCTGGTTTGATACAATAAATGAAATGGGAAATTCCTAGGTGGTTTTTCAGTCTATATGAACAATGTAAATTGACTCTATTTGTTTTATATGGAACTGCATACCCTAAACTGCTTAGTTAGTTCTTTTCTCTGTTTGCTACTTTTACTGCTCTTAACCTTTGGTAAGGTTTTCTTTTTTTTTTCCAATAATAGGACAAATACATTGTGATGTGCTATTAAATAAATCACATACTTGATGATGAAATCAATCAACAGAATCCCCTTATGTAAAACACTTCTGGAGAATAATGTACATTAAAAATTCTTACTGTACAAATAGAAGGAAACTGTTCTGAGGTGTGCTAAATGATGACTGTAACAGCCTACCCTAGTTGAAGGTCTTTTTTATTTATTTATTTACATCTTTATTGGAGTATAATTGCTTTACAATGGTGTGTTAGTTTCTGCTTTATAACAAAGTGAATCAGTTATACATATACATATGTTCCCATATCTCTTCCTGCTTGCATCTTCTCTCCCACCCTCCCTATTCTACCCCTCCAGATGGTCACAAAGCACCGAGTTGATCTCCCTGTGCTATGCGGCTGCTTCCCACTAGCTATCTACCTTATGTTTGGTAGTGTATATATGTCCACGTAACTCTCTCACTTTGTCACAGCTTCCCTTCCCCCTCCCCATATCCTCAAGTCCATTCTCTAGTAGGTCTGTGTCTTTATTCCTGTCTTACCCCTAGGTTCTTCATACATTTTTTTCCTTAAATTCCATATATATGTGTTAGCATATGGTATTTGTCTTTCTCTTTCTGATTTACTTCACTCTGTATGACAGACTCTAGGTCTATCCACCTCATTACAAATAGCTCAATTTCATTTCTTTTTATGGCTGAGTAATATTCCATTGTATATATGTGCCACATCTTCTTTATCCATTCATCCGATGATGGACACTTAGGTTGTTTCCATCTCCTGGCTATTGTAAATAGAGCTGCAATGAACATTTTGGTACATGACTCTTTTTGAATTATGGTTTTCTCAGGGTATATGTCCAGTAGTGGGGTTGCTGGGTCATATGGTAGTTCTATTTGTAGATTTTTAAGGAACCTCCATACTGTTCTCCATAGTGGCTGTACCAATTCACATTCCCACCAACAGTGCAAGAGGGTTCCCTTTTTTCCACACCCTCTCCAGCATTTATTGTTTCTAGATTTTTTGATGATGGCCATTCTGACTGGTGTGAGATGATATCTCATTGTAGTTTTGATTTGCATTTCTCTAATGATTAATGATGTTGAGCATTCTTTCAGGTGTTTGTTGTCAGTCTGTATATCTTCTTTGGAGAAATGTCTATTTAGGTCTTCTGCCTATTTTTGGATTGGGTTGTTTGTTTTTTTTGTTATTGAGCTGCATGAGCTGCTTATAAATTTTGGAGATTAATCCTTTGTCAGTTGCTTCGTTTGCAAATATTTTCTCCCATTCTGAGGGTTTTCTTTTGGTCTTGTTTATGGTTTCCTTTGCTGTACGAAAGCTTTTAAGTTTCATTAGGTCCCATTTGTTTATTTTTGTTTTTATTTCCATTTCACTAGGAGGTGGGTCAAAAAGGATCTTGCTGTGATTTGTCATAGAGTGTTCTGCCTATGTTTTCCTCTAAGAGTTTGATAGTTTCTGGCCTTAATCTGGTCTTTAATCCATTTTGAGCTTATTTTTGTGTATGATGTTAGGGAGTGATCTAATCTCATACTTTTACATGTACCTGTCCAGTTTTCCCAGCACCACTTATTGAAGAGGCTGTCCTTTCTCCACTGTACATTCCTGCCTCCTTTATCAAAGATAAGGTGACCATATGTATGTGGGTTTATCTCTGGGCTTTCTATCCTGTTCCATTTATCGATCTTTCTGTTTTTGTGCCAGTACCATACTGTCTTGATTACTGTAGCTTCGTAGTATAGTCTGAAGTCTGGGAGCCTGATTCCTCCAGCTCCATTTTTCGTTCTCAAGATTGCTTTGGCTATTTGGGGTCTTTTGTGTTTCCATACAAATTGTGAAATTTTTTGTTCTAGTTCTGTGACAAATGCCAGTGGTAGTTTGATAGGGATTGCATTGAATCTGTAGATTGCTTTGGGTAGTAGAGTCATTTTCACAATGTTGATTCTTCCAATCCAAAAACATGGTATATCTCTCCATCTATTTGTATCATCTTTAATTTCTTTCATCAGTGTCTTATAATTTTCTGCATACAGGTCTTTTGTCTCCTTAGGTAGGTTTATTCCTAGATATTTTATTCTTTTTGTTGCAATTGTAAATGGGAGTGTTTTCTTGATATCAGTTTCAGGTTTTTCATCATTATTGTATAGGAATGCCAGCGATTTCTGAGATGCTACCAGAAAACTACTAGAGCTAATCAATGAATTTGGTAAAGTAGCGGGATAGTTGAAGATCTTTGGTCTCTGGTGTTTTCTCACTGTTACAATGTTTGCCTAACTGTCATTCATAATCAGAAGGGTTTATTCCTCACACGTTAATAATGAAGTAACTCTAGCTAGAAGAGAAAGTTCTCAATTTGGGAAGATTTTACCTCATTCTTTTCTTTAAAGATAAATTTTTCTTCTTACATCCTAAACAGTTTAGCCTCACAGAGACCCTTTTTAGGGCTAAATTCACAAAACACTGCCTGACTTCCATGCTACTGCCTTAACAGCCTTTCTCTGCCAGGTTCTCAGGATGGTAAAGTTGTTCTGTAGAATTATTCACCTGCACTGCATAATTGAAAGATGCTATTGTTTTCTCTGTGCTGCCTATGGGTTTAGACAGCTGTTTCTCCAACAGGCAATAAATTGGTTAAAAAACAAAAATACAGTGCCTTTTGGACAGCTATGTAGAAGCACAAAAAAGAGTTTTTTAAGCTTTTTACTGTCAATGTGATAATTATTGCTCGGTCTAATTTTGCATAAATTCTGTTCAGTAGCACTTCTATGGATAATAGTTTCATTTATTTCCTGCAATAAAAAATATTTTAGTCTAAATGATTATAATGATGAAAATATATAACACATCTTTCTGTTTTCATTATACTATCATTTATGTAATTCGATGATACTGAAATAATTGGAGGAAGCAGGTGTAACTCTATAGGTAATAATACTGAATTTTTACTCTATGCTGATTTGAGCTTTTCAAAAGGATCATTAAAAATGTCCATGTGATCCTACCGTTTGTTTTACAAAACCTGGCACTGATGACAATTAGGCACAACCACAAATCAACATAAAAATAAGAGGTAAATAAAAGAATGTAGTATAAATTTTACTTAACTAAAAATAAATAAACCCGCTCATTCTCCTTGCTAACTCTCCAGATGAAATTCAGTTTGTCAACCCACAGTGTGATTGGAGGTTAAGGAAAGCAGTTTAGGATGTTGTTTCTGTTTATAATGGTCAATAACTAAAAGCATAATCTTTGGAATCATATCGAACTTGGTTCAAACCTTACCCTCTGTCTATAGCTGTTCCACTTTTGCAATGTCACCTAGTTATCTGAACCTGGGGTTCTGTATTTGTAAAAACTGAGATAAAAAGTAGGCATTTCAAAATATTTTTCTGTAGATTAAATGAGATACTGTGCGTAATCTTACATACACTGGGGTCCTACTGCACAGTAATTGTTCAATTAATGGCATGTGAAAGTTATTTCTTTGACTCACATTAGAAATCACCATTATTTTGCAGCATGCATGATCTGTAAGTGCAGTTTCCTCATTGACCTAGAAATATGTTTGTTTGTTTTTTTCTGTGTCACTGCCTTTTCCCTTACTTTGTTTTCTATACTAGGGTTAACCTTTCTTCCTTGTCTCCTAGGACTCTACTTCTATTCATTTGTTAAAAGTTTCACTTCACCTTGTATTATTTCCTTGTTTTTCTAATAGATTTTTGATCCTCTGGATCTGCATGAGATATTTAATAACTTCTACATAATCTATATTCCTTTTATTTTAACTCATGCATCTTTTTTTTCACTTTTCTCCCTCAAGATATTATAAGGAATTAAGATAGAAATCATGCTCTATGTTTCTTTAATAAGCACACTTATCACAGCATCATGTATTATCTGAACATATTACAAGAAGTAATAGAAGTAATAAGTTTATGCCCATTAAGTTGCTCAATTATTAAACCTTGGAAAAATATTCTATATGCTCTAATGAAAAAGAAACTTTCAGCTTCTTACAGGACAAAAATGGGGGTATACTTAAGATTACCAAACAGATGGTCTAATATTTTTATACCTAAGTTGCATTTGATTTAGTAACATCTAAAAAAGAGAAAATTAAAATAAGTAAAACAATTTGTACAGTAACTAAATTTAGAATTATTTTTAGAGATGCAGATATAGAAGAACAAAAGATTCAGAAAGGTTAGACAACATAGTCTAAATTACAATTAACTGGAATTTACAAAGTGTATGGAATCTTCTCTACAAAGCTATGTACAACTTGCAAAAAATCACCAAAGGCAAGAATCTAGAGATATTAATACCTATTTTGGTATAAATCAAGGTTGAATCCCTTTTGCAGACTTCTGTAATTGGCAGTTTTGTTTAGCCATGACTATTTAAATACTTTAAGCGCTTCTGAAAGAAACATGCTTGTCCACGGGACCACATTTTTCACCCTGTGCATTTTTTATAAACCAAGTCACTGTGCACATTCATGCTACCTGCCCGGATCTTTAAAGTATCTGAAGATAACTAACTTCATGAATATAGTATTTTTTATTGATGTATAGTTGATTTATATTATTATATTAGCTTCAAGTTTATAGCATAATGATTCAATATTTTTATGGATTATACTCCATTTAAAGTTATTACAAAATAATGGCTATATTTCCCTGTGCTGTGCAATATGTCCTTGCTGCTTATCTATTTTATACTAACAGTTTGTACCTCTTAATCCCATACCCCTATCTTACCTCTCCCCCTCCTTCCCTCTCCCCACTGGTATCCACTAGTTTGTTTTCTATATCTGTGAGTCTGCTTCTGTTTTATTATGTATTCGTTTATTTTTCAGATTTCACATGTAAGTGATAACATACAGTTTATCATTCTCTGACTTATTTCACTAGGCATAATACAAATTTAACAAGTGGGACTACATTAAACAAAAATGCTTCTATACAGCAAAGGAAACCAACAACAAAATGAAAGGCAACCTATTAAATGGGAGAAATATTTATAAATCATATATCTGATATGGGGTTAATATCCAAAATAAATAAAGAACTCATACAACTCAATGGCAAAAACAAAAGAGCAAAAACATCTGAATGGACATTTTCCAAAGAAGACATACAGAGCACTAACAGGTACAAGAAAGGGTAATCAACATCATTCATCAGCAGGGAAATGCAAATCAAAACCACAATAAGGTATCACCTCAATGGCTATTATTAAAAAGACAAGAAATAACAAGTGTTTCCCAGGATGTGGTGAAAAGGGAGTCCTTGTACACTGTTGAGAATGTAAATTGGTGCAGGCACTGAAGAAAACAGTATGGAGGTTCTCCAAAAAATTAAAAATAGAAGTACAATATGATTCACCAATTCCACTTCTGGGTATTTATCCAAAGAAAATGAAAAGACTAACTTGAAAACAGACAAGCACCCTCATGTTCTTTGAAGTTTTATTTATAATAGCCAAGATATGGAAATAAGCTAAGTGTTCATCAAGGCATGAATCAATAAGAAGATGTGGTATGTATGTACAATGGAATATTATTCAGCCATAAAAGAGAAGGTTTTCTTGTCATTTGGGACAATATGGATGAAACTCGAGGGCATTATGCTAAGTGAAATAAGTCAGGGAGAGAAAGACAAATACTGTATGATTTCACTTACATGTAGAATCTAAAAAGACAAAAAAAACCCAAAAATGAACTCATAGATACAGAACAAAAATTGGTGGTTGCCAGAGGTGGGCGGTGGTGGCATTGACAAAATGAGTTAAAGAGATCAAAAGGTACAAACTCCCAGTTATAAAATACATCAGTCAGTCATGGGGATGACTTATGGTACAGCACGCTGACTATAGTTAATAATACAGTATTGCATTTTTGAAAGTTGCTAAGAGAGTATATCTTAAAAGTTCTCATCACAAAAAATTTACAACTATGTTTCAAGACGGATATTAACTAGGGTTATTGTGGTTATCATTTTTTTGCAGTATATACAAATATTGAATCATTATGTTTTACACTTGAAACTGATATAATGTTATATGTCACTTATACCTCAATTTAAAAAGAAGAAAAAATAACTTCTCTAACAACGTAGTCCAAAGACAAATAGCAGTGTCAGGAAAAAGAACCAAATTAAAGGTAACCAATGCATTAAATGTTCAATTATATATATATATTCTGTGGTGAGTAGGAGATTGTTCACTGTATTCTGATTTACATATATTTTGCGTACTGTATTATTACATATATTTGTATATATATATATATATATATACATGCTTATATACACAGGCATTTCATATAAACTGTTTTGTTCATTAGTTTTTATTTTACATTGCTTATATACATTTTGTAGTTAATTATTTCATAATACAAATGAAAACAAAAGATGAGGTTGACATGGACAAATAATGGCAGTTTATTCTTTCCACACTCAGTGACAATAACAAGGGACTTCACTTAGTTTATGCTACACAAATCCCTTGGGGCAATGGGGTAGTCATCATTTGGGTCATTGTATATTAATTTTCAAAATAAATTTCTTGAGAAAATTGCTTCTCCAGACTAGTCAACTATAAAATATAAAAATATATTTTTATGTCTAGGCATTTAACTTATCTTTTAAAATAACATAAAATTTTTCATTTTACTTAGATTCATTTCCAAAGTTGCTGCTCTCATTAGGGGGAAGAAAAAAGGTTGCTTTTAACAGCATGTCAAACTACATTAATTTTCTTCTGGAACATTTAGCCCCAGGTGTAAAAGTGCCTGGTATCAAATTGACATACAGGAAGATAAAAGTGCTTTTTAAAAAATGTAAAATCAAGCTATATTTAGGTTATAAAGGCTTAGGTGTAGGGAGGAGAAAGCCAGAGAAGTAAAGTTCATAGAACTACATATATTTTTCTTAAAATACCTTATTTATTCTCTAACACTAATATTTTACTCTTTCTAGAACAGATTATTGTAAATCAAGCATTTTTAAGATGCTTATAGGCCATTTATTTTCTAACACTTGTATGAAGTATAGTAAGTAAACTTTAATTCTCACTATGGGTCACCAAGTCTGATTTTTTTGATTCCTAAACATTGATACATAGGTATCTTCAAACATAAATGTAAATGTACTATTTCCCCTGCATTTCCATTGGATATTTTTTTGATCTTCTAAAAAATAGGTTACATATGTATATATTAAAGAATCTTGGAGAAATATTTCAAATACTACATTATTTTTAACATATAATTTTAACTACTAACAAAAATATTTCTGCATAAGATTGTATTTTTATTAAGCTTACACTATCATTTTTTCTTTCCTTTAACTGGGAAATAATGCATATGCTTTATATTTATGTAAAATATAATTATTTAAATTTTTGTTTTCTGTAGAAATGAAGCATGCTCACTTGCTTGGTCCAATATTTGAGCTCCTCAATTGCCTCTTATATTCAATGGTAAAACAAATCGTTTCTTAATTAAATGCACAGAAGTATTACATGTTAATACATTTATGTCATCTTTAAGATTTATCTTTTATTTGCATGGATTGATGAGAATTTTTCATATAATATCCTATTAGAAATCAAATAATATAATACTAGTGATATAATACATGATTTGTTATTATAAAATATATTTTATTCTATACAGAATACAAGTTAATTACATTTAAAATAAAAATGGTATTTAAAAATATAATTTTTATGAAATAATGCCATTTGCAGCAACATGGATGGACCTAGAGATTGCCATACTGAGTGAAGAAAGTCAGACAGAGAAAGGCAAATATCATATGATATCACTTATATGTGGAATCTAAAAAAAGGGTACAAATGAACTTATCTACGAAACAGAAATAGAGTTACAGATGTAGAAAATAAACTTATGGTTACCATGGGGTAAGGGGGAGAGGGATAAATTGGAAGATTGGGATTAACATATACACACTACTGTATAAAATAGATGACTAATAAGGATCTACGTATAGCACAGGGAGCTCTACTCAATACTCTGTAATGATCTATATGGGAAAAAGAATCTAAAAAAGAGTGGATATGTGTATATGTATAACAGATTCACTTTGCTGTACACCTGAAACACAACACTGTAAATCAGGGGACTTCCCTGGTGACGCAGTGGTTAAGAACCCATCTGCCAGTGCAGGGGACATGGGTTCAAGCCCTGGTCCAGGAAGATCCCACATGCTGTGGAGCAACTAAGCCCATGCATACACCACAACTACTGAGCCTGCACTATAGAGCCTGCAAGCCACAACTACTGAGCCCACGTGCCACAACTACTGAAGCCTGCGCGGCTAAAGCCCGTGCTCCACAACAAGAGAAGACATCGCAATGAGAAGCCTGTGCACCGCAATGAAGAGTAACCCCTGCTTGCCGCAACTAGAGAAAGCCTGCGTGCAGCAGTGAAGACCCAATGTAGCCAAAAATAAAATAAATAAATTTATTTAAAAAATTGTAAATCAACTATACCCCAATAAAATTTTTTTAAATAATTTTTATATATTTATCATTTAATACTTTAATATTTCCCTCTTCAATCATTTCTTCACATCTTCCTGGTATAGATTATTTTGCCTTTGGGTTCAAATGTATAAAATAATTATCAAAATAATAGCTGGTTCAGTTGGTTTTAACTAAATCTCATTTGGAAGCAATTTATGATGGTTTATCAAATAATATAATCAGAGAAAGTTGGCAAAAAATGTAAATCTTTTGGAAAGATTTATTTATCATTTGTAATTATATTTATATTTGTCTTGTGGTTAAAAAAAAGATATGTCTAAACAGAACAAAAAAACCCCAAAATCAAATAGATAATAGAGGGTTTCCCTGGTGGCGCAGTGGTTGAGAGTTCGCCTGCCAATGTAGGGGACATGGTTTCGTGCCCCGGTCTGGGAGGATCCCACATGCCGTGGAGCGGCTAGGCCCGTGAGCCATGGCCGCTGAGCCTGAGCATCCGGAGCCTGTGCTCCGCAACGGGAGAGGCCACAACAGTGAGAAGCCCGCGTACCGCAAAAAAAAAAAAAAAAAAAAAAAAAAAAAAAAAAAAGATAATAGAGAAAATGATTGACAGATGTGGTCCTGTAAAAATAAAAAATAAAAATCATAGGCATGGCAAAGAAATTCTAAAGATAAACTATAAACAAAATATAAACAAATTCTAAAGACAAATGATAAACTGGGTAAAAGATTTACAGCAACATATATTGCTAATTCTTCAAAAGTTCTCACAAATCCATAGGTAAAATTAGTCATTCATCAGGAGAATGGGCAAAGTTGATGAAAAAGCATACCTCGTATTAAAAATTAAATGTAAAAAGTATACTTAGCTTTACTTGCAATTTGAAAATATTTGATCCTTTGAATTATTGCATTCTTAAAAATTACTAACACTGAGAAACTCATATTTGGTTAAGATGGAAAAAATAGATGTTTTGAAGCCATATTTGTGGAAATGTAAATTGTTTCCAAGTTTCTGAAGGGTAATTTAACAATATATATCATATAAAACTTGCATATTGGTTTTCTAGCTATCCTTCCAATAGAAATTCATACTAGGAAGATAACTGTACACGTCAGCCAGCTTTTGTCCTCACGGATATTTATTACGTTATTGCTCATATAATGGTGAGAAAATGAAATTTCCCTAAAAGATCATAATCAGGAGAGTAGATTAATAATTAGGGTACATTTATGTAACAGAGTCCTACGTAGCCACTAAAATGATAATGTACATTTAAGTTATTGATGTGGGAAGAAATAAATGGTCCCTAAGTAAAGCAGGGTCCATAACGGTAAGATCTTGTTAAATTAAAAATTTATGCTATGGGCTTCCCTGGTGGCACAGTGGTTGAGAGTCCGCCTGCAAATGCTATGGGCCCGTGAGCCATGGCCACTGAGCCTGCGTGTCCGGAGCCTGTGCTCCACAACAGGAGAGACCACAATAGTGAGAGGCCCGTGTACAGAAAAAAAAAAAAATTATGCTACATTTGCAAGATTATATGTGTATAGCTTAATATTAGAAATATTTACCAAAATATTAGCAATTATTTTCTTTGAGTAGTAGGATTTCAATGAATATTATTTTTGTTATTTTTTTAATTTACTCCTCAGAACAATTTGAGTAGTGCACTGATTATTAAGCTATTGTTTCTCAACTAAAAACCTATACTCTGTATTCTGCTTGGTGATGCTAGAATTGAGACTCTGAAAACCACGTTTCTCCTTGGTGGCAGTTTCCGGTGTTTTCACATAATCATGGAATTGAGTTCATGTTGTCCCCCTCAGAGATGACTGACAGGCATCCCTTCCTCAGAAATCTGGATACCTACCCCTTAAGGATTTCCTAAGCTTCTAGAGTCTAGTAACTATGTAATCCTTTCCATTGTTCTCCTAGTCCAAGGTTTGGTTGCTCCTTCATACATTATTATCATTGTGTTTCTTTTTGCCTTTTTGGTTCCTCAGTCCTATTCTGTATGATTCTCTATATTAAATTTTGCTCATTATAATAACTGGTGTGAGTTTTCTCTATTTTTCTGTGTGGACCCAGAAAGATAAAGTTTAATTATAATTTCCATCAGAGTAAAAAAGCTATTTTATTTTGAAAAATTACCAATGTTGTTCCAATGAAGCCCCCTAAAAGAAAGCTCCTTGAAATCCTCCCTAACAAAGCTGTAATAAGCACCAAATTTGGCAGAAGTAAGAGTGCCTATTTCTCACTGAGCTTACCAAAATGTACACACTTTACCTGTTCACCTGAGTGATTAATGCTTCTTCTCCTCCATCTTTCTTCACTTTTCCCACCATCATATGCTACCCTCAACACATGTTTTGGTATGTATGATGTTTTCAAAGATAGTTTGATATGTTTTCAACTCAGTGAGAAACTGGTGAAGTTATGAGGAACTGGAATAGCAGTTGAGGAATAAGGTAATAATCAAGAGGTAGAATACACACTTTTGGTGAATCACAAAATGATGGGAATAAAAACTCTTTCCAAATTGAATGACTCATGACACTAATGAGTTAAGGATCTGGTGAATTAAGTTTGGGAAATGTGAAGTGGTAAAGGTGTCTATGCGATATTTTGAGTTAAACATAACCTTTATCTCCTTTAGGAAGTAAATCTACATTATATATATAATATGTATGTATATATATGTGTGTGTATGTGTATATATATACATACATACACATATATACCAAGTAAAATAAAACACACACAAGTATCACATAGAGATAGTCATTTTAGTTATTTATGTATTATGTCCATATATGTACATGGTCTTTACAATGCAATAACCTGCAACAAAGTATGTCATGACTTGCTTTTTATGAATGTGTTTGATATCACTGCACACCAATTTTTACTACAAAATTTTTCAAATTTATTTATTAATGCAACATTTTTTAGTGTTTCCTGTGTAGTAAGCTCTATAATAGTCAGTGAGGATTAAACAATGGGCAGAAAATACTATTTCTGTCTCATAGGACCCATAATTTAATAGAGAGACAGATACCATGTTGGGTATATATTGTATTAGTTTAGCCCAGCTGGACTAGCTTTTTCAGGATTTAGTTCCCTGAATAATTCCAAGTTAGAGTGGACCACAGAAACATTTTACCTCAGTTTTGCAATCTAAGAATAAAATGGAACTTCCTTAATCTGATAAAGAATATGTCTGACATCATGTAGGAAATATCTTACAAAATGGTGAAATATTGATCTCTGAGAGCTAGAAGGAGACAAAGGTGCTCATTAACAATACTTTTCCACAACATATTAGAAGTCTTAGCCTGTGTGATAAGAAAAAATAAATACATGATGACTGGAAAGAATGTTGTTATTGTTTGTCATTGAAACCATTATGCACCAAGAAAATCCAAAATTATATACAAATAAATTATTAGACTTGTTAAGTGGATTTAGTATATTAATTGATTATAAGGGAAAGAAACAAAAATCTATTGAATTTATATATACCAGCAACAAATAAATGAGAAATGAAGTTTAAAATGGTATCAGGTACAATAGCTTCAAAATTTAAATATTTAACAATAAATCTAACAAAGTATATTAAGGTAACCACAGTAAAAGAGAGAGAGAGAGAGAAAGGGAGAGAAATTAGTAAACACCAACATAAATGGGGAAATGTGTTAAATCTACAAATTGGAAGAAAATGTTTGAAGATACCAATTTTCCTCGATGATAATTTTTAAATTTATGGAAAAATAGATGAAAATGCCAGCAAGACTTTTCATTCAAATTGACAAGCTGATTCTAAATGTGTATGGAATATGTACCTCTACAGGATTGAGGATAATGGTAAAAGTCTTGAAGAAAAAGGAGGAGGAGGAGAAGAAAGCTGCTTTGTAAGATTTACATGTCAAATATAAGACTGATTGTGAAGCTAGAATAGCTGAAATAGTGTGGTATTGACATAAAAGTAGACAAACTGATTAATGGAAAATAGAAAGTCCAGTAACAGACACACATGTACATATAGTCACATGATTTATGATGCAATGACAATGCGTATAGATTCAATATCCTTATCGAGAAAATGGTAATAAACACCTAATTCTCAGAGTCGCTGTGAGGATTGAGATAATCAGTTTAAGGCTCCACCCTAGTACTCAGTACGTTTTACAGCTCAGGAGATGCCAGCTATGCTATCAGTTTATTACATCTCACGAATTACTCTTCCTGTCACAGAATTACTGTTTGTTATTTCATTTGAAACAACTGCTCTTAAATCATTTATTTCTGAAATATAACTAACATCTCCTGCTTCATGGTCCACAGATATTCTCTCCAGTTCTCATGTATTTTCCATGCCTCCACTCCTCTCATTTTTCTCCCTGCATTACATCCTTACTTAAACAGCATTTTTCTGTATCAAAATTGCTGTATGAATTATATAAGTCCTTCCCTTCTTTCAAACAAATGTATATTCTATGGCTTAACTAGGACCTTACTTTTTTTTGGATACCCTAGACCAACAATTTTGAGACAAACTTTTGGATACTTTATATAACTTTTCTAACAGTTTATGGTCATGAGTATTAATAAATGCATTGTTTAGAGTCCTATATGATCTACCTAGGGACCAAAAATTTGAATGACATATTAAAGGGAGTGATTAGCTCTTGGTAAATAGACACTATTCCTCAACGTACCAGAAAAAAAAAAAGCAAATTTGCTTTCAGACTATGCTTGGCTTTTGTTTTTTCTGAGCGTAAATAGATTTTTCAATGTGTATGGAGTAAATACTAAAGTATCACGTGTAATAGCCCAAGCCAATCTTGTCTGCCTTCCTATACTTTAGAATAGATTGTTTTCCTCTGAGTTAAAACATTTAATAACATTTAATACATAATACAGCCATATGAGAAGACAGTCTCTGATTGAATATAAGAATGGTAATTACACTTGCCACTATGGCCACTTCAAACCATAAAAATGTATGGAAGTGCTACCTAAAGTCCATTTTCTGTAAACACTGAAAGTAGATCATGAGAACTGATAAGAGAACCAAAAATCAGTTCAGGAGCAAAATGCTTTTTTTCATCGCTGATTTCCAGGACAACTGGTACACATATTGATTTATCCATTTCTATTACCTAGGTGTTTATAAAAATCAAATCATCTTTAAATTGGATTTAGATCCATCCTGAGATTAGTATACTGCACCTAAATAAATACAATTTACCCTTTCAATACATGTATATAACTTGAAGTTTTATTTTAAATGACTAAGTATAGGAACAGTGAACCTGAAAATCAGCATTGTGAAAAAGGCATTATTTCAAGCAAGTCTTTCAATTCACAGCATACAAGCTAGTTAATGCATCCAACTGATTTCTCTTTAACCCAACAAAATTACTATTTTGTTTTATTACCCACTGAGTCTAAAAACAAGTTGAAAGAACATATTTAAGGTAACTCTCTATACTTCTAAAAATATAAAAAACACTACTGAAAATTAACCACTGTATCAAAATTTCCCCTTCATTTAATTTTCATACTGGTATGCCAATAATAAGACCATTTTTTCCAGGAATATAGTTTGGTAAATGCAGATACAATGTTTCACTTTATACAAATTGTGCAAATTATGTTTTCTAAAAATAATCAGAGGACAATATTAACTCATTCTTCGTTTTATAAAAATACTAAGATAAATATTAAGACATGACTTCAGCTGCTATTATAAACAGAATTCTAAGATTTATTTCTTAAATGCATGAAGCAAATAATGTTTACAAAGACAGTCAGCCATCTGTGTCATTTGTTTGAGTGAACACATTTGACCACTTTGAACATACGTGTGCTGTAAGCTGCAAACATGACAATTTAGAATAAAAATGAACAGGATGAAATACTTTTATAAAATTCCTTTCCTCTCTGGAAGGCTAATTTCCTTGGCTACTTAGTCGAACATTACTTTATACATGAGTATAGAAGATTTCCCCTATTTTAATACCAATATTGCAATAGTTTGAGAGATAATGATGCTCGAAATTTTATACACAATAAAGGCCATTTAGAATAATGTTAAATAACTTTAAATCTAAAATGTTTGTAAGTTTCCAGAATGTTCATAAACACTATAAATAACGAAGATGTTTACATCCACTATTCTTCTATAGAAATTAGTGAAGTCTTTAAGTTGACTGCTGTTTTACTCGAAAACATGTAATTTTTTCTGATTTTTGTACTTTCATTATGAGGTTCTGATAATCTTTTTCTGGTACACCACATCATTGCACAATAAAACGGTCATTTGAGTGTATTTGCACAATTTATTAAAAACTGTACAGCATTTGCTTCTCTAGGTTTTTCAAAGTGTGATAATAAACAACAGAATCCTTGCCATTTAATTTATGTTATCATATAATTTATAATTTAAATGCAAATTCAGACTTAGGAATTGTTATTATCAGTATTTGCAAAGCATTAAATCCTGTTTCATGATTGACTCTTTTTTTAAAAAAACATCTTTATTGGAGTATAATTGCTTTACAATATTGTGTTAGTTTCTGCTGCATAACAAAGTGAATTAGCTATATGTATACACATATTCCCATATCCCCTCCCTCTTGCATCTCCCTCCCACCCTCCCAATCTCACCACTCTAGGTGGTCAGAAAGCACCGAGCTAATCTCCCTGTGCCATGCAGCTGTTTCCCACTAGCTATCTATTTAATATTTTGTAGTGTATGTATGTCCATGCCAGTCTCTCCCTTCATCCCAGCTTACCCTTCCCCCTCCCCGTGTCCTCAAGTCCATTCTCTACAACTGCATCTTTATTCCTGCCCCTAGATACATCAGAAGCTTTTTTTTTTTTTTTAGATTCCATATATATGTTTTAGCATATGGCATTTGTTTTTCTCTTTCTGACTTACTTCACTCTGTATGGCAGAACCTATGTCCATCCACCTCACTACAAATAACTCAATTTCATTTCTTTTTACAGCTGAGTAATATTCCATTGTATATATATGCCACATCTTCTTTATCCATTCATCTGTCAATGAACACTTAGGTTGCTTCCAAGTCTTGGTTATTGCAAAAATAGTGCTGCAATGAACATTGTGGTACATGTCTCTTTCTGAATTATAGCTTACTCAAGGTATATGCCCAGTAGTGGGATTGCTGGGTCATATGGTTGTTCAATTTTTAGTTTTTTTAGGGAACCCCCATACTGTTTTCCATAGTGGCTGTATCAATTTACATTCCCACCAACAGTACAGGAGGGGGTTCCCTTTTCTCCACACCCTTTCCAGCACTTAATATTTCTAGATTTCTTGATAATGGCCATTCTGACTGGCATAAGGTGATAACTCATTGTAGTTTTGATTTGAATTTATCTAATAATTAGTGATGTTGAGCATCTTTTCATGTGCCTCTTGGCCATCTGTATGTCTTCCTTGGTGAAATGTCTATTTAGGTCTTCCACCCATTTTTTAACTGGATTGTTTGTTTTTTTGATATTGAGCTCCATGAGCTGTTTGTATATTTTGGAGATTAATCTGTTGTCTGTTCTTCCATTTGCAAATATTTTCTCCCATTCAGAAGGTCATCTTTTAGTCTTGCTTATGGGTTCCTTTGCTGTGCAAAAGCTTTTAAGTTTCATTAGGTCCCATTTGTTTATTTCTGTTTTTATTTCCATTTCTCTAGGAGGTGGTTCAAAAAGGATCTTTCTTTGATTTATATCATAGAGTGTTCTGCCTATGTTTTCCTCTAAGGGTTTTATAGTGTCGGAACTTACATTTAGGTCTTTAATCCATTTTGAGTTTATTTTTGTGTATGGTGTTAGGGAGTGTTCTAATTTCATTCATTTACAGGTAGCTGTCCAGTTTCCCCAGAAGCACTTATGGAAGAGGCTATCTTTTTTCCATTGTATATTCTTGCCTCCTTTATCAAAAATAAGGTGACCATATATGCGTGGGTTTATCTCTGGGCTTTCTGTCCTGTTCCATTGATCAATATGTCTGTTTTTGTGCTGGTACCATACTGTCTTGATGACTGTAGCTTTGTAGTATTTTCTGAAGTCTGGGAGCCTGATTCCTCCAGTTCCATTTTTCTTTCTCAAGATTGCTTTGGCTATTCAGGGTCTTTTGTGTTTCCACACAAATTGTGAAATTTTTTGTTCTAGTTCTGTGAAAAATGCCATTGGTAGTTTCATAGGGAGCATTGAATCTGTAGATTGCTTTCAGTACTATAGTCATTTTCACAATGTTGATTCTTCCAGTCCAAGAACATGGTATATCTCTCCATCTGTTTGTATCATCTTCAATTTCTTTCATCAGTGTCTTATAGTTTTCTGCCTACAGGACTTTTGTCTCTTTAGGTAGGTTTATTCCTGATATTTTATTCTTTTAGTTGGAATGGTAAATAGGAGTGTTTCCTTAATTTCTCTTTCATATTTTTTGTTGTTACTGTATAGGAATGCAAGAGATTTCTGCGCATTAATTTTGTATCCTGGTACTTTACCAAATTCATTGATTAGCTCAAGTAGTTTTCTGGTTGCATCTTTAGGATTCTCTAAATATAGTATCATGTCATGTGCAAACAGCGACAGTTTTACTTCTTTTCCAATTTGGGTTAATTTTCTTTTTCTTCTCTGATTGCTGTGGCTAGGACTTCCAAAACAATGTTGAATAATAGTGGTGAGAGGAAATGGTTTCAATTTTTCATCATTGAGAACGATGTTTATTGTGGGTTTGCCATATATGGCCCTTATTATGTTGAGGTAGGTTGCCCCGTGTCTATTTTCTGGAGGGTTATCATAAATGGGTGTTGAATTTTGCCTAAAGTTTTTTCAGCATCTACTGAGATGATCATAAGGTTTTTATCCTTCATATGGTGTATCACATTGATTGATTTGCATATATTGAAGAATTCTTGCATTCCTGGGATAACCATACTTCTTCATCGTGTATGATCCTTTTAGTGTGCTATTGGATTCTGTTTGCTAGTATTTTCTTGAGGATTTTTCCATCCTTGTTCTTTAGCGATATTGGCCTGTAGTGGGTTTTTTTGTGACATCTTTGTCTGGTTTTGGTATCAGGGTGATGGTGAACTCATAGAATGAGTTTGGGAGTGTTCCTCCCTCTGCTATATTTTTGAAGTGTTTGAGAAGGATAGGTGTTAGCTCTTCTCTAAATGTTTGCTAGAATTCACCTGTGAAGCTATCTTTGTTTGTTGAAAGATTTTTAATCACAGTTTTAATTTCAGTGCTTGTGATTCATCTGTTTATATTTTCTATTTCGTCCTGATTCAGTCTCAGAAGGTTGTGCTTTTCTAAGAATTTGTCCATTTCTTCCAGGTTGTCCATTTTATTGGCATATAGTTGCTTGTAGTAATCTCTCAAGATCCTTTGTATTTCTGCAGTATCAGTTGTTACTTCTCCTTTTTCGTTTCTAATTCTGTTGATTTGAGTCTTCTCCCTTTTTTTCTTGATGAGTCTGGCTAATGGTTTATCAATGTTGTTTATCTTCTTAAAGAAACAGCTTTTAGTTTTATTGATCTTTGCTATTTTTTCCTTCTTCTTCATTTACTTCTTACCTGATCTTTATGATTTCTTTCCCTCTGCTAACTTTGGCGGTTTTTAGTTCTTTCTCTAATTCTTTAGGTGTAAGGTTAGGTTGTTTATTTGAGATTTTTCTTGTTTCTTGAGGTAGGATTGTATTGCTATTAACTTCCATCTTAGAACTGCTTTTGCTGCATCCCATAGGTTTTGGGTCATTGTGTTTACCTTGTCATTTGTTTCTAGGTATTTTTTAATTTCCTCTTTGATTTCTTCTGTGATCTCATTTATTTTGTAGTGTACTGTTTAGCCTCCATGTGTTTGTATTTTTACAGGGTTTTTTTCCCCTGTAATTGATATCTAGTCTCATAGCATTGTGCTTGGAAACAATACTTGAAACGATTTCAATTTTCTTTAATTTACCAAGGCTTGATATGTGACCCAAGATATGATCTATCCTGGAGAATGTTCCATGAGCACTTGAGAAGAAAGTGTATTCTGTTGTTTTTGGATGGAATGTCCTATAAATATCAACTAAGTCTATCTTGTCTAATGTGCCATTTAAAGCTTGTGTTTCCTTATTTATTTTCATTTTGGTTGATCTGTCCATTGGTGAAAGAGGGGTGTTAAACTCCTCTACTATTATTTTGTTCCTGTCGCTTTCCCCTTTTATGGGTGTTAGCATTTGCCTTATGTATTGAGGTGCTCCTAGGTTGGGTGTATAAATATTTACAATTGTTATATCTTCTTCTTGGATTGATCCCTTGATCATTATGTAGTGTCCTTCTTTGTCTCTTGTAATAGTCTTATTTTAAAGTCTATTTTGTCTGATATGAGAATTGTTACTCCAGGTTTCTTTTGGTTTCCATTTGCATGGAATATCTTTTTGCATCCCATCACTTTCATTCTGTATGTGTCCCTAGGTCTGAAGTGCATCTCTTGTAGACAACATATATATGGGTGTTGCTTTTGTATCCATTCAGCCAGTCCATGTCTTTTGTTTGGAGCACTTTATCCATTTACATTTAAGGTAATTATTGATATTTATGTTCCTATGTCCATTTTCTTAATTGTTTTGGGTTTGTTTTTGTAGGTTTTTCCTTCTCTTCTGTTTCCTGTGTAGAAAAATTCCTAGAGCATTTGTTGTAAATCTGATTTGGTGGTGCTGAATTCTCTTAGCTTTTGCTTGTTTGTAAATGTTTTGATTTCTCCCTCGAATCTGAATGAATCCCTGCTGGGTAGAGTGATCTTGGTTGTAGGTTTTTCCATTTCATCACTTTAAATATGTCCTCCCACTCCCTTCTGGTTTTCAGAGTTTCTGCTGAAAGATCAGCTGTCAACCTTATGGGGATCCCCTTGTATATTATTTGTTGCTTTTCCCTTGCTGCTTTTAATATTTTTTCTTTGTATTTAATTTTTGATAGTTTGATTAATATATGTCTTGGCATGTCTCTCCTTGGATTTATCCTGTATGGGACTCTCTGTGCTTCCTGGACTCAATTGACGATTTCCTTTCCCATGTTAGGGAAGTTTTCAACTATAATCTCTTCAAATATTTTTTCAGTCCCTTTCTTTTTCTCTTCTTCTTCTGGGACCCCTATAATTCGAATGTTGGTGCATCTAATGTTGTTCCAGAGGTCTCTGAGACTGTCTTTAATTCTTTTCTTCTGTTTTTTTTTCTTTATTCTGCTCTGTGGTAGCTATTTCCACTATTTTATCTTCCAGGTCATTTAGCTGTTCTTCTGCCTCAGTTATTCAGCTAGTGATTCCTTCTAGAGAATGTTTAATTTCATTCAATGTGCTGTTCATCACTGTTTGCTCTTTAGTTCTTCTAGGTCCTTGTTAAATGTTTCTTGTATTTTCTCCATTCTATTTCCAAGATTTTGGATCATCTTTACTATCATTACTCTGAATTCTTTTGCAGGTAGACTGCCTATTTCCTCTTCATTTGTTTGGTCTGGTGGGTTTTTACCTTGTTCCTACATCTGCTGCATATTTCTCTGTCTTCTCATTTTGTTTAACTTACTGTGTTTGGGGTCTCCTGTTCACAGGTTTTTAGGTTCACAGTTCCATTGTTTTTGGTGTCTGCCCCCAGTGGGTGAGATTGGTTCAGTGGCTTGTGTAGGCTCCCTGTTGGAGGGAACAGGTGCCTGTGTTCTGGTTGCTAGGGCCGGATCTTGTCTTTCTGGTGGGCAGGGCCGTGTCTGGTCATGTGTTTTGGGGTGTCTGTGAACTTAGTATGATTTTAGGCAGCCTCTCTGCTAATGGGTGTCATTGTTTTCCTGTCTTGCTAGTTGTTCAGGCATGGGGCATCCAGTGCTGGAATTTGCTGGCCCTTGCGTGGAGCTGGGTCTTAGCATTGAGATGTAGATCTTGAGGAGAGTTCTTTCCAGTTGATATTATGTGGGGCTGGGAGTTCTCAGGTGTCCCAACATCCTGAACTCAGCTCTCCCACCTGAGAGGCTCAGGCCTGACACCAGGCCAGAGCACCAAGACTCTGTCAGCCACACGGCTCAGAAGAAAAGGGAGAAAAAAGAATATTTTTTAATTTTAAAAAATAATATTAAAAAAAAGAAGAGAGCAACCAAACCAATAAACAAATCCACCAATGATAACAAGCACTAAAATCTAAACTAAGTTAAAAATAAAAATCAGAAACAAAGCAGTCGCAGACGGCAATCCCCAAGTCTACAGTTGTTCCCAAAGTCCACCTCCTCAATTTTGGGATGATTTGTTTTCTATTCAGGTATCCCTCAGATGCAGGGTACATCAAGTTGATTGTGGTGATTTAATCCGCTGCTCCTGAGGCTGCACAGAGAAATTTCCCATTCTATTCTTTGTTCCCATAGCTCCTGGTGTTCACCTTTGTTTTTTGCCCCACCTCTGCATGTAGGTCGCCCTCAGGCATCTGTTCCCCGCCCAGAGAGGAGGGAGTTAAAGCAGCAGCTGATTAGGGTGCTCTCACTCACTCAGGCCAGGGGGAGGGAGGGGTACAGTAGTCCTAATTGGAATGCGGGGGAGCCTGCAGTGGCAGAAGCCACTGTGACGTTGCAACAGCCTGAGGTGCACCATGTGTTCTCCCAGGGAAGTTGTCCTTGGATCACTGGACCCTGGATAGTGACCTGTGCTTGCACATAGGATTCTTGGTGGCTGCAGCAGTAGCATTAGCATTTCAGGCCCATCTCTGAGGTTTAGCTGATAGCCGCGGGTCATGCCCACAAGCCCGTCTCTGCAGCTCGTTTACACAGTGCTCTGCCTTCTGTGGGTGGTGGGTGGTGCTCTGCCTTCTCGTGCACCCTGAAACAACGGTCTCTCGCCTCTTCGGCAGGTCCAGACTTTTTCCTGGACTCCCTTCCGGCTAGCTGTGGTGCACTAGCCCCCTTCAGGCTGTGTTCACGCAGCCAACCCCAGTCCTCTCCCTGGGGTCTGACCTCCAAGGCCTGAGCCTCAGCTCCCAGCCCCCACCCCACCCCAGCGGGTGAGCAGACAAGCCTCTCGGGTTGGTGAGTGCCGGTCGGCACCGATCCTCTGTGCAGGAATCTCTTTGCTTTGCCCTCTGCACCCCTGTTGCTGCACTCTCCTCCATGGCTCCGAAGCTTCCCCCCCACCCACATCCCGTCTCCATCAGTGAAGGGGCTTCCTAGTGTGTGGAAACTTTTCCTCCTTCACAGCTCCCTCACAGAGGTGCAGGTCCTGTCCCTATTATTTTGTCCCATTTTTTTCTTTTTTTCTTCTGCCCTACCCAGGTACGTGGGGAGTTTCTTGCCTTTTGGGAGGTCTGAGGTCTTCTGCCAGTGTTCAGTAGGTGTTCTGTAGGAGTTTTTCCACAGGTAGATGTATTTCTGATGTATTTGTTGGGAGGAAGGTGATCTACACGTCTTACTCCTCTGCCATCTTGAAGGTCCCCCAACCACCGCCTCATGATTGACTCTTTATTGTGAGAACTGTGATATCATAGACTGGCTGGCTGGCTCCTTTCTTCAAGGATTATTGTCAGCTCAAAAGTTTTTCCTCACACACTGATATGTGGACTCCTGCATTTTCTTTGTGTGCTCTTAAACAGGCTTTGTTAATGCAAGAAAATGGGATTTTATAGTTTAGTTATTTCCTGCCTTGTTTATGTAGGATACTCAAGGATATCTTAATTCAGATTCAAAACTCATAGCTTGAGCCACCTATTTTTGCCTAGGCTAGTAACTAGCAGTTCTAAATGTCTGTAAGAGCAGTATCTTTTCACCTTTTCATAATGCAGAGCTACTGACACTGCTCGTTATACAGTCTCTTCTTGGAGGGAGCAAATAATACATGTGTCTTCCATGTTTATATTCCGGGCTATTACTTCAGATTTGTACTATGGACATTAAATTTACATAGATGATTTCATGGATTTAGACCATCTTACCATTTTGCTTATATTACAACAACTAAGGTAGAAGTGTTTACATGTGTAACGTATATCAGAATTCCACACTAATAGCTATATTTAAATTTAATATTCATTAACAGATTTCACGGATGTCTTGAGCTGCATCTTCTCTGTGAATTCAGTCACATGCTACCATAGGCTCAAATGAGAAAACTAAACAAAGACAAAACTATTACCTTCCCATTTTGATACTAGCCATTACACATTGGGAGATTCACTATGGTACTAGTGAGCCAGTGTCACCCTGTAACCTACTAGCTGGAATATATACTGGGATGTGAGCTCTCCTTGATAATAGTGATAAAATATGATAGAATACTGAATTTCCTATGCTACAGATGTCCTACATTTAAGCAACCTTTGGATTAGTTTCAGGGTCAATGTGAGAGTTGTAAGAACAAAATACTACACTACAAGAGAACCTCAGATGTGCTCCTGTATTCTCTGTGCAAACCCAAAAGTTCAAGGCATGTTACCAGATGATTTCTCAAGAGGATATGATGTTGCTAAAAGAAGGATCTTTTTCCTATAAATTCAGATTGTGGAGCCCACTGGACTAGAGTGGGAATGAACAGGCCTTATAAGGGCAGATAAGAGGAAGGTATCTAACAGAAATGCATGGTCTTTCCAGAAGTCCTGGTCCTAAACAGCTTCCCTTCTAATTACTCTAAATACAGCTGGTAAAATAAACCAGACATCTAACCTCTCCATTTAAAACAGATGAAAGACATGGCTAGGTTGAGAATGTCAACATTTGAACTACAGAAATAGTACTATTTGTGGCTGCTTCTGGGACCTTATTATTTCCTAAAATTGTGAGAATAGAGGAGGGTATAATAGAGCCAACTCACTTCATATGAAGAAGCATTTTTTTTTAAGTTAAAATCTTCACAAAGTCCTTGAAACTCATTTGTCCACAAGTAACAAACTTTGATAACAAACTTATAACAGCTATCCAAAACCACCTAGTAAATAAATTTAAATTCCTTACTCTCTCACTGATGATTTAAAATCAAATGTTCAAAAAAGAAGTGGCATAAGGGAAAGTAGTAACAATAACCAATAAACTAATAATCACCTTGAAAATAAGAGTGGCTCCAATTTATGCTTTTACAGAAATAATGAATATATGCTATATATATAAGTATATGAACTATTATGATCACTCCTTGTTAATTCTGAAAACTGTGAATTTTGGAGAAGTGACATGGCTTCCTCTAAGCATTAGCAGTAATACTACTAAGTGGCAAAGCTGGAACTTAGACACAAATAGTTTAAGTCCAAACTATATGTTCTCAGTAATGACATTACTTTAGTGGCTCTCTTTATCGCTGTTACATTTGCTGCTATACAGTTTCATATATTCTTCACCCAAACTCTATGTGACTTAGATTCATTTTAGATATGATGAAGCTATCATAGGGAGCTTAACTAATTTCACAGCTCTTCTAGAGGTAGCAAATGGTGCAGTGACTCAGATATCAAGGCCAGTATCCCTCCTGTATTCCATTCTGTTTGGGGCGATTAATTTTTCTATCTGCCACTGCTTCAATTTCCTTTTATTTAGCTGAAGATAAAAGATAGGGGCATATATAAATATAAATATACACAGGCATACTCACACATTTATTACTGTTTGGAATATCTTATATGTTATCATTAGTATAGTAAGGTTTTTAGTGCTTTGGAGAACATACATATTTTGTGTTGCTAGATTAAGATACACACTTTTTTTTTTTTTTTGGCCTCATCGCATGCAGGATCTTAGTTCCCAGACCAGGGATCGAACCTATGCCCCCTGCATTGGGAGTGCAGAGTCTTAACCACTGGACTGCCAGGGAAGTCCCAAGATATACATTCTTATACACACATTTTTTTGGACTTTCTTTACTTTCTCCTTCATTATTTAGCTACCATTATAAGTGTGTTAACATACGTAATTAACTGAGAAAGAAGTACTACATATGGATAGAGCACCTCTGGAGCCAAATGCCCCATTAGGCAGCAACTCCAGAGCTTTCTGTGCCTCTGAAGCTGCGAGTTCCACGTATTCTGTGCTCCCCTCACCGTCTGGATCTCACCATGAAATCTAGATACATGCTTTTATTTCCATATTTAAAAATTACTTAAATGAAACATTTATGAGTTCATTGGAGTCACTGAAACACTGGGCTGGAGGGTCTTGGTCTAGAACCTTGCATGCATCACAGAGCTGTTCCCTGTCCTCTAACACTCTTCCTAGTGCTTCACAGGGTAGCTCCATGGAGAGATACCTCAGGACACCCTATTCTAAAGAGCTTCCTACTTTCACTCCCCACAGCATTGCCCTATTTTCTTCGCTATACCTGTTACTTTCTGAATTTGTTCTGTTCAATTACTTATTTGATGTCTTTTATTGCCTACAAAGATGTCAGGCCACTGAGAATTAGAAATGGGTTTCTAGTTCAATCTTGTGTTCGCAGTAACTAGAATAATGCCTGAATCACAGCTGGTTCTTAATAAGTATCTGTGACATGAAAATATCTTAATTGGTTCCCTTGCTCTATATTTCCTTAATCTCTACTCCTCCTTTCAGCCTCCTGTTTGCTCTCCGGATCTCCAATTTCTTTCACCTCCATAATGCAGATGAATTTCTCCCTAGTAGTGTTGGGTGTCCCACCTTCTACCTTAAGCACTAATCAAGACATCCTTCTAAACAAACATAGCATTCGTCCTAAAGACTTAGAATTCATAAACATTATTTCATAAGCCATTATGTACTTGTAGATTGCCTATATACACACTAACATTTTTTGTGTGTATGTAAACCTGTATTACCTATTTTTTCAACAGAAGTAATCTATCAGCACACCAAGTTTAACTATAAGTATGTTAGAGAAGTATTTGAAATAGGCTATGGTTTTGCAGCAGATTTTCTAGTTTTGCTAAAACAATTTAAGAAATAGGAAGAAAATGATTTAAGGACAAAGAATCTAGTGGTGAGCAGGTATGGCAAAGACAGGTTCATGAATTACTACAGTGGATTCTAATGATTATGAGATCCACAATAGGCACACACTAGGGAAAACTTTTCAGGGAGCTCCAAAAGACATTCTATGTTTGTGTTATCAATTCAAGGTATTTTCCCAATGGCTTGGCCTTTATGTAACAACGTCTAAAGAGAAAGAACTTCAGAAATCTTTATATCTCTGAATTATTAGAGATGAAAAATAATTCAAAAGGATAGTTGAGCTGGCAGGGGTTTTTTTTAGAAGGTTGAGAGAGTTGCAAAACACTACAGAGGTAAATAATGAAAAACAAAACCCATAAAAACTGTATCCATTACCAGTAATTGTTTAACAAGTAAGAGGATAAATTTAGACTTCCTGCTAAAGCAGTGGCATTCTATTATGGACAAATAAAGATTGTTTGCTTATGCTAGATGGTGAAAAAAATAAGTTACAAAACTCAGAAAGAAAAAAATATGAATTTTGAGCTGCAGACTTTAAGCTGAGAGAACTATGGAAGTAGTCTAAGGCAGAGCCAACTGAACAATTCTCTCTGAGTATGTTCTGATTAGAAATGCTGGGAAAATCTAACAACTCATGTTCACTGTTGCTAATTTAACCATGAAAGATTGATATGGCCAAAGAAATTTCCAACTTCAAACTAAAATGTTGAATAGAATAGGCAGATAGGCAGTGTTTTTGATGATTGTCTCATTGGAAGAATGTGATATTGGAAGAGAAAGAATTATACTGAAAGTGATTAGAAGACTATACAGATGATAAATATTAATTCTTCTCAACAACAGTTTCTAACAAAAGGTTGACATTTTCTTGATGCAGAACTGAGTATTGGAAAAACTGGAAAGAATTCATTCAAAGATAGCAGGTTAAGTGATAAAACAAAACAAACCAAAAAAAAAAAAAACTTTAAAATGAAATTTTGATAAGAGAGGAAAAGACAAATGAGTACTTTGAAGGAAAAAAAATGCAATAATGCAGAGTAATTCTAATTTACATTTTGCTCCAAAGAGAACAGAAATTGCATTGTTCATTTGAATGTTAACAATTTTATCTCTTAGAAGCTGAGGAGGTGGTAAGTGGAACCCTGTACTCTTCTAACATACAAGAATTGATTGGTTGGTAATGAGAAAATGTCAGAAAAGATTAAAATGCACTTGTAATTTTATAAGGGAATGATTACTATATTTAGATATATACCCTAAACTTTTAGGAGATATTTCAATAATTACTCAACCAGTGTAAAGATGATGACAGAAGAGTTGCTCAGTAAATGAATTACAAGAGGTGGCTAATTATCTTTTTTAAAAATTTTATTAAAGTATAGGTGACTTACAATGTTGTGCTAATAGAATTATACAATAAATACAGGAAGACATATGAAGTGAAACATTTTAAGTATGTATTTTGGTGAATGTTTCCCTACCACCTAGATCAAAACACAGAACTTCTCATTACATCAGATTTTTTTTTTTCAGTATGCATGTGATGCATTCAAGTCAATGCCTCATACCCAAATAGGAAAACAGTATGGCTTCAATCATCATCAGTTAGAGAGGCTCGTTTTAACTCTGTATAAACAGAATCTCACAGTATGTACTCTGTTTTCTGCCTTCTTTTGCTCACAATACTAATGAATTTATCTATTTTAAGTGTTTCATTAATTCATTCTTTTTCATTAATATATATGAATGATATATTAGTATACCACAATTTATTTATCCATTGTAGTGCTGATGGAAATTAAAGTTGTTGTGGGCTTTAGAAAAGCTGCTATGAATTTTCTTGTATATGTACTATGATGGGCATGAAAGAGCACTTAAGAAAATATGATAGAGAACCCAGGGGCACAGTGATTCAGAGTATGTACTCTGGAGCCAGATTGCTGAGTTCCTCTATTCTCCATCTGTGTGACCCTGGGCAAGTTCTCTCAACCTTTTCTGTCTCACTTTCTCCATCTGTAAAACTAGGATTAAAACAGTACTTAATCCATACAATAATTTTGAAGGAAAATGAGTTGATATACAGACATACCTTGTTTTATTGTGCTTCATTTTATTGCATTTTGCAGACATTGCGTTATTTTTTACAAATTAAAAGTCTGTGGCAACCCTGCATCAAGCAAGTCTACTGGAGCCATTTTTCCAACATTTGTTCACTTCATGCCTCTGTCACATTTTGGAAATTCTTGAACTATTTCAAACTTTTTCATTATTATATTGTTATTCTGATCTGTCATCAGTGATACTTGATATTACTATTTTAATTGTTTCTGAGCTCTACAAACCATGCCCACATAAAACAGCAAACTTAATAAATGTTGAGTGTGTTCTGCCTGCTCCACCAGTCAGCTGTTCTACTGTCTCTCTTGGGGTATCTCTATTCTCTGAGACACAGCAATACTGAAATTTGGCTAATTATCAACCCTACAATGGCCTCTAAATGTTCAAGTGAAAGGAAGTGCCTCTCACTTTAAATCAAAAGCTAGAAATGATTAAACTTTGTGAGGAAGGAATGTTGAAAGCCAAGACAGGCCAAAAGCTATGCCTCTTGCACTAAAGAGTTAGCCAAGTTGTGAATGCAAAGGGAAAGTTCTTGTAGGAAATTAAAAGTGCTACTCCAATCAGCTTGGTGCTTTGTGATCGCCTGGATGGGTGGGATAGGGAGGGTGGGAGGAAGGGAGACACAAGAGGGAAGAGATAAGGGAACATATGTATATGTATAACTGATTCGCTTTGTTATAAAGCAGAAACTAACACACCATTGTAAAGCAATTATACTCTAATAAAGATGTAAAAAAAAAAAAAAAGTGCTACTCCAGTGACCATAAGAATAATAAGAAAGTGAAACAGCTTTTATGGAGAAAGTTTCTATGGTCTGAATAGAAGATCAAACCAGCCACAACAATCCCTTAAGTCAAAGCCTACTCCAGAGAAAGGCCCTAACTCTCTTCTATTCTTTAAAAGCTGAGAGAGTTGAGGAAGCTGCAAAAGAAAAGTTTAAAGCTAGCAGAGGTTGGTACATAGGTTTAAGGAAAGAAGCCATCTTTATAACTTAAGAGTGCAAGGTGAAGTAGCAAGTTCTGATGTAGAAGCTGTGGAAGATTATCCAGAAGATCCACTTAAGATAATGAAGGTGGCTATGCTAAACAACAGATTTGCATTGTGGACAAAATATTCTATTTTTGGAAGAAGATGCCACCTAGGCCTTTCATAGCTAGGGAGAAGACAACATCTGGCTCCAAACCCTCAAAGGACAGGTTGATTCTTTTGTTAGGGGCTAAAGCAGCTGGTGACTTGAGTTGAAGCCAATGCTCATTTGCCATTCTGAAAATCTTAGGGACCTTAAGAATCATGCTAAATCTACCCTGTCATGCTCTATAATAGAAAAACAAAGCCTGGATGACAACTTATCTGTTGATAACTGAATATTTTAAGCCCACGGTTGATACCTGCTGCTTGGAAAAAAGATCCCTTTCAAAATATTACTGTTCATTGACAATGCACCTGGTCACCCAAGAGTTCTGATGGAGATGTACCACAAAATTCATTTTTTTTCATGCCTGCTAATATAATACTCATTCTGCAGCCATGGATCAAGGAGTAATTTTGAATTTCAAGTCTTATTCTTTAAGAAATACAATTCATAATGCTATAGCTGCCATAGATAGTGATTCCTTTGATGGATCTGGGAAAAATCAATTGAAAACCTTCAGAAAGGATTCAGCATTCTACATGCCATTAAGAACATTCAAGTTTCATGGGAAGAGATCAGAATATCAACATTAACAAGAGTTTGAAAGAAGTTGATTCCAATGCTCATGGATGACTTTGAGGGGTAAGAGACTTCAGTGGAGGAAATAACTGCATATGTGTCAGAAACAGCAAGAGCACTAAAATTAGAAGTGGACCCTGAAGATGTAACTGAATTGTTGCAATCTCATGATGAAATTTGAACATATGAGGAGTTGCTTCTGATAGATGAGCAAAGAAAGTGGTTTCTTGAGATGGAAAATACTGCTGGTGAACATGCTGTGAAGATTGTTGAAATGACAACAAAGGATTTAGAACATTACATAAACTTAGTTGATAAGACAGTGGCAGGATTTATGAGGACTGACTCCAATTTTGAAAGAAGTTCTACTTTGAGTGAAAACACTATCAAACAACATTGCATGCTACAGAAAAACTGTTCATGAAAGTAAGAGTCAATTGATGTGGCGAACTTCATTGTCATCTTCTTTTAAGAAACTGCCACAGTCACTCAACCTTCAGGAACTATCACCCTGAACAATCAGCAATTATCAACATTGAGGCAAGACTCTCTGTCAGCAAAAAGATTCTGAAGGCTTAGATGATGGTTAGCCTTTCTTTTTTTTTAAGCAATAAAGCATTTTTAACTAAGGTATGTACATTGTTTTTTCAGACATATGCTATTATTGCACACATGACAGACTTCCACTTCCCTGGTGGCGCAGTGGTTGACAGTCCACCTGCCGATGCAGGGGACACGGGTTCGTGCCCCGGTCTGGGAAGATCCCACATGCTGCAGAGCAGCTGGGCCCATGAGCCATGGCCGCTGAGCCTGCACATCCGGAGCCTGTGCTCCGCAACGGGAGAGGCCACAACAGTGAGAGGCTCGCGTACCGCAAAAAAAAAAAAAATCTTCCAACAAACAAAAGTCCAGGACCAGATGGCTTCAGAGGGGAATTCTATGAAATATTTAGAGAAGAGATAACACCAATCTTTCTCAAACTCTTCCAGAAAATTGCATGGGGAGAAGTACTCCCAAATTCATTCTACAAAGTCACCATCACCATGATACCAAAATCAGAAAATGATATCTCAAAAATTATAGACCAATATCACTGATGAACATAGATGCAAAAATTCTGAACAAAATACTAGCAACCAGAGTCCAACAGCACATTAAAAGGATCATACACCATGCTCAAGTGGGATTTATCCCAGGGATGAAAGGATTCTTCAAGACATACAAATCAATCAATGTAATACACCACATTAACTAATTAAGGAATAAAAACCATATGATCATCTCAAAAGATGCAGAAAAAGCTTTTGACAAATTTCAATACCCATTTATGATAAAAACTCTCCAGAAAATGGGCATAGGGATAACCTACTGCAAGATAATAAAGGCCATATATGACAAACCCACAGCAAGCATCATACTTAATGGTGAAAAAATGAAAGCATTTCCACTAGGATCAGGAACAAGACAAGGATGTCCACTCTCACCTCTCTTATTCAACATAGTTTTGGAAGTCCTAGCCACAGTAATCAGAGAAGAAAAAGAAATAAAAGGAATCCAAATCAGAAAAGAAGTAAAACTGTCACTATTTGCCGATGACATGATACTGTACATAGAAAATCCTAAAGATGCTACCAGAAAACTACTAGAACTAATCAATGAAGTTTGTAATGCTACAGGATACAAAATTAATGCACAGAAATCTCTGGCATTACTATACACCAACAATAGTGGAATACTACTAAACAGTAAGAGGGAAAAACTGCTAATTGGTTCAATGACATGAATAAATCTTAAGTAGATTTTACTAAGTGAAAGAAGCCAGATCCAAGAGGAAAAGGCAGGTATGTTGACAGAAAATAGATCAACAGTTGCCTGTGTTTGGGGGTAGAGGACACAGTGGCGACTACAAAAGAGCTGTGCAGAGAAGATTTTAGGGAGATGTAACTGTTCTGTATGTTACTGGAGTAGTAGATACTTGATGGTATGCATTTATCAAAACCCTTAGAAACTGTACATCACAAAGAGTTAAATTTAATATATGCAAATAAAAAAAAAACAAGATCAACTAAATTTGAGAGTCCAAGAATAGAATGCACATTAGGGCAAATGAATATAATTTTATTGCAAATGTATGGCAACTTCACTGAAGGTGGTGGGGGAAAAAAAGAGCTGACCTAAGTAATTTTGCAGGATGGTATTTGGAGTGGAAACTGTGAGACCAAAGAAAAAAGTAACTGTACATAAACATTACTCTATTTCATAACCTTACTTCTCCTAGGGGTATGGATTTTCAATTCTAAAACTATGTTATGAGTATATTAGGGCTGAACAAAATCAATAAATTGTAGCTAATGAGGGACAGGTATCTCACTATCAGATAAGGAAGTTATAAATAAGTCACAGTGAACCCACTGGTGCTGGATTAGAATCTGAGATAGCAGTATAAAGTCATATTTAGCTTAATATACATAGAGAGATACAGATAATATAGATATGTGTGTATACATAGGTTAGGAGCTATGCATATAATTTGAGCACTGCCTGCTGAGAGGGCCTAGAAGCAGTGATAGCCCAGTAGCATCAACCACACTGAGAGCCCAGATTTGGGTTTCTAAAGCCATTCTTCAATAAAAGGCATGAAAGCCCTTCAGAACCTGGCTGATTCCTAGACTTGAGCAAGACAAGACCATTATGAACCCACATTTTGTAGTGCCAAAGAAAGTTTGGGAGGCAGGTCAAAGGGAAGCAGGAGGCAACCTGAAATAGTTCTCAACGGCCAAAGCTGGAAAAGTTGAGCAAAAAGTCATGGAATAATAGATTGTAACCCAAAGTATAAGATACCTGTATGTAATTTCATGCTTATATAAATTATTGAATAAATAAATAAATGGGGCAGAAATGACAAATCTTTCTTACAGAAAAATTATAATTTTTGAAGAAAATTACTCTCTAGGAGATGGAACTTAATTCTTTTCCCCTTTAATAACTGTCTGGATTTAGTGACTTGCTTCCACAGTATACAGTGAGTAAAAGCAAAAATAGGAACCTTACAGTAGAGAAAGTTGGAAGAGCTAAACCAAGTGATCAAGTTTAATGTCACAATAATAAGTCATATGAGAAAATAAGACATACAAGTCATCTCTGTGGGATTTTTTCCAAAACACCTTACCTCCAGCCTTATCATGATAAAAACATCAAACAAACCCAAACTGAGTACCTGACCAGTACACTCTTCAAAACTCTCGAGATCATGAAAAACAAGCATTAAAAACTGTCACAGAGAAGACTAAGGAAATGATGACTACCTGAAATGTAATATCCTGGATTGGATTCTAGAACAGAAAAATGACATTGGTGGAAACTAGTGAAATATGAATTCTGTAATTTTAGATAATAGTAATGTACCAGTGTTAATTTCCTAGTTTTGACAAATCTCTCAATACCATGGCTCTGTTAACATTAGGGGAAACTTGAGTGAATGGTATATGGGAATTAGTTCTCTGTTCTACCTTTACAATATTTCTCTAAACCTAAAATTATTATATAATCAACTAAAATTATAAAAGATAATTACCACCTGACTAGTAAGAATAGTGGAAATAAAATAACTAAATGAATTAAAAGGTTTATGATGAATGTTCTAGCCCATGTTGGAATGAAGTCTAAGAGAGAGAAATTGGAGAGGTTAAACTTTTTTTTTTTTAAACAAAAGTAGAACAGAGAGGGTTATGGTGCTTATAGCTGGGGTGGGGTTTGTTGGAAATAAGTCATATAGAAAATAAAGATTAAAAAACAATAAGAGATCTAATTTCAAGTACCATCCAGCTCATTTCTTTCTTCAGTCAGTGTTGCCTTTGCTGATCTCATCCTCCTTGTCAGAACAGAGATGGCCAGGTTTTTGACAACAGGTTAAAAAAAATTAATTTTTCATAGTCCTTTCTGAATCATTCCTATTTTACACAGGAGACTTTATATACTTTTGGATTTTTCTATTCAAAATTGTGTTTAACTGATTAAAGTTTAAGATGAAAAATTGGCAAACTTTGCAATTCTATTGAATAGTCCAATCTGCACTTGGATCTTGGTAAGCAATACACTTTGGTAAATTCTGGTATCCAAAAAGATCACCATGACATCAATGGTGTTGATAGACTAATACATCACAACTTCATTTCTAGAATTCTCTGACTCTGTAAATTTATTTTTTTTTTCTCTTCTGGCTCTACACCATTTCTCTCTGGCTGAAAATATGGTAGATTTTGTTTGTTGGTTGGTTCTCCTAGAAAACAATTTAATATGTGCTTCACAGATGTTTCCTTACATTGGCCTGAGGAGGTACAGATGTCTAACTCTACCTATTTCCAACAGAGCAGAAATCTTCTGAATACTCTTTGGCTGCTGTTTTTCTGCAAAATTCTTCGTTAACGCTTTTTGAAACCCAACCACATACAGTTGAATGTGCAGATATCTATCATAGTATTTAAGAAAAAAATCTAAAAATTAGGGTTCATGTTTAGAAAACTCATTAATTCAATATTAAATTGCACTGATCACCTTTTTGGAATAGCAAGCACATTAGCTTCTAAAAATTGAACCATAAATAAGAAGCAGAACCTGCCTCATTGAGTATACAGTCTAAATTTAGAAAGATAAATGAATAATTAAATTTTTGCCATAAATAGTGCATTTGAACATGGTCAAGTAACTATTTGTTCCAGGAAAAAACAAAAGTACCTGAATAATAGGATCAGCAGCATAAATGTTTTTGAGGCTATATGTAAGCTGGATCTTAATGATGTGCAGGCAATTGTCAAATAGATATTACCTTACTTAAATTGCAAGACTGTTTTGAAACATTGACACAGTATTTCTTTTGTTGTTTAAAATCTGCTTTTGAGACCATATAACGAAGTGTTTTAGAAGTGGGTTTACCATGCTCCTCAATCACAATAAGCAAATGATCAAGCCCATATATGTATGATATAATGCTATAGTATGTGAATATATATATGTATATGTGTAGGGGTGTATATATATATATGGACACATAAATGGATATGATCATACATATAAACATAAAGATCCTGGCATCTCTATCACCTCAAAATATAAGCACTATTAATAATTTAATGTACAAGTCTATGTGTATACCATGATTCAAAAGCTATATATAAAAATTGTAAGAGGTACAATATGCAAGAACTAAGAAAGTTAAATTAAACTGAGTAAACAGAGGATCTAGGCATGACTGGTACAATCTTATAGGGCTCACATTCTTTGGGATTCACATTCAGTTTAATTCTCTGCTGTCACCTTTTGCAATTATTGACAATGTTATCTTTGAATGTGTGTTTCGAAAATGAAATCAGGTAAGAAAATGGAACAAGTTTATAAGCAGAGGAGATAACGTACAGTGCATTTGTCTGCTCATCCTTGCTACCCCATTCACATATAGCAATCCCAATGCCCTACAAGAATGAACACAACTGCGGTACAACAGTGATGTGTGGGGTACAGGAAGATCAAAACAAGAATAAAGGAAGCGTTTTACCTCCACAACTGAGCAAGCACAGACAATGACAGCCTCAAGAGGCCATGCTTCCTGTTCCAACCAGCACTTGCTTTAAACACAGAAAGAAGGCAAAGGCATTCTAACAGACACAAACAGCCAATGGAACTTACATTCTTTCTTACTTGCAATTCCCTTGTATTAGCTAAATAACCACTTAGACTGAAGAATGATAACAGAATGAAAAATAAAGATTGGGCATCCCAGAGTTACTCTTTCTTTCAGTCCTTCCTTACTCATCAGTAAGACAAAAGTAGAGTCTTAATAAAATATGCTAACTTGTAGCAAAAGTGAAATAAAAAGCTTTGTTATTCTTGTGCACTTTCATTTTTTATAGTAACAGTGAAATAGGTACATGTATGATGAGCTAAAAAAAATCATATAATTTTAGTTATTTCACATACAAATTACTCTTATATTTGCACTGAAACTGTCATTGCACAATATAAAAATGAACACTAAAAATTAATGCTAATGTCTTAAAATTTTAATTTTTCTTTACTTAAAATGACATCAAATACCAAATAAAATACAACATGGCAGTTAAAGAGAGCTCACAGTTGAAAGGAAAATGTTTTATATTTTAGTACCTTTAACTGCACTTTTTGAACTATTTGCTACTATTACTATTTGCCATAAACTACTATTTGAAAAACATTAATTTCTATCTGTGGTAACTATGACTTGGCTTTTTTTTTATTATTTGAAAGAGACTTCACACATGAGAGGTAACATACAATTGTGGTGAAAGAAAGGACTTTGTAGACAAAAATGCCTGATTTTGAATCGTGGTTCTGCCACTTACTAGTTGTGTGACACTATGCAAATTGTGTAAACCCCCCAGTTATACATCTGTTTTCTTATCTGTAAAATGGGAACAATAAGATTACCTCTCTTACAGGGTCCTGTATATATCAGTTTATATAATTATAACAATGTGCCTAGACCATAATAAATGTCACATAAATTGTTTTCTTCTATCATTGTCATTAGTCTATGTATACATAGAACTGTTCCCAGACATGATTCAAAAATCAAGAAGAAATAATGGATGAAAATAACTTAGAAATCACTTGGTGAGTGAAGACTTGCAGAAGACAGGAAGGAATTAGATCATAATATTACAGGATAGTGTGCAAAGTAAAATTTTATGGGAAATGAATCGATATAAAAATGATCTATCCAGCCTTAAATAACAAAGCTGATTATAGGCTGACTTACAAAAAATGTCCATTCAAATCATGCTTATGGTAGAAGTCAATGTTTTATAAAAGATACAGAATAGTTGAGGACTAAATGTGTGTTACAGTAAAATTTGGAAATATGCGATGGGATGTTCCAGAAGGAATTGAGTTCCCGTTCATAGGAAGTCAACAAGCTCTGACAGAAGAAACATGTGGAAAGATTATTACACAACAGATTAATATAAAGAAAAATAGGCTGACAGCAAGAGGTGTTAACTGTGATCACCATAATAGGTACCATGTATGTGCGTTAAAGAAATCCACATAAATACGCATGTTTGAAATTATCACTTAAATTTTTTTCCATATGACTAAGTATCCAGTATAGCACCCTCCTATTTTCATAAGTTATTAAGGTACACAAACAAAATAGGATTTAAACATTAAATGCTGTTCTGTCAGGTATTCCTAGATAAAAGATACTGAGGCAGTGCTAACAGGTAACAAACACACACTGTAGAAATTTTTATATTTTAACTTTTTCTCTGTATTAAAACTCTACCACAGCAATTTAGAAGTCATTTTCTAATGAGTTGTGAATTTTCAAAACAATTTCGGATTAATAGTGTTCTCTATATAGATAGCAATGATACAGATCCTGCTAAGATACTTGGAAAATTAGAAAAGCTATTTTTCTAAAGAAAACAAGGAATTTTGATAGTTTCACAACTGCTTATTGAAGAGCTTTCAACTGAAGGACTCCTGTGATCCCACCTGTCTTTTCCAGCCTCTCAACTTTTAACAAATATACTTGTTCAAATAACCACCCAGATAATTTTTCCTTTCTCACTTCCAAGCCCTTTGCCAAACCAGATAATATGCTTGGAAATACTTATTTTCTCTTTCCATCAGGCCATTACTTCTTCATCCGATGTACACTAAACTTTCATATTGTTCTGGACATTTCCTAGTTTAATCAGAAGAGAGAAATCAGCTACCTCTAAATCAATCTTGTCTGAAGGAAGATTTCATACAGTGGTTCCCTGGAACTTCATTCCAAATACAGTCAGCCCTCTGTACCCACAGTTCTGCATCCACAGATTCAACCAACTGTAGATGGAAGAGGGTTGGATGAATCAAAGGATGCAGAACCCATGGATACAGAGGACTGATTGTACTATGCCATCTTATATAAGGCACTTGAGCATCTTCGAGATATGGTATCCACGGGTGTCCTGGCACCAATCCTCTATGGACACCCAACCATGACTGTATGTACTTTTTAGGTGCTACCCTCTGAAATGCAGTTTGACATAAAGCTTACTTATTTTACTGTCTCTGTATTTTTATCATATTTGATTCTGCTTTTTGAACATTTTTATTTGTTTGTATGTATGGTTTCTTCCTTAGATTTATTGGATTACTGGAAGCCAGGAGTCTTATCTGTAACTCAAGAAAGGTCTATTTCTCTCTAGTCCTCACAAAGATGTTCATGAAATGTCTTTTGAGGTTGAAGAAAATGTATCAATATACTACATCAGTGGAGACTGCTTTTGAACCTCCAAGGAGGCATCAGATACCCTCAGAGAAAAATGATTTCACGCACATTCTCAATACATTTTAATGGAATTCAAACAAAATAAACCTGTTGTTGAAAGTAAGCAAATCTCTATTGTCCTAAAACATACAATTTCAGAAGCTTAGAAGTTATTTTCTATGTCCTTTTTCTGATGGGTTGGTTTAAAAATACAACCATTGCTGTCACTTATTATTGGTTAAAATGTTGAATTTAAAGATTGTATCCATAATTCCATATGGAATAGCTATCTTTTTAACTCGAAACTTGAGAGATTTTACTTGTTTCCTGTTTGTTCTTCTTCTTTTGGTAGAGAATGAGGACTGGTTGCTACAGCAACAGATTTGTTCTCTCCGTGCATTTGTACTTTCATCAGTTGTGCACTCTGACAGTGAGTTCTGACTTCTGAATATCTGACTTTTACAACCACAGCTAATTACAAAACCTGTAACAATTCCACATAGCTGCCCTAAAGGGTAATACAAAACTTGTAGTACTGAAGAAAATGTCGATTGCCAAAACAATTCCGAGGGAGAAGAGAGAAAAACAAGTAATTACATTTTTAAATCTATAGTCAAAAATATTAAACTTTAAATTATCTGTAGCTGCTGGGTTTACAAAATACCTTTGGGGAATGAGAAAAAATGTCAGTTTTCTCTGTCTTCACTTTTCTCCACCACTCTTGAACCAAGGTTCCTCAAAAATATTCAGAACCAGAATATTGTATTGGTTTTCAATCACTTTGCTTTTCAACTAGAGAATTTAACTCTTGAATGAGGGGAGGAAATTAAACTCACAATGTTTGAATCTTCTGTGATATGAACTACATTTTTATCTCTGACTGACTGTTAACTTTCTAAAAACATGTTGTGTGTTAAAGCTGCAGCATATACTTATTAAAAACAAACCTGAATATTCAAAGCTTTTGCTTTTTTTTACAAAGAGCCAGTCAATTTTTACAAAGAGCAAAGAGGTGGAATATGTTCAACCTAAAAAAGAGCTTTTGAAAAATAAATTAATAGAACAGACTTTTTAAAAAATCAGCAAAAAAAAAAAAAAAAGAGGAAACTAAAGTTGAGGAAATTTCCTAAAAACTACAGTAGAAACATGGAGAACTAGAGCATAACATTAAAAATAGAAGTAAATAGAGAACAAGTCCAGGAGACAACGATATTCAATTACTTTCCCCAAACACTTCCACTGACAGCTCCACCAGGAGCATCGCTTCCGCTTTGTCTTATGGCCATTCAATACCAACTCTACACACTTATTTCAGCACCTGTGAGCATCTCTATGCTTCAGCTCCACTAGCCAGTAATGTAAACAAAACAAACAAAAAACACTTACTCCTCCCCCAAAGCTAAGATGATCGTTTAATTAACAAGTTACAAGGGCTTGCTTCCCACAATGTCATTTTAAAAGAAATTCCAGTCCTTCTCTATAATTTCACCCTTCAGTATTCACAGAACCTGCAGAAAAACTTATATGTTTACTTTTTTTTATTACCTTTATCACGTGCCAGAACAACACAGAAACACTCCTTAAGGGGAAGTGCGGTAATTTATAATGTTTCAATTCAATCTATTTGCCTTACAGTTTTCTGTTGCTTATACTAGTCTGCATATTTTCTTTGGCTACAGGTAAAAATCTGAAGCCTAAGTAGTATTTTGTATGTAAAGATGCACTCTGCAGTAGTGTTTTAGAGTAGAATCTTGGAAGGGACCTAAAAATAAATCAATAATATATTGATAAAATAAATTATGTATCTCCATACCAAAGAAGACTATCTAGAAAAGAGAAAGAATGACATGAATCTATATTAATTGATGCAAAATAAACACACCCTATCTGGAAAGGATTTCCATTATATATGGTTGCCTAAGGACATTTTATATCTAATTTATATAAATTTATATTATTTATTGAAAAAGATCTAGAAATATGTTCACTAAAATATTTATTATAATTTCTGAGTGGTGGTCCCTTTTTATTTTTCTAGATAAAATTTTCTATTTCTAAAATTTATTATCTTTTAAATATAGCCCCAAAAACTTGAATTGGCAGTTACTGACTGTTAAAGATACCAATCTTTTCTTTATTTACATTTCTGTATTTCAAAGCTTCTAAATAGTATAACTACATAGATGTTTTTAAATGGTTTTGGCATTCTTTTATCATCTTCTAAGATAATACTGTAAAGAAACCCATTAAATATGTGTAAAACTATACTAATGAATCTGTGATGAATGCAGTAATTTTTTACACATTACAGTTAATTACACCAGTGTAGCTATCTACTGAAAAACTCAACACTGATATTTTTGTCAGAATAAAGCTATTTTCCTTTACCTAGAGTTCAAGCAAACATAAAAGGAGTAAAAACAGACCTTGTATTATAGAAGAAAAGGTGAATAACACAATTCTTAGAATATTCCTTTGGCAAAGCCTTTTAATTTTTTAAGTTCTCTGACAAAGAACTCCTTTTAGTAGTCAAATTTAAGTAGTCAAATTTTAAAATGAAAGCTATTTATATTGTCAAATAATGTTTAAGTCAACATTTTAAAGTGCTTTCTTCCCAATATTTTAATCAAACTATGTTTTTTCTTATTATTTTATAACTTTCCTTTCTTATAATACACAAAATGATTTGAATAAAATGTTATTACTTTTCATTTCAATTTTTACACAAAATGACATACATATCTGGATATTAGAATACAGAATTTAAAAGAAATCATATAAATATATTTATAAAATCTGAAACAATCAGAATTTTCTTCTTACTCTTAAACTCTTTGAATCTAAGGTTATATCTTCGTATCTGGTGACAAGAAAGCTGCTCAATTTTGGACAATTAAACTTCAGTTGAATTTATAATAACTTGCTTTCAAGGAAAGCATGCTAATGCTTAATACTACAACCAAAATTCCATTATTGATTCACAAAAGATTCTAAAGCTTAAACAAAAATTATAGTAATATAAAAATCTCATTATAATCTTGTATATCTCTCACCACCGTATCAAGAACTGCTACAAGTAACATAAATTAGAAATAATTCAACTTCTTTTCCTCTTCAGTGTCCTTTGTCACTTTAAACATTTAATAGGTTATTCTTTTCTATATGTGTTAACTACAGTTACTATGTGTTACTAATGGGTGGTTGGAGGATTTCAACTAGGTTTCTCATGTCAGAATATACCTCTCTTCTGATGGTATATACAATAAAATTTATTGTGAGTGAGTTAAGGATGCTTTGCAACTATATTCTTGTTTGGTTTAAAACAGGAATTTAGAAACATACATAATTAAGATAAAGCTATATAGTTTGAAGAGTGCATAATATTTTAGAAAAGTAATCAAAGAACAAAATCAATTAAGGACAATAATTTTCCTGCTCCTTATACTGAAGTGATTTTAAGTCTGCTTTAATCAAAGAGATATCTCTGTATTGTTTTCTACAAGTTTCCTCATAAGAGTCTCTTCCTTATCCCACATAAAATGAATCAATAAATGCAACTATATGACAAATTCATGGTATCCTCCTTTCCAAGCAGGATTTATGTGTAGTTACTCTGATATCTTAGGGAACTACCATCTATATATTCATGAATTAATATACATCAAATAGTTTCAAGAAATATCTTCATCCTTTGGGCTGCTGTCACAAAAATACCAGAGACTGTGTGGCTTACAAACAACTAACATTTATTTCTCACATAAATAAAGACTGGGAAGTCCAAGATCATTACGCAGGCAGATTCCATATCTGGTGAGACCCTGCTTCCTCACTGGCTGCTGTCTTTTCATTGGAACATCAGTTGGTGGAAGAGGGGCGGGATCTCTCCCAGGCATTTTTTATAAGGGCATGAATCCCATTCAGGAGGACTCTGTCCTATAAACTAGTCATTTCCCAAAGACCCTACCTCCAAACACCAACATGTGGAGGATTAGGTTTCAACTGATAAAATCTGGGGGAACACAGACTTTCAGACCACAGTAAGCAATCATTACTAATTCGGGATCCATAGAGGATTGCATGTAAAACTGCTCATATATTGAAAAGCCATCAGAGATCTTGCAATAAAACAAATTTCATCAACTTACATCTTTTAAAAGATAAAGATAGAAGTAAATTCTTTCCTTGTCTTGCTTAGAGAGGATTAAAGTTATTTTCAAATTTTACTTTAAAAAGGAATATTCAAGTATATTTAAAATAAATTCAAATTTATTTAATAAACACATAACTTTGACAAAATATAGTATTTTTAAAGGCATAAATTTTTCTTGACACTTCTCCTCCGTGGAATAATATTAATATTTTTATCACACAATACATTAAAAGTATCATACACCATTATCAAGTGGGATTTATCCAATCCTTGTATTATCCAATACAAGGATTCCTCAATATCCACAAATCAAAAGTATGATACACCACATTAACAAACTGAAGAATAAAAACCATATGATCATTTAAAGTGATGCAGAAAAAGCTTTTGATAAAATTCAGCACCTATTTATGATAAAAACTCTCCAGAAAGTGGGCACAGAGGAAAACTAACTCAACACAATAAAGGCCATATATAACAAACCCACAGATAATATCATACTCAATGGTGAAAAGCTAAAATCATTTCCTCTAAGATCAGGAAGAAGACAAGGATGTGCACTCTCACCACTTTTATTCAATATAGTTTAGAAGTCCTAGCCATGGCAATCAGAGAAGAAAAAGAAGTAAGAGGAATCCAAATTGGAAAAGAAGAAGTAAAACTGTCACTGTTTGCAAATGACATGATACTATACATAGAAAATCCTAAAGATGTTACCAGGAAACTACTAAGGCTCATCAATGAATTCAGTAAAGTTGAAGGACACAAAATTAATACATAGAAATCTGTTGCACTTCTACACACTAACAATGAAAGAGCAAAAAGAGAAATTAAGAAAACAATCCCATTCACCATGGCATCAAAAAGAATAAAATACCTAGGAATAAACCTACCTAAGTAGGCAAAAGACCTGTACTCAGAAAACAATAAGATACTGATGAAAGAAATTGTAAAAGACACAAACAGAGGGAAAGATATACTATGTTCTTGGATTGGAAGAATCAATATTGTCAAAATGACTATACTACCCAAGTCAATTTACAGATTCAATGCAGCCCTATCAAATTACCAATGGCATTTTTCACAGAATTAGAACAAAAAATTTTTAAATTTGTATGGAGACACAAAAGACCCTGAATAGCCCAAGCCATCCTGAGAAAGAAAAACAGAGCTGGAGGAACAAGGAGCCCTCACTTCAGACTATACTACAAAGCTAAATAAGTGTGGTACTGGCACAAAAACAGACATATAGAACAATGGAATAGGATAAAAAGCCCAGAAATAAACCTACATACATAAGGTCAATTAATCTACAACAAAGGAGGCAAGACTATACAATGGAGAAAAGATATTCTCTTCAATAAGTGGTGCTGAGAAAACTAGACAGCTACATGTAAAAGAATGAAGTTAGAACATTCTATAACACCATACACAAAAATAAACTCAAAATGGATTAAAGATCTAAATGTAAGAATGAATACTATAAAATTCTTAGAGGAAACATAGGCAGAACACTCTTTGACATAAATTGCAGTAATATCTTTTCAGATCCGCATCCTAGAATTATGAAAATAAAAGAAAAAGTAAACAAATGGGACCTAATAAAACTTAAAAGCTTTTGTACAGCAAAGGAAACCATAAATAAAATGAAAAGACAACCCACAGAGTGGGAGAAAATATTTGCAAATGAAGCATCTGACAAGGGATTAATCTCCAAAATATACAAACAGCTCATGCAGCTCAATATCAAAAAAACAAACAACCCAATCAAAAAAATGGGCAGAAGGTCTAAGTAGACATTTCTCCAAAGAAGACACACAGATGGCCAAAAAGTACATGAAAAGATGCTCAACATCACTAATTATCAGAGAAATGCAAATCAAACATACAATGAGGTATTACCTCACATCGGTCAGAATGGCCACCATCAAATGTCTACAAACAATAAATGCTGGAGACGGTGTGGAGAAAAGGGAACCCTCTTGCACTGTTGGTTGGAATGTATATTGGTACAACCACTATGGAGGACAGTATGGAGGTTCCTTAAAAAAGTAAAAATAGAACTATCATATGATCCAGAAATCCCACTCCTGGGCATATATCTGGAGTAAACCATACTTTGAAAAGATATATGCACCCCAATGTTCATTGTAGCACTGTCTACAATAGCCAAGACACGGAAGCAACCTAAATGTCCATCGGCAGATGAATGGATAAAGAAGATATAGTATATATGCAATGGAATATTACTCAGCCATTAAAAAGAATGAAATAATGTCATTTGCAGCAAAATGGGTGGATGTAGAGATTATCATACTAAATGAAGTCAGAGAAAAACAGATGCCATATAAAATCACTTATATGTGGAATCTAAAAAGATGATACAAATCAACTTATTTACAAAACAGAAGTAGACTCACAGACTTCAAAAACAAACTTACGGTTACCAAAGTGGAAACATGGTGTGGAGGGATAAATTAGGAGTTGGGGATTAACAAATACAATACTACTACATATAAAATAGATAATAAACAATGACCTATTGTATAGCACAAGAACTCTACTCAATATTCTGTATAACCTATATGGGAAGAGAATCTGAAAAAGAAAGGATGTATGTATACATATAACTGAATCACTTTGCCATACACCTGAAACTAACACAACACTGTAAATCAAATATATTCCAATATAAAATAAAAATTAAAAATAAAAAAAGAGGTACAAACTATTATGTATAAAAGAAGCTACAGGGATATATTGTACAACACAGGGAAAATAACCAATATTTGATAATAATTATAAATGGAGTATAAAAGAAAACAAATATTTTTAACAAGGTCATGACGAATCTTTTAAATGCATTTTTATATTCACTAACTTTCCCATCATTTTTAAATACTGTAGAGCAAAATCGAAGTTTGTTTTTCCTCTACCATAAATGCTCTTTGAGTAGCATTTAACTTATAAGGAAACTGACAATTATCTGGATGAGAAAAAAGGAAAATTTACAAAAACTGTGACCATACTAATGATGCAGAACAGAAGCCATTATTCATCAGGTGTATATCTATGAAATAATTCATTTCAAATAATTAATGCATACTAAGTACTTAATAAACATATCCCTTCATTCATCTGGAGGACACAATAAAATGTCAACTCCAGTGTGTCACACCTTTCTATAATACCTGTCCCTTGGCTTAAGGATTACCAGTCAATCACTTCTAGCCAACAGAATAAGGTAAAAGTGATAGGACAGCCAGTCACTCCACTGATTATGTTACATTACATAAAACTCTATCTTAGCCAACTGACATATCCTCCTGGGCTTGAAGAAGGGAGCTGCTCTGTTGTGAGAATGTCCCCCAAGGGAGAGGATCATGTGACAAGGATCTGTGAGTATCCCTGAGAAGAGAGAAGGACTTCCAGTTGACAGCCACCAACAAAAGGGGAACACTGTTTTTTTTTTCTCTTTCTTTTTTTTTTTTTAACAACTGAAAGGAACTCCGTTCTACCAACAACCATGTGAACCTGAAAAAGAATCTTGGCCTCCAAAATGGAATACAGCCCTGCAGACAACTTCAGGGTTGCTTCCAGAGGCCCTGACCAGAGGATCCAATAAAGTTGTGCCTGAGAGAGACCTTCAAGATGGCGGAAGAGTAAGACATGGAGATCAACTTCCTCCCAAAAAATACATCAGAAATACATCTACATGTGGAACAACTCCTACAGAACACCTACTGAATGCTGGCAGAAGACCTCAGACTTCTCAAAAGGCAAGAAACTTCCCCACGTACCTGGATAGGGCAAAAGAAAAAACAGAGGCAAAAGAATAGGGAAGGGACCTGCACCTCTGGGAGGGAGCTGTGAAGGAGGAAAGGTTTCCACACACTAGGAAGCCCCTTCACTGATGGAGAGAGGGGGTGGGCAGGGGGCAACTTCGGAGCCACGGAGGAGAGCGCAGCAACAGGGGTTCAGAGGGCAAATCGGAGAGATTCCTGCACAGAGGATCGGTGCCGACCAGCACTCACCAGCCCGAGAGGCTTGTCTGCTCACCCGCCGGGGCGGGTGGGGGCTGGGAGCTGAGGCTCAGGCTTCAGAGGTAGGATCGCAGGGAGAGCACTGGGGTTGGTGGCGTGAACACAGCCTGAAGGGGGCTAGTGCACCATGTCTAGCCGGGAGGGAGTGCAGGAAAAAGTCTGGACCTAAGAGGTAAGAGACCATTGTTTCGGGTTGCGTGAGGAGAGGGGATTCAGAGCACCACCTAAACGAGCTCCAGAGACGGGCATGAGTCGCAGCTATCGGCGCGGACCCCAGACACGGGCATGAAACGCTAAGGCTGCTGCTGCAGCCACCAAGAAGCCTGTGTGCAAGCACAGGTCACTATCCACACCTCCCCTCCCGGGAGCCTGTGCAGCAGCCCGCCACTGCCAGGGTGCCGTGATCCAGGGACAACTTCCCCAGAAGAATACACGGTGTGCCTCAGGCTGTTTCAATGTCACACCGGCCTCTGTTGCCACAGGCTTGCCCTGCATTCTGTAACCCTCCCTCAACACGGCCTGATGAGCCAGAGCCCCTTAATCAGCTGCTCCTTTAACCCCGTCCTGTCTGAGCAAAGAACAGACGCTCTTAGGCAACCTACACACAGAGGCGGGGCCAAATCCAAAGCTGAAAGCTGAACCCCAGAGGCTGTGTGAACAAAGAAGACAAGGGATATTTATCCCAGCAGCCTCAGAGAAGATTAAATCTCCAGAATCACTTGATGTACTCTGCATCTCTGGAATACATGAATAGACAATGAGTCATCACAAAATTGAGGCAGTGGACTTCGGGAGCAACGACATATACATTTTTTTCCTTTTTCTCTTTTGTCAGTATGTATGTGTATGCTTCTTTGTGTGACTTTGTTTGTAGAGCTTGCTTTTACCATTTGTCCTCAGGTTATGTCTGTCTGTTCTTTTGCTTTGTTTGTTTTTCCTTTTAGTATAATTTATAGCGCTTGTTATCATTGGTGGATTTGTTTTTGGTTTGGTTGCTCTCTTCTTTCTTTTTTAATTTTACTTTTTAATTTTTTTTACTTTTAATAATTATTTTTATTTTAATAACTTTTTTACTTTATTTTATTTTTTCTTTCTTTCTTTCTTTCTCCATTTTCTTCTGAGCCGTGGGGCTGACAGGGTCATGGTGCTCAGGCCAGGTGTCAGGCCTGTGCCTCTGAGGTGGAACAGCCAAGTTCAGGACACTGGTCCACCAGAGACCTCCCAGCTCCATGTAATATCAAACGGCAAAAGCACAACCAGAGATCTCCATCTCAATGCTAAGACCCAGCTCAACTCAACGACCAGCAAGCTACCGTGCTTGACACCCTATGCCAAACAACTAGCAAGACAGGAACACAACCTGACCCATTAGCAGAGAGGTTGCCTAAAATCATAAAAAAGTCACTGCAAAACACAACACCGCATGCAGTCCTTCCCACCAGAAAGACAAGATACAGCCTCATCCACCAGAACACAGGCACTACTCCCCTCCACCAGGAAGGCAACACAACCCACTGAACCAAACTTAGCCACTGGGGGCAGACACCAAAAACAACAGGAACTATGAACCTGCAGCCTACGAAAAGGAGACACCCCAAACACAGTAAGTTAAACAAAATGAGAAGACAGAGAAACACACAGTAGATGAAAGAGCAAGGTAAAAACCCATCAGACCAAACAAATGAAGAGGAAATAGGCAGTCTACCTGAAAAAGAATTCAGAGTAATGATAGTAAAGATGATCCAATATCTTGGAAATAGAATGGAGAAAATACAAAAAACTTTTAACAAGGACCTAGAAGAACTAAAGAGCAAACAAACAATCATGAGCAACACAATAAGTGAAATTAAAAATTTGCTAGAAGGAATCAATAGCAGAAAAACTGAGGCAGAAGAATGGAGAAGTGACCTGGAAGATGAAATAGTGGAAATAACCACTGCAGAGCAGAATAAACAAAACACAATGAAAAGAATTGAGGACAGTTTCAGGGACATCTGGTACAACATTAAACACACCAATATTTGAATTATAGGGGTCCCCGAAGAAGAGAAAAAGAAAGGGACTGAAAAAAGTATTTGAACAGATTATAGTTGAAAATTTCCCTAATATGGGAAAGGAAATAGTCTATCACGTCCAGGAAGCACAGAGAGTCCTACACAATAAAAATCCAAGGAGAAACAGGCCAGGACACATATTAATCAAACTATCAAAAATTAAATACAAAGAAAATATATTAAAACTGCAAGGGAAAAATAACAAAAAACATACAAGAGAAGGTTGACAGCTGATCTTTCAGCAGAAGTCTGAAAGCCACAAGAGAGTGGCAGGATATATTTAAAGTGATGAAAGGGAAAAACCTACACCCAAGATTACTCTACCCAGCAAAGATCTCATTCAGATTCAATGGAGAAATTAAAACTTTTACAGACAATCTAAAGCTAAGAGATTTCAGCACCACCAAACCAGCTTTACAGCAAATGTAAAGGAACTTCTCTAGACAGGAAACACAACAGAAGGAAAAGACCTACAATAACAAACCCAAAACAATTAAGAAAATGGTAATAGGAACAACATATTGATAATTACCTTAAATGTAAATGGATTAAATGCTCCAACCAAAAGACATAGACTGGCTGAAAAAATACAGAAACAAGACCTGTAGACATGCTGTGTACAAGAGACCCATGCCAGACCTAGGGACACATACTGAGGTGAGGCAATGGAAAAAGATATTCCATCCAAATGGAAATCAACAGAAATTTAGAGTAGCAATTCTCATATCAGACAAAATATACTTTAAAATAAAGACTATTACAAAGGACAAAGAAGGACACTACATAATGATCAAGGGATCAATCCAAGAAGAAAATATAATAATTGTACATATTTATGCACCCAACATAGGAGCACCTCAATACATAAGGCAAATGCTAACAGTCATAAAAGGGGAAATCAACAGTAACACAATCATAGTAGGGGACTTTAACACCCCACTTTCACCAATGGACAGATCATCCAAAATGAAAATAAATAAGGATAAGCTTTAAATGATACATTAAACAAGATGGATTTGATATTTATAGGATTTCCATCCAAAAACAACAGAATACACTTTATTCTCAAGTGCTCATGGAACATTCTCCAGGACAGATCATACCTTGGGTCACAAATCAAGCCCTGGAAAATTTAAGAAAATTGAAATTGTAACAACTATCTTTTCTGACCACAACGCTATGAGACTAGGTATCAATTACAGGAAAAAATCTGTAAAATATACAAACACATGGAGGCTAAACAATACAATACTTAATAACCAAGGGATCACTGAGGAACTCAAAGAGGAAAGCAAAAAATACCTAGAAACAAATGACAATGAAAACACGACGACCCAAAACCTATGGGATGCAGCAAAAGCAGTTGTAAGAAGGAAGTTTATAGCAATACAATCCTACCTCAGGAAACAAAAAACATCTCAAATAAACAACCTAACCTTACATCTAAAGCAATTAGAGAAAGAAGAACAAAAAACCCCCAAAGTTAGCAGAAGGAAAGAAATCATAAAGATAAGATCAGAAAAAAGTGAAAAAGAAATGAAAGAAACAAGAGTAAAGATCAATAAAACTAAAAGCTGGTTCTTTGAGAAGATAAACAAAATTGATAAACCATTATCCAGACTTCTCAAGAAAAAAAGGGAGAAAACTCAAATCAATAGAATTAGAAATGAAAAAGGAGAAGTAACAACTGACACTGCAGAAATACAAAGGATCATGACAGATTACTACAAGCAACCCTATGCCAATACAATGGACAACCTGGAAGAAATGGACAAATTAGAAAAGCACAACCTTCTGAGACGGAACCAGGAAGAAATAAAAAATATAAACAGACCAATCACAATCACCGAAATTGAGGCTGTGATTAAAAATCTTCCAACAAACAAAAGCCCAGGATCAGATGGCTTCACAGGCGAATTCTATCAAATATTGAGAGAACAGCTAACACCTATCCTTCTCAAACTCTTCCAAATATAGCAGAGGGAGGAACACTCCCAAACTCATTCTATGAGACCACCATCACCCTGAGACCAAAACCAGACAAAGATATCATAAAGAAAGAAAACTACAGGCCAATATCACTGATGAACATAGATGTAAAAATCCTCAACAAAACAGTAGCAAACAGAATCAAACAGCACATTAAAAGGATCATACACCATGATCAAGTGGGGTTTATCTCAGGAATGCAAGGATTCTTCAATATATGCAAATCAATCAACGTGATACACAATTGTCTGTAACAAATTGAAGGATAAAAACCATATGATCATCTCAATAAATGCAGAAAAAGCTTTAGACTAAATTCAACAACAATTTATGATAAAAACTCTCCAGAAAGTTGACATAGAGGGAACTTACCTCAACATAATGAAGGCCATATATGACAAACCCACAGCTAACATCATTCTCAATGGTGAAAAACTGAAACCATTTCCACTAAGATCAGGAACAAGACAAGGTTGCTCACTCTCACCACTATTATTCAACATTGATTTGGAAGTTTTAGCTACAGCAATGAGAGAAGAAAAGAAATAAAAGGAATCCAATTCAGAAAAGAAGAAGTAAAACTGTCACTGTTTGCACATGACATGATACTATACGTAGAGATTCCTAAAGACTGTACCAGAAAACTACTAGAGTTAATTAATGAATTTGGTAAAGTAGCAGGATACAAAATTCATGCACAGAAATCTCTTGCATTCCTATACACTAATGATGAAAAATCTGAAAATGAAATTATGGAAACACTCCCATTTACCATTTCAACAAAAAGAATAAAGTAACTAGGAATAAACCTACCTAAGGTGACAGAAGACCTGTATGAAGAAAACTATAAGACACTGATGAAAGAAACTAAAGATGATACAAACAGATGGAGAGATATACCGTGTTCTTGGACTGGAAGAATCAACATTGTGAAAATGACTCTACTACCCAAAGCAATCTACAGATTCAATGCACTCCCTATCAAACTACCAATGGCATTTTTCACCAGAACTAGAACAAAAAATTTCACAACTTGTATGTAAACACAAAAGACCCCGAAGAGTCAAAACAATCTTGAGAAAGGAGAACAGAGGTGGAGGAATCAGGCTCCTAGACTTCAGACTGTTCTACAAAGCTACAGTAATCAAGACAGTATGGTACTGGCACAAAAGAAGAAATAGAAATATAGATCAATGGAATAGGATAGAAAGCCCAGAGATAAACCTATGCACATTTGGTCACCTTATTTTTGATAAAGTAGGGAAGAATATACAATGGAGAAAAGACAGCCTTTTCAATAACTGGTGCTGGGAAAACGACAGCTACATGTAAAAGAATGAAATTAGAACACTCCCTAACAGCATACACAAAAATAAACTCAAAATGGATTAAAGAGCTAAATGTAAAGCCAGACACTATAAAACTCTTAGTGGAAAACATAGGCAGAACACGCGATGACATAAATCACAGAAAGATCCTTTTTGACTCACCTCCTAGAGAAATGGAAATAAAAAATAAATAAACAAATGGGACCTAATGAAACTTAAAAGCTTTTGCACAACAAAGGAAAACTTAAGACGAAAAGACAACTCTCAGAACGGGAGAAAATATTTGCAAGTGAAGCAACTGACAAAGGATTTATCTCCAAAATTTACAAGCAGCTCATGCAGCATAATATCAAAAAAACAAACAACACAATCCAAAAATGGGCAGAAGCCCTAAATAGCCATTTCTCCAAAAAAGATATACAGATTGTGAACAAACACGTGAAAGGATGTTCAACATCACTAATCATTAGAGAAATGCAAATCAAAACTACAATGAGGTATCACCTCACTCCAGTCAGAATGGCCATCATCAAAAACTGTACAAACAATAAATGCTGGAGAGGGTGTGGAGAAAAGGGAACCCTCTTGCACTTTTGCTAGGAATGTAAATTGATACAGCCACTATGGAGAACAGTATGGAGGTTCCTTAAAAATCTACAAATAGAACTACCATATGACCCAGCAATCCCACTGCTGGGCATATACGCTGAGAAAACCATAATTCAAAAAGAGTCATGTACCACAATGTTCATTGCAGCACTATTTACAATAGTTAGGACATGGAAGCAACCTAAGTGTCCATCGACTGATGAATGGATAAAGAAGATGTGTCACATATATACAGTGGAATATTATTCATCCATAAAGGGAAGCAAAATTGAGTTATTTGTAGTGAGGTGGATGGACCTAGAGTCTGTCATACAGAGTGAAGTACGTCAGAAAGTGAAAAACAAATACCGTATGCTAACACATATATATGAAATCTAAAAAAAAGGAAAAAAATGGTTCTGATGAACCTAGGGGCAGGACAGGAATAATGACGCAGATGTAGAGAATGGACTTCAGGACACGGGAACAGGGAAGGGTAAACTGGGACGAAGTGAGAGTCACATGGACATATATACACTACCAAATGTAAAAAAGATAGCTAGTGGGAAGCAGCTGCATAGCACAGGGAGATCAGCTAGGTGCTTTGTGACCAGGTAGAGGGGTGAGATAGGGAGGGTTGGAGGTAGATGCAAGAGGGAGGAGATATGGGGATCTATGTATATGTATAGCTGTTTCACTTTGTTACACAGCAGAAACTAACACACCATTGTAAAGCAATTATAATCCAATAAGGATGTTTAAAAAAAAAAAAAGCTGTGCCAGAAAACGGAGACAAATATGTTGTTTTAAGTTGCTTTGTTTAGTACAATGCGCTACAGAGCAATAGAAAACTAATCCACTTTTTCAAATTTCTCTGAAATCATACCATTTAAGGTGATTTTATTATTTTTTTTAATTCACATTAATGGAAGGAGATTTTAAATGGTGAGGCAATTGTGCATGAGTGGGCCTACCTGTACATGTGTCTATACAGAATTCCACATCAAGTGTGGCATATGCCTCTAAAACTAAGTTCTAATTAAAATACCTCAAACAATTTATATCATTTTAATCAGTTATTGTATGTTTCACTGGTAATGAAAAATGTTGTGCTAACCTGAATTAAATGAACTCGTAAGCCTAGGAAAGTAAAACAATTATGTGGTCCTCTATGGTGTATACTTTTTATGTTTGTGTATTTATATATTTACATTTTAATTTTAGATAGCCATTCCTTTAAAATTGTATTACTATGGAAGGAGTAGTAGGTAACTGATTACTACTATTTCTACAAAAATAATGCTGAAGAATGAATCTGCAAATGAGGGATATCTTAATATATGAAGCAGATGAGAATATTCAAGAGGCACCTAGGACCTTACTCAGTGCTGCTTTAACTTGCCATGGTAACAGGTACTAATGTGCTTTAACATTTGACAAAATACTAATATTTAAAAAGAGAAGACTGTAATTTTGCCCAGAGAGTTGCTCTCACCAAAAATAATTGTTTTATGTGATACACACACACACATATATATATACACACACACACAAAACACATATATAATGGAATATTATTCCTTACAAAAGAAGGAAATCCTACTGTTTGCAATATGGGTAAAACTGGAGGGCATTATGCTAAGTGAAATAAGCCAGACAGAGAGAGACAAATACTGTATGTTCTCACATATATATGGAATCTGAAAAACTGAACTTATAGAATCAGAGAGCATATTAGTGGTTGCCAGGGGCTGGGGGAGGGGGAAATAAGGAGAGGTTGGTAAAAGGATACAAACTTTAAGTTATAAGAGATATAAGTTCTGAGGATCTAATGTATAATATGACTATAGTTGATAATACTGTATTGTATAATTGAAATTTGCTAAGAGAGTAGACTTAAGTGTTCTCAACAATAACAAAAAAGGTAAATATATGAGGTGAGAAATGTGTTAATTAACTCAATGGTAGGAATCCTTTTATTTGTTAGTTAATACATTAATAAAAAAAAGAATATTTTCTCAAAGTCAAAAAAAATGTTTTACTAGGGTGAACTATCATTAAATCAAATTCTATTCTGTGAAAATGAGAAATTCTTGGGCACATTTTGACAAAATATATTTAAAGGGTTTATTGCAAAGATTTGATTGTTACTCTACTCTATTGTGGATATTTTAAAATTTGTTTTCTGATTTTTAAGTAGAAAAATACAGAATAGGTACAAAGTAAAATACATAATATTATATTTATTATTTTGATTATTTAAAGCCAACTTGATATCCTCAATTATTTTATGTTTTTATTATTGGCCTCTTTATTCATAACATTTAAGGTTTTCATTTAGAAATTTTGTTTGTCTAGTAAAACATCACTTTTTTAAAACTTTTAAATTTATATTGGAGTATAGCTGATTAACAATGTTGTGATAGTTTCAGGTGCACAACAAAGCAACTCAGCCATACATATTACATGTATCCATTCTCCCACAAACTCCCCTCCCATCCCGGCAGCTGCATAACATTGGGCAGAGTTCCCTGTGCTCTGTCCTTGACATGTACACGTGATGCTATATTTAAAACATCACTGTGATTAAAGGAATAACACAAGTAGTTACGTAATAGAATGACACAAAGTTTTATCATTCTGACAAGGCTATCACGCTTTGCACAATGTGGCAAAAGCAAGATTACAGAAAGTTTTAACTACTTCAATTTTAACACAAGTTCCACTGACTTCCTTGATTTCCCCAGGCAGAAGGTAAATTTTTTGACATTTAAAGAAATTCCCTAGCAACGCGTTTGCCAATGCATTGTACTTGCCAATTATGATCATTCCAGTTCAATAAATGCTGTCCGGAAACAAAAGGAATGAAGTAGAAATACTCCCAACTGATACATTATTTTTGAAGGATTGGCATTACATAATTAGCAAATGTTATTAAATGCCTTTAAGTATCATTAGTGAAGAAGAATGGAAAACTGTTTAATGGTTACCCCTCTCTGTGCTTTAAATGGATTGATAGTGCATGAAGCCATTTAAAGATATAAAATATAAGATGACAGGCAGGACCATCTGTTTTATATATTCATTATCCTATACAATTTATTTTGCATAATTATTTCATTAAAAAAGAATTCATTGAATTGATACAGTGTCCATAAAAGAAGGTGAAATGCCTACATACACCTCTGATTACAAACTTATCTGTAGTAACATTTCAATGACATTTATATTAGAATTACAATATATAGCTTTTTTTTTTTTTTCCGGTAAGCAGGCCTCTCACTGTTGTGGCCTCTCCAGCTGCAGAGCACAGGCTCCAGATACGCAGGCTCAGCAGCCATGGCTCACGGGCCCAGCTGCTCCGCGGCATGTGGGATGCTCCTGGACCGGGGCATGAACCTGTGTTCCCTGCATCGGCAGGTGGACTCTCAACTACTGCACCACCAGGGAAGCCCTATATAGCTTTTATTTATGTTCTCGTACTCTTTGAAATTGTTGTCATTACAAAACGTGACTTGTAATAGAAGTTCTTACAATGCAAGTGATAGTGTAGTTTTGTTAAATAAATCTTTGTCTTTGAAAAGCCATGTTTTCAAAAATTTATCATTTTATCTGAAAAAATTGCTCTTAAAATATTTGAATGATAACCCCATTTCCACTATTAACAAAAACATCTCAAGAATTAAACAAGTTGAAGATGATTACTTTTCTGTACAAAGTAATAAAGTATTTACCTGACTATGGATCAGAACTATTCCAGATTTTTTTTCATTTAACAAGAAGGAAAGGTATGGGACTGGAGTTTGAGCAACAAACATGAAACATTAAAATCTATAATTGTTACAAAGCAATAGAGGTAGGTTATAGAGCTGGCCAGCCAAGTCCCTGCAATAAATTAGAAAGATGTGCTGTATAATTGTTACCCCCATAGGAATCTTTATACAACTAATGAAATATAAACTACTCCCCCCAACATGAAAGAGAATCTTTTTAGGAGTATTAAAAATGTTTTTAAAAGAACATGCAAAACAGCATCTCTTTATCTCTCTTGAGTATTGTGGCAATATGTAAAGACTTACTAACAAAGTAGATAACATCTTTTTATAAATATTTAATTTAAAAGGAACATGCAAAAAAAGAATTTATAGAATACTCTTGTCAGTATCTATGTAACTCTGTTCAGTATTGTTGTAGCATGTAGTATAAGGTTCTAAATGAAACAACAGAAGCTATTACAAACAATCAAGAAAGCCACCTTCAGAATATGACACCTAAAGCACAAGCAACAAAATAAAAAATAAACAAGTGGGACTACATCAAAGTAAATAGTTTCTGCACAGCAAAGAATCAACAAAATGGAAAGACAAACTATGGAATGGAAAAAAAATTGCAAACCACATGTATCTGGTAAGGGATAATATCTGACATACATAAAGAACTCATATAACTCAATAGCAAAAAACCAAACAATTCAGTTAAAAATAGGTAGAGGGACTGAATACACATTTTCCTAAAGAACAAAAATGAATGGCCAACAGGTACTTGAAAAGGTGCTCAACATCACTAGTCATTAGGGAAATGCAAATCAGAACCACAATGAGGTATCACCTCACGTCTGTCAGAAAGGCTATCATTAAAAAAAAAAAAAAAGACAAGAGAATAAATGCTAGCAAGGATGTGGAGAAAAGGGAATTCATGTGCACTGTTGGTGGGATTGTAAATTGGTACAGCCAGTTAGGACAAGAGTATGGAGGTTCCCCTCACCACCACAAACTGAAAATAGAACTACCATATGATCCAGCAATTCCACTTCTGGGTATATATCCAAAGGAAACAAAACACCAAGTCAAAGAGATACCTGCACCCCCATATTCATAGCAGCATTATTTACAAAAATTAAAACATGGATAGAAACTAAGTGTCCACTAAAAGATGAATGGATAAAGAAGTTTTGTGTATATATATATATATATATATATATACACACACACACATACTGGAATACTATTCAGTCATTAAAAAGGAGGAAATCTTGCTATTTGCATAAACATGAGGTGCAGATTGAGGGCATAATGTTAAGTGAAATAAGTGAGATAACGACAAATACTGTATGACCTAAGTGATATGTGGAATATTTTTTAAAAAAGAAGAAAAGTAATCTTATAGAAAAAGAGATCAGATCTGTGGTTACCAGAGGTGGGGGGGTAATAGGAGGAAAACTGTCAAAAGGTACAAACTTCCAGTTACAAAATGAGTAAGTACTGGGGATGTAATATACAACAAGTTGACTAGTTGACTATAGTTAATGCTGCTTTATAGCATATATCTAAGTTGTTAAGAATATATCTTAAGCATTCTCATCACAGGGAAAAACCTTTTTATTCTTTATCTTTTTGTATCTGTATGAGATGGTGGTTGTTAACTAAACTTCTTGTGGTAATCATTTCATAATAGATGTGCATCAAATCATTATGCTGAACACCTCAAACTTCTATGGTACTATATGTCATTTATATCTCAATAAAACCAGGAAAATAAAAAACACTAAAATCCAGGAAATCACCAAGGAACAACTCAAAAGGAAAAAAACAAGAAAGCAGCCTCCAGAATGTTCCATGAAGTTGACAGTCACTGTCATCAAAATTTTTGAAACTGAAAAATGTATAGAGCAATAATATTTATTGAGTATGAGTAATTTATTTACTATTCCGATTTTAAGCCATTCACCATGCTTCCCCCAAAAGTTGGAAGTTTGTAGTAGAAAAAAGAAAATGCTGACCTAAAAAATTACAGAAATTACAAAACATCAGGGAAGAAGTTACCTAATATTCTTATCACATTGACTCTGCTTTCACTAACAAAGTATGTTATAAGTCAATCTGGTTTTAGATCCTGTTACTTAAAATACAAAATTAGTTTAACCTCCTCACTACTAAGTTCCTGTCATATACTTTTAAAAGGGAAACATTTATGTTTCAAAAAAAGTACTTATAAAATGCCCCATTCAAAGACTTTCTCAGTCTGACCATGCCACGTCATATTCACAGTTATGTTCAGAATATGAATTATGCAAATTTGATGCAAATACTACTGAAAACACAACTTTAATCTTGATATCATTCATCTCTTAATACCAGATGGTTTGTATTTATCTAGAACCAGGAAACAGCACTCACACGTAGGCAGCCAAAATAAGTCAAAAGTCTACATTTAAAATCTCACACACTTTACATATGGTTAGCCCAAACCCAAACTATTTAGATTCTAAATACATGCAGAATAAATTCTGTTACATGACAGATTTCTTTAGGCTGGCGACAGTATGGTAAGGAGGAATATTTTAGACTCTTTACAAATAACTGTGGCAAAAAAGATAGTTGGTGGTGTACGGTATTCTGTCAAGGATTCTGGTAATGTATTATCCTCAGTCCTTAAACAGAAATAGTCTTGGTGCTTACCTTAAAAGCACCCCTCACTTGTAATTTTAAAAGGTTATAATATTAGAGTGCCCTTCACACAGAGTTTTATTTACAAGAGTTGCACATTGTTTTCACTTGCTGTTCTGCATCTTGGCCATCATACCACTGGTACATAAGATAATTTTGAAAGAATTTCATTGAATGTTTAAAGTATTACAGAAGTATTTTAATCTATGCATCTTTTGGATTTTAGAAGAAATTTTATTCTTTGAAGTAAAAAGGAAAGAGTTGCAAACTCTGTACCTGTGTATATATGTATTTTGGGCAATAAAACAGCATGGTCTGAGAATGCAAAAATACAAAAACAAAACAAAAAAATGGCAAGAGGCTTATTTAGCTCTAAAAAGATTTACATACATTTCAATGATACAGAGAAAGAAATTATGTTTTCTAATGTAAAGCTCTTAGAAAAGGAAGGGGGCTGAAATCTCTTTCCTTATTTTCAACAGGGAGAATTAGCCTTTTAGTTTGTATGTGCCCTTATAACAGTTAACAGGATTTTGAATGATTTGATGTCAAGTCCATAAGAGTTATACAATACATCAGTCTTTACTATAAATAAAGAAGGTGATTGTATGAAGGTAATTTTTTTGTTGTTTTTTTTTTTTTTTTTTTGTGGTACGCGGGCCTCTCACTGTTGTGGCCTCTCCCGTTGTGGAGCACAGGCTCCGGATGCGCAGGCTCAGCGGCCATGGCTCACGGGCCCAGCCACTCCGCGGCATGCGGGATCTTCCCGGATCGGGGCACGAACCCGTGTCCCCTGCATCGGCAGGCGGACTCTCCACCACTGCGCCACCAGGGAAGACCGAAGGTAGTTTTTAAATTGGCTGTTGGAGATTTCAAGGTACTTTGAAGCCGGAAGAGTTCATGCAATTTTATCCATATTGGTCTGTAAGGATTTGTGACAGCTTTCCCTGGCAATTTTCTACCATACATCTTATATTTTTATCCTCTTATTTTTTTTCTAGAAATCAGGTGGGGTTTACTCTCCTCTGTTATTATTTTGGAGGCATTTTACCCTATCAACAAAAGTAGAAGGCAGAATTTTAACCCTATCCCAAATAAGAATAATTTATCCTTATTGTTCCTCATAATGACAATTGTTCATTTTAGTTTTCTTTGAAACAGACATCTTAACTTCTGAAAATTAATTACAGGCTTATATTTTTGTTAATATAAAAATGGATGTGAATATGGTATTGTAATAAGGTGAAAATTCAATAAAGTGTATATACCAACACTATAAAAGTTTTAAAGTTTTTTTATAAGTTACCAAGGACCTGCCATCAAAGTCAAACTGGAGTTATGGATTCAAAAATTACAACTAGAGGAGGATAGTTAAAGTATTGATTTGTACTAAAGATAGATACTATTTTTGATTCTGTTAATTTAATGACACCAAGCAAAGCAGTGTGCTGTCAGCATGTGCAGGTAACACTGAAGGCTGTCAGAAGTCTTCCAAATACAATGAGTAGTAGTAAAATGCAGTAACTTTTAGTTGTTGACAGGCTAGACCAGAATTTTAACTTTAACTGAAACAATTTAATATATTTATCTTTTCAATTGTTTTGTATAACCTGACTACTATTTCTTAGCTTTGCATTATTTTAATAGAATTGTTTATTTAAAATTTTTAAATTATCACATGACAAGAGAAATACAAAGTCAGAATATCTAGCTAGCATCTGAAGAGCCTAAGTAAACATTATGCCAATCTTCAGAGCTGTACAAAAAGATAGAGTAATTTCACAGGTTCTAGGAAGTCTCCTACATACTTTTTGTTTTCTTGGGTAACTAGTGATTCTGTTCAAGTCCTTAAAAAAACTTCACAAGATGCTTTGCCCTTCTAAAGCGAAGCAAATTATAAAATATTTTATTTATAAAATAAAATATTCCATGGAAAGGAAACACATTTCTCTTGCCATATAGAGTCTCCCTGACTCTACATTAAGGCTACATTTGAGGTTTGGGGCCAGCTTCTACCTAGACAGCTACGTTTGGTTCACTTTATCAATGCTTTACTAGTCACTTGTTCCTCTCATGAAATTGACAAAGTTTTACCCATCTATGCTGATCTTTTACACTAGAAATACAATAAAGACTTTTATTATGGAGAATTTCAAAAGCATATATCATGTAAACCTAATGGCATAATGAAACCCCATCACTGATACAGTAACTATCAACTCAAAAGCCAATGCTGATCTACTTGTACCACATCTTCAAATATTTCAGTTTATATCACCAAAAGATAAGGACTGTTTTTCAACATGACCACAAAGCAATGGTTTCAACACACACACACATGCATGCGCAACTTAACATCATCAAATATCTATTTAGTGTGCTCAAGTGTCCAATTCCAAAGGAAGTCCTTTTGATTTTTTTTACAGTTCATTTTAATCAGGATCTAAATAACTTCACACATGACTGATTGACATATATCTTATATTTACTTTAGTCTATACTTTTCTACCATCTTTTTTTTTTCCTTACACTTAACTCGATACAGAAATCAGGTCATTTGTTCTGTAGAAAGTCCCTCTGTGTAGATTTTTGCTTAATGTCTCTTTAAGGTGTAGTTTAGCATATTACCCTGTCTTCTGTATGTCAGAATCAAGTCTAATTCATTGTTTATGCTGAGTTCTTCCAAAATAGGCAGGTAAAAACTTGTTACCTCTAAGACACTTATTAAACTATATCATTGCAAAACAAATAGACATGGCTTGAGTGGAATAGCCAAAAATGGCTGTTCTCTTCTAAAAATAATAGGAATACTCTTTTTTATGAAGAATGTTCAGTAACCTTCTAAATCCTTTCCTTCTGAAATAAAGCATTAGTAAGAGAGAATACTATGAGAATACTATGAGTATCAGTAAAGCCCACCTTTTGTTCATATAGTCTCCAGTTGGTGTTTTATTAAACTTCATTCACCATTTTCCTCCCTCCGTTGAACCAGTCTATGCTTCCATACAACCTCAGGATAAGCCGTAGAACAGCTGGACATAATTCCTTTAGGCTTAATAGTTATAGTGTTTTGTAATGAATGGTGACTATATTTCACCACAGAACCTTTACTTAGGGAGGCTTGTAGTTTAGATGGGTCATTCATCACTGATTCCAAAAGGAAAGACAGAAACTAGAATCTCATTTCCTCGAGAATGAATAGTCTGCACTTGGGTTAAACTCCACAGATAACATTATCTTTTGTTTTCTCTGTTTCTGTGTATGTTTTTTCATCATCTTATGCAATTTTGGGGCCATGGCTGAAAGCTAGTCAGTTTCCTTTCTTGAACAGCAAAATCCACACCCCAAATACTTACCTTAACAGGCTTTTATACTCAGGGAGCCATTACTCACCAGCCCTAATTGCGCCAGGGACAACTCCTATGCCCAGGAGCCTGCCAAATTTTCAAATTAGCCATTTAACAGGGAGCCCAGGAAACCTTATCAACCCACCCCCTACCATATATAAGCTGATTTCTAAAGCTCAAGTTTACCTTTTACCCTGTCCCTGGATCTACCCACTATGTATTGTGTCTGGCAGCCTTCTCTGGTTTAGAGCTGTAAGTAACAAATAGTTCTGCCTTTCATCTGTGTGAGTGTCAGTATGTTTTACTGACACTGCCAGCCAAAAAAATCCTTAGATTTTATAACACATCAGTCAAATCTCATTTCTCTAATCTGATTAATTTAGTTATATTAAAAAAATAGTTTATTATATCATAAACTCTAATGTCTGAAGAAAAGTTAGAAAAACACAAGGAGAAATAAATTATAAGAAATATAAAGTAATTAACAAATGAGAAGTATCCTAACATTGCTCTTGTCAGGTCACTACTGTAAAGACACTAATTCAGTAGGTGTATTGATAGAAGCAGGACACATTTTAAGCTTACTGTGACTGCTTTCTGAGGATACTGTTTATATAACTTGGAGATGCAGAAATACATACTTTTTTAAACAAAGTTAAATAATGAATATATTTAGTCTATACATATGGAAATAATCTAAATAGTAAAGAGAAATGAGTTAGACATATTTCCACACAGGTGAATACATTTAAAAATACTTTTCAATTATACTAATAGGTGAAATAGATAAGCTGTGACAATTATTCTTAATTAGTTTCCATAAACTTTTTAAACTGACTGAAAAGAATGTACACTTGATAACTACAACCAATTTTCCCTTCAAAATACTTTACCAGTTACATGTACACTAACTGGCTGAGAATGCACGTTTTATCTCACAGTATTAATGACACTGAATAATACTATTTGTTACTTTTTAAAATTTTTTTTTGCTGTACGCGGGCCTCTCCCCGCTGTGGCCTCTCCCGTTGCGGAGCACAGGCTCCGGATGCGCAGGCTCAGCGGCCATGGCTCATGGGCCCAGCCGCTCCGCGGCATGTGGGATCTTCCCAGACCGGGGCACGAACCCGTGTCCCCTGCATCGGCAGGCGGACTCTCAACCACTGCGCCACAAGGGAAGCCCTATTTGTTACTTTCTTAGGACAAAACATTGGATCTTATTTAGTTATACTCTGGTAGCCCCTGGTAACTAATAAGTTTGAAAATGTTTTCATATATTGCACTTAACAATCATATCCAGCTCCTTACCCTGTTTTTTCCAGTCCCAATCTTGGTAACCAATTCCAACTCATGCCACTTTCCTTATTACTCACCATCCTACAAGCCTCTAGCAACATTCTAACGGTTCCTAGAGTGTATCAACCACTCTTACCTGAGAGCAGTTTTACTTCTTGTTCTCCACGACTATGTCCTCATTCCCACAACCCCAGACCCGATTCTTTGAATTCTATTCCTTTTGATCATTTCAATCTCTTTCCAGACTATTATCCTCTATTATTTTTGTTTATTTCATTTACCACAGTTTTCATTATATGTACACATTTATTATTGTTTGCTTATTGTCTATTTATGTAACTAGCCTCTGTTTAACACAGTACTTTTTGGATAATGCCACTTGCACAGGCAGCTGCCTGATTTATTTCTCTTCATCTGTCCAGATGAGGTCAACACAAATAGAACTTTTCTGAATCACCTCTACGTTCCTGCTTGATATATATATCCTTACATATGATTCTCTTTGACAATGCTGTCAAACTTCACCTTCTCTGAAACATCATGAAATCTCATGTGTTTATGCATTCATACATTTTGCCTGGAAAGTCCCCACTACAGCCCTTCTAATCCTTCATCAATTAGGCTCAGCTTCTATCTTATCTATCTTCATCCTCTGCTTGCAAAACAGCCAGCAGACAGCACATTCTGAAAGATCACTAGGTAGTGAACTCCTTGAAAGTAGGAACTCTATGGTTGTTATACTACAGATTAACAGTGTTGTATAGAAGGTGACTGGTAATTGTGTCTTTAATGAATTAGGAGCATTCTGAAACCTTCATGGCATTAATTTTGCATAAGATTAGAGAAATTTCTTGCCAAATACCCCAAGCCTAAATAAGCCACTAATATAAGAATTCTAGGAACATAACCATGAGTCAGTAGATGGTATGGGGGACTAGAGGAGCATTCTTGCTCAGACCAGTTTAGCACACTGAGACAAATATAATAATTAGAGTAAAATAGATAGCTAGTGGGAAGCAGCCACATAGCACAGGGAGATCAGCTTGGTGCTTTGTGACCACCTAGAGGGGTGAGATAGGGAGGGTGGGAGGAAGATGCAAGAGGGAGGAGATACGGGGATATATGTATATGTATAGCTGATTCACTTTGTTATAAAGCAGAAACTAACACACCATTGTAAAGAAATTATACTCCAATAAAGATGTTAAAAAAATAATAATAATAATTAGAGTAGTTTGTGAAAAAAAGCAGCATCACTTACATAAAAGTGGGAAAGCAAGACCAAACCTGATCAGATATTAGTAGCCTAGGCAGTTCTCTCAGGTATCATTTGGCTGAAGAATTTAATCTGCTGCTTAGTAAGAAAGACTCAAAGATATGAAAACCCTAAACAGAACTATTAGATTTCACATATATTTTTTCTCTGGACGTATGTGTTTAGTAAACAAAGAATATTTTCCCACTACATAGGATGAATTCAGTTATTCCCAGGTAATTAAGTTTTAGTTATTAATTTTCAGGTTAGATGTATCTTTATCCAAAATGATTGCCATAGTCAAGACTTCGGTACTGTATTTCGATTTTTCAGTGTAGGAAAAGAAAATGAAAGAGAGAGAGAGAAAGAATCTCTCGACACTTAAGTGATCATTAGCATATAATGCCCAAATTAAGTGTAAGTGAATTTAATAGTAAATAATTTCTCATACAGTTTAAAACCAGATTTTAAAAACTGACTGAAATAGTGAGCTTAGAGAAATTGTAACTTATAAGATTTTATTAGGGGAAACTCTTGGTTTTAACCACAAATTCAATATATTTCCTAATTCCCCTTTTGATTTTTGAGTACTTTTCTTAACATCAAATATTATGAGCCTCAGATACTCATCATATAGTCTCTTTCATCCTTCCCTCCCTACCCCCAGCTATACTAACTCCCAGGATTGTATTATTTTGATAGCAACCCTAAGAACGGCTGTCTGGACTTCATTTCTTAATATATGTTATTTTATTTCTTTGAATTCATACACATACAAAATATTTTACTTATGGTTAATGTATTATATTTTATTGTATGCAAAATATTTAATTCTGACTAAAATCCTATGTGACTTTAATAATATATTATTGTTAGAATATGATGCTATTGGTAATGTGTACTCACCATATAAATGAGATACTTGTCATAAAGGAGATTTTGAGGCTAGAAAGATTAACAAATTAGTTTTAGTTTATAGGTCATAAATAACTTCTTTAGAGCTTGATATATGTAGTTTATTAAAAGTCAGATATAGGAGATAGCATGAAACTTCAGAATAAACATGAATATATTACCTCATGAAAATTAGGCTTATGATGGTACACATTACCAAATGCATCTTGTCTAAATCCCTTCATTAAGGGCATATTAATTACTTTTTAGAACAAAATGGAAAGATGGTCTAATAAATTGAATGTAATGAAATTGCAATCTTTAATGTGTTAATTTTCTTTTTCCTTTTCTACCCTTTAACAAAATATGCTTAAATCTGTTTCAAAAAATTGGTACATAATAAATTCTCTAAATGAAATGCCTTTCAATTTTTAAGTAACCCTGTGTTCAACAAAACATCTAAAAAGAACTCACTAAAAATGCCACATATTGAACCAAAAGCATTCCTTGAACTACACAGGCCTACTGGTGTGACTGGCTGGCATAAGCTGGTATTCAGCCCCATGAAGGGTCTTATACTCCCATTAATAACACACTTTTTTCAAATGAACTAAGTTTCAATAATCATTGAGCAGGATAGGTGTTGGCCTTGACTTCTAATATCACAATATTCTTGAATATTTCTTCCTGATTTTGCAGTGATATACGTGTTATTATCTATATTTAAGAATTATTTCTAACCATATATAAAACCGTATATATATATATATACCTGACAGTGTATGTGTGTGTATATATATATATATATATATATATATATACTGTTACTGCCACTGATGAGAATAAAAAGGTACAGAGGGTTTAAGCTTGTCAGTGGAAGATTCCGTTTTCATATTCAGGTAGTCTGGACCTGGAGTCCAAAATTTATTTATTTTTTATTTTTTTATTTTTTTTTTGCGGTACGCGGGCCTCTCACTGTTGTGGCCTCTCCCGCTGCAGAGCACAGGCTCTGGATGCGCAGGCTCAGCGGCCATGGCTCACGGGCCCAGCCGCTCCACGGCATGTGGGATCTTCCTGGACCGGGGCACGAACCTGTGTCCCCTGCATTGGCAGGCGGACGCTCAACCACTGTGCCACCAGGGAAGCCCTGGAGTCCAAAATTTAATCACATGAGTGACTGCTTCTTACTACCTCATGATGTAAGGAAAATATCACAAAATAGCTAATTCTGAGTGAGAAGGTCAGGGTAGATGCCAGTCAAGGTAACAATTTTCAGTGTCATACTGGGCACCCATGCACTATATAGATATATTAGATAGGAATATGGTTATATATATATGGATACAGATATAGATACAAATATATGTATTATATAGATATTCAACAATAAGGAGCTTGGATTTCAGATATTCCTAAATTTAATTTTTGTCTGTTTTTCTCTAATGATAAAGCAAGATAAAGACTAATGATTTAATCCAGGAGTACTTTCCTCAGCAAAGGATAAAATCCCACAAAAAAACACAATGACTTCAAAACAACAATTATACCAACAATGAAAAATTGCAATCCATCAAACTTCTTCACAAATAACAAGTACATCATACCAAAGAGTCTGGGTGGTTTCAAATTAGCTGACAAGGGTAAATTTCTAAAATTGGATATACCTGCTTTTAAATATTCAGAGGAATTAAAAGAGAAAAAGATTTTCCTTTTGTGCCTTTCCAAGTCCCTCAGGAGCAGTGAAACTTAATTATTCTCATCCTCCTTTCAGTAACTCTCATGTACCATCTATCTCTATATCGTAGAAACACCTTCTGCTTCTTTGCTGAATTCTAGGATTCTTGGCCTGTATTTCCATAGTTCACATTTTTATGTTACATAAAAAGATTTGGATGCAATAAATTAAGCATCAGTACTATGAAAATACAGACAACTGCTGAGTACACTTCTTTGTCATGGTAAACATTGTGACTACCAGTGAGATGGATTTGAGACTTTAATGACAGATAACACTGCTGCCAGTTTTTAGTTTGGAGATTACCTGACTTCTTTTTTTCCCCCTACTAACATGAGAAAATTCAGTTTAAGATTTTTGGGGTTTTGGGTTTTTTTTTTTTTTTTTTTTTTTTCATTTTTTGGCCCCGTGGCATGTGGGATCTTAGTTCCACCACCAGGAATCGAACACAGACCCCCTGCAGTGGAAGAAGTCTTAACCACTGGACCGCCAGGGAAGTCCGTAGAAGATTCAGTTTAAATGTTAACTGTAATCACTGTGTGGTTAGATTCATATGTTGAAATGTAATCTAATGCTGCGAAAATGGGACACTGTGGAATATGAAGCAAACCCATCGATATTAAAGTGCCTGGCCACTTCATTTTCAAAACAAGGTGGATATGCTCAAATCGTCAAGGATTTTATGAGAATTGTGAAAGTATAGGAGACAATTTATGTTAATGTGCAAATTGAATATAGAAAAAGAAAGACAGGTTTCACACAATTAAATTAGCCATTTCATTCCCTAAGTGAAAGCATAGTTTCTGCAATGAGAATTTTGTAACTGATCAAACTTTTAAATTTTCCTCATCTGGTTATAAGAAAATTATGCAAGATTGTACAGGCTAAAAATCTCATCTGAACCAGTAAGTAATAGAAAACTGCTTTTATTTTTGCAATTTCAGAAAACAGTTCAAAAAGCTGTACAGTATGTGATCAACAAAAAGTAAACAACTGTAGTCATATCTCTGTTCAACTTCTCTCTAAAATGTTTCTTATCAAATAATCCAAGAAAAAAAATTAAGTAAATAAAGTGGAAATTGAACTTCATGATTTCTTTTTGATTAAACTTCAATGATTAGAGTAAGCTGTATGTAGTTAGAATCTTCCTGTGCTGTATGATTTTTAGGACATATTTTATACACATTTCCCTAAGGCCTCTCCCACCACCCTTTGCCCAAAACTACTGATTAACTTATTATTTTTGCGTGTTATTTTACTGACTGCAAGACTAACTGTCAAAATTTTAAATGATAGGAATTCAGGCAGGTTAAAAATAAAGACTACAATTATTTTCAGGAATGTTAATAGGTACTTTTCAATTAGATATTTTACCATTTTACAAATGAGAAGATTGAGACTCAAAGAGAGTAACTCCTTTGAACAATGTTATACTAAATTGTTTATTTAAGATTTAAGAGTTTACTTACATTAAATAATTAAGATCACCTCATGCTTAAAATTCAAAACTATTTTGGAAATTAAATTGCATGTAATATATAGAAATATCTGAAAGAATACCTCTATGAAGTTTGTAAAGATTTTAAAGATAAAAATGGCTATTTTATAATATAAGGCAAAGTATTTCTTCAATATAGATCTGACTTGGGGAAAAATGTCTTAGAAGAAAATGCTGAAGTTTTCCTTTTTTCACTTTTATGCCTATCCCCCTTAAATGAGACACAGCTAAAAATATAATATACTAGACAGGAAAAAAAACCTACTTTTCCAGTTTAGCAGCATTGATTATTTTAACATTAATTTATGTATAACTGACATCACTGAATTTAGAGAAGCAGCCTTTCTTAAGTAGAAAAAGACCTGGTATTGGAGACAAAGATCTGACTTTTTTTCTATTCTTTAGCTACTTTATTGTATTCTCTTTGGGCGTCTAAATAATGTATCTATTACAAAAAGATCAATTCACATTCCTGACGGTAATTATAGTATTTATTTTAACATACCCAAATTCCTATCATTTGGAATTTCAATAATGACTCTTGTTTGCAGCAAAAAAAAATGACAAAAATAATTAGCATTAGGTTTGTCAGGTATTTGAGGGCAAGAGTGGTGAGAAATACCTTAAAAATATGGGAAACATATGTGACAAACCCTGAAAAATTCTACAGAATTCTTCCTCAGTTTTACTCAAAAGCAAAGAAAACAAATGAAGAAAAAAAAGGCAAATTCTTTTTCATGAAAACTGCATAGTAGCATTCCTTATGTTTGCACAATTGTACCATTAAATTAAAAAGTATTTAAAGTAATTTGAATTACACATTGTCAAAGGATCATGGATTAGTCTCATTAAACAATTACCTCTGAGGCAACTGAAGTTTCCAGAGTCTGATTATAAATGGCAAAGTTCCCATATCAAGGGAAGCGGACTTTACTTGAGGGTAAAGTATGCTTCTTAATGATAAAAATATAAATGGAAAAATCTGCAACCACATTTAAATGTTAGCCCCTCTCAGAATAATGATTATCATATGTGCTTTATCCTTGGGTATGAAAACAATAAAATGCTATAAAAATATATTCTTTCAAAAATAGTTTAAAAAGCAGGAATGGATGACAAATATAATTTCAGCTGTTAAGTTAGTGAACATAAATACTGAATCAGCTGCTTTAATTGCTATTCGTTTTGTTCACCAATTTCAGCTGAACTGGTCTTCTAGAATCATATAAATGTAAAAACACAACGGAGCCTTCAGTGTTTGGCAATCTCTCATCTAGTTATCCTGTACAACAACAACAAAAAGTTAGAGAAATATCCAGAGGCCAAAAATTACACTCAAGTAGAGAAGAAATTGAACAAGTGTACTGGGTGGCTGCCCAGGGAACCCGTATTAAATTCCACTTGCCTAGATTTTCCTCTTTAATAGGACACAGGGAAGAGGAGGCAAGCCTAAGCCCCAATCAAAACAGGAAGACAGAACCAAGAGAATTTGCATAAAGCTGGGTCCTCCCAGAAAGCCAATTCCAGCAAATATAAACTAGGAGAAGATCCACCAAAAGGGGGTGGAAGGTGAAGAAATGTGCCCATTTTGACCATCATACTTGAGATGGGAATACCAGAGACTCTCTCTCAGAATCTATAAATCAGCCTTCAAATGGGTACCTAGCTATGATTCATATGACCTGTCAGATCTGAAAAACCCCTTCCTTCCCCACTGCAAGCCAAGGACTTGGTCTAAATTGATCTTCCTTTCTTAAGGTGTATATTTATGGAAACAAATGCAAATCACCTAAGTAAGTATGACTTTCAATCCAGGCCTTATTACATTCCTATAAAATGTAAAAACTATGAATTCCTATCCTCTCCCCTTCCCTCCCACCCTTTTTCTCATACAGACACAGACGTAAATTCACGTGGAAACAAAGCACTGTAAGTAAAAATCAGAGGGAAAAAAATGAATTTCACAATCAGAACCAGCAAGTCAACAGGTACTAAAATTAGCAATTATGGGACATAAAGTAAGAACACTTAATATCTTCAAAGAAACAAAAAAGGGACTATAAACTAGAAGCTCAATGAATGTTAAACAATGAAGCAGACACAGAAGAAAAGATCAGCAACAAAAGATTGTTTTTTTGGATGTCAGAATGATAAAAAGGTGTCAAATATGAGAGGTTATGAAACATCAAAATTACAGTGAGAGGTCTGAAGGCGTATTTGACTTCTGAAAAAAGGTAATATTTAAAACAGAGAAGAGACAATGTTTGAAGGGGTAAATGTTAACAATTGTTGAAAGAAATGAACCTTCAATTTAGGAAACTCAACATATCCCAACCATGGTTTAAAACATAATAAATCCATACCTCAACACATTGTAGTGACATTTTGTAATATTAAAGATTAAGAGAAGCTCTTAATGGTAGCTTGGCAGAAATGACAGCTTCACAAATATCTTTCAAGGAAGAAGAAAAAGACATTTTTGCATAAGCAAATACTGAGAGTTGACCATTAAAAGGTTCCTATTAGAGCAATATCTAAAGGATGTTAAGGAAAAAGAAAAAATGGTCAAGGATCTAAGATACAAGAGATAACACAGACACACACACACAAAACAGGAAAATGCTGTTTTAGAGATAAAAAGGAAACTTTGATTCTTAAATGCTTTCAAGAAAAAATACTGTGAGCTTCAATCTATTGTTTTAAATTGCCTTAATTTGAAATATGTATATTCAGCATAAATCACTAAGTCAGAGACAAGGAGATTTCTAAGCAGGTTTGCTGCCTCCATAACCTAATCAATTCAAATAAAGTTTTCAAGGACTTTATTATACGTTATCTTAGAAATGACCCCAAAATCTCATAATTCCCTTTTATAAGAAATAAACTGTATTTTTCCAGTTAGTTCCCAAACTGTTTAAAAGTTTGGGTAGAGAATTAAATAAAATGAAGAGATCTTTGCGTTTCAAATACTCAAATTCAGAAATTCACAATTTAAATGGTTACCAAGAAAACCTTGTTTAGCATAATATAGGAATGAGAACGTTTAGGCCCAAATAAGGTTTTGTCAACTAATTAAAAATATGGATGAAGTAATAAAATGTAGCTTTACAAATCTGAAGTTTATCTATGATTATATATTACCAACCATATTTTCTAACAAAGTTACCATAAGGTAACATTCAGTACATTTTAAAATAATTACTAAAATTTAAATGTTATAAAATTCTGACACTTAAAAACTTGATAAGCACTAATTTAAATACTGATTGTAAATCTCTTTGAAGAAGATTTTGGCATAAAATTTTAGCCCATTTTTAACTATTCCTCTAGAATAATTTTAAGAACCCATAATCATTCCATTCTGATGAAGCACAAAGCATAATTAATGAATGTTCAGCTGCACAAAAATCCAGAATAAATTGTATTCACCACCCCCAAATGTTATTTTAAAGAATTAAAAGATCTGTTATAGCCCTTCCCTTTTCTCTAAATAAAAATTCTTATGAAGCCGTATGTAAGGATATTGGGTATTGTGTCTTCCACAGTATAGTATACTTACAAATTGCTTCAAAGGTTTTGAAAGAATTAAAGCTTCTTCTACTTATCAAGAAGTTTACCATCTAGTGTGGCCAACAGAATCAATCCTCAATTACCGTACAGGGTGGTTGTTAGGTAAGCCTTTATTGGGCTATAACTGACAAACAAAAAACCTCACACATTTAATGTATACATCTTGATGAGTTTGGACATATGCATGAACTCATGATATCATCACCACTAAGGTACTAAACAAAACATCTCCAAAAACAAAATTTAATGGGAAAAAAAAGAAGGCAAGTTTAAACTATAAAGTAGACAATAGGATATTAAAAGACTCACGGAAGGTATAACAGCAATCGTTTGATTCGAATTTGGTATAGACACTTGACTTTTACCTCGTTATCTACTATTCTAACTATGTTAGGAGAGTTTCCCCTCCAAAGGAGAGGAGGTTTAAATTTTAAAGAAGTTGTATAAAAAACCTGGGAAAATAAATGGGGAAAATAAAGACCCCTTGATTTGAAGAGATGCTGTAGAGAATTTTTATTAGTGAATGAGACCCTAAGAATAGTTCAAACTTCTGGCTTCATTTTTTTGTGACAGCACAACATAAAACTCATAACACAGAACCGTGGATAAAGAGACAGAAGTAAAAAATGTCTTCACCCAACTTAACACTGAATGATTGTTGTTACCCCCAGTAAGTCTTTTAACATCCCGTTGTCTACTCTGCTTTGTAGTTTAAACTTTCACTTTTTTTAATTAAATTGTGTTTTTACATAAATGAAACTTGTGGGGAGGTTAGTCAGCAAGCTTTCTTTTTCTGTGACACTTGCCGAGTTTCTGTAGGGCTTACTTCCTTTCTGTTACCACCACACCTCAAAAGGACAGCTACCCATACAATGTGGTTTTCTGCCCCCCAGAAATGATACCTCCCCAAACTGCTGCATTTGTTCCTGCACATTTTCCAAGTCCTTTTATTTTGTCCATCCAATAGCCAGTGCTGTGATCCTCCAGAGTTCAGACCTGTTACTTAAATTCTAATTCAGACTGGACTTTCTCCTGGTGTGAACCCTCGTTAATATGATTTGTGGGTCTTCCCCAGGAGGACCTTGATAGCCTCCTCTATTATGCTCAATCCTAAACTCATTCTTTGAAAGTGTTTAAATAAGTTTAGAAACTTACTCTGTGCTTTATTTCCCCATTCACTACATGTACTTTGAAGTCTGGATAGTTATGTTGTAGGCATGGAAAATAGGTGATGGTATACACGTTCCCTTCATTGATATTTATAGTTCATGAATGATGTGGCCACCATTTTTCTATGAGAACTTTTTGAATTGTCCAGGCAGTTATTGTTTAAAGTGTTCCACATTTTAGTGTTGTCTGAGGTTATCTCTCCTTGCATAGTTTACTTTGTTCCTCTATCCTTTCTATTTTCTGTAATTTGGAATTTAGACCTGTGTTTAAAACATAGAAAACATACATGAGTCTGTGTGCTTCATTTTTTATCATAACAGCAGATGAAGAATTTAAGGTTGTCTCATCATTAAGAAAACCAATTTCACTCACATAATGATTAAGTTGATGACAGCCAGATATCTTCACTGTATCGTTTTTTTTCTTTGCAATTAGCAAATAATAGGAGGAAAAAATTTAGTCAGCAACACAAAATGTAACTGAGCGTCTGAAAAGTTTATGTGAATATATAAAGAATAAATCTCTCAAATACTGTCATTATCATCTCTTGAATAAAGGAGAAGGAAAATAAAATTCAGTTCAGCAAAATCTTACAAATTTTTCCATTTAGTATTTTCACTAAAAATGCCAATGAAATAAAATGCTTAAAATATTAAATAGGTGAAAAATCACTTGGATCTTACCCATAGTTTTCATAATTTAACTAGACAGGTATTGATTAGTTTCATAAAACAATTTTTCCTGAGAATTTCTTGTTTTAATTTTGTCATTGCACTGCCAAAATAAATATGCAAAATATTTGGGAAGGCAAGCCAAAAAATTACTATCCCATAAAACAGAATTCAATTTATTAGAGAAAACATGATAACCTTATTTAAAAAAAAATTATAATGCTTACTCATGATGAAAAAGGTGTAACAAGACAACCTATAAGCTAGAGATTATATTTGATTAAAAATTGCTGTAAGAATTTGAATAACATTAGAAAAAACAAAGTATAATAGTTAATGATCAGAAAAAAACACACTAATAATTTTTAACATTTTGACTGTTCTGTAAAAGGGTTAGACCCAGGAACATTAATGAAAGGAATTAAGCTGATTAGAAAATATAAACTTAGGAGTGTTTGTTTTCTGTGTCTCTGTTTCTGTCTCATTGTATCAATACTTCATAACCATTGGGAGCCATAAATAAGTAAATGAATTGGAACTGAAGGAAAGATTTCTACTGGGAGATGAAGCATAAGGAAAATTCAAGAAGATACCTGTGACCTATCAGTTATGAGTAGCTAGATTTGCATGAAGGCACGAGTCTAACTCAGATGATCTCTAAGGACCCTTTCAAGGTCTTTAATTCTATTACACAGGTGCCACTCCGTGGTGAAAGAACATAGGATTTAGAGTACGAGACTGGATTTGTGTTCAAACTTTACCTCTGGCTGCTATAATATCATGAGCAAAATCACTTAGACTGTGCTGTCATTCCTCAATGATGCAGCTAACATTCATAATAAATTCCCCAGATTTCAATGTATTGTAATTTGAAATATTTATCAATATCTTTATGTGTATATCTGTATGCATGTATACAGATAAATTTGAAATTGCAGTATTAGCTATATGTATTTGAATGAATGTATAGATATACATAATTTAAATTACTGTAAGAGTTGTAATTCAGTATATAAATCATTCATGCAGTATATCTTTATATTTGCCAAATCTTCCTTTTGTTTAAAATGTTTCCTGGATAATCCTTTTTATAGATTACAATGTGTTGAGATGAATCTACAGCAGCTCTGTACCTATAGTGCAGATTAAAAACCTGCGTTTTACCTATATGAACTATTTAGAATTTTGTTAACACTCAAGTGAACAATTGAGTAATTTCCTTTGGTAATAGACCTAATATAGCAGAGAAGCCATGTCTTTTCATGTGCTACCCACAGTAGACTTCAAGAGTTTATTCTGCTACACAGGAATTTTGATGATGAATGTATTATGACTAAGTGACATTACTTTTCTCCTCCAAATTAAGTTGCTACTTTATTTTTCAATTATAATGCGCAGGAAATGTAGCATTAAATTTGGCAAAAAGGAGGAAAGTAAAATGAGTAAGGGGATGAAAAATAAGTATTTTAATAACAGTACCCTATTCTATTTAACTTTCAAAGACAGCTTATGTTAATGTGCCTCAACATTTCTTCTTGTTCTATATCTACATTCATGTTATACAGACCCCTTAATATTTATGATTAATGTTGAGTTTTTCTCAACATTAACTGGTGGAAACTGATAATGTGATCATGAATGTGAATTTAGAATCACCCAAGAACAAAACAATATTGATAATAATCACTAATTTCTCAAGTGCTATAATAAAAATTCCCCCTTTAAACTGCAATTTTGGTCCTCTAAATTATACTAAACATCGAATGGTTAAAAATTAAACCACCATCACATTGTCTCCATTTTAGTATCTGATAAAATGTTTCAAAGTGTCCAGGTTTGTCTGCCTAATGGGAAAATAAAATTAGTGCAATCATAATGAAAGAATATCAGTTTCATGGTAAGGTCACAGGGGGAAATCCTTCCACACATATACACACACACAGGAAGTAGATTTCCCAAATTAAGAAAAGAGACATTTTAGATACAGTGAGAACTATAAAGAAAGTAGCCTGCATTTTACTGAATATGAGGAGGGGGACATACTTTAATAACATAATTGATAAAAACTATTCAGTGTGAACTGTTAAGTGAAAAATAACAATCCAAGCCAGAAATAAAGGTGTGTAAAAGGGGACTGATTCAGAGAAGTTTAAGGGAAGAACAAACTATAGCATTGGAAAGAGGGTCAACAGAGGGTTTAAGAAAGTAGGTTTGGTTTCTATAAGAGAAGCCCTTCTCACAGTTAAAATCGCTTTAGTGAGTTATCAAGGAAAAAATCAAGTTCCATAGACTTTAGAATTTGTAGCATACAAATATGATCAAATGAAGAGTGTGGTAAAATGCATGTAGTTCTTATTTTAGAGAACTGATTTAGTCAATCTCAGCTAATCCTTTACTATTACTAAAGTTATGATTTAAAGAACTTGTCTACATCACTTAAGAGAATTATATCTAAACTTAGTGGACACATCTAGATTGTACCTCGTCAGAATTCCAGGGTCCAAAATGGTTCTACAAATTTGTATTCTATACGAGGTAGCCATGTAGTAAAAAGAAAACTTAAGTCAGAAATAATTATATTGAAACTGACATTTATGTTGCATTTGTTGGGTATCCTATATTCTGTTAAATACTTTGTATCATTAATTTTATTTAATTCTTACAAATAAACTTTATCACAGCTTATTGTAACATTCATTTTACTCAAGGCTTATTGTAACATTCATTTTACAGATAAAAGAACTTAGGTTTAGAGAAAAAAAAATGGGTTATCCATAGATCCAAGTTTTTAACTGGTGGGTCTAGGATTTAACTGATGCAGTTTGCTGCTAGCATTAATTTAGTAACCAGCAGGAGTAAATTCTATTCTATAATGTTGTTTCATGATTTCTGTCTTTTGTTTCTAGGATTAGGGATAAAGACAGTGCAGCCAAACAAAGAGACATAGTGATATGGGAGTGGGCATCCCACAGAAGTGTGCATTCAGGACAGGAGCCAGGATATCAGTCTACATCCCCCTGGTACATGTGATATACATAAAGGCCTTCACAAAGTCTCTACAATTGGGAGGTACAGTGCTAAGTGGCTGTCTTCACACAGCCCACAAAATCCTCTTCCAGCCACATTTTTATGGGACCAGTACAAAGACATGTCATCCATCTTCCCTACACTGCTTTCCTTTTACCTATTGATTTACCAGTCTTTTAAAAGGAGGAACTCCTGTAGTAGGAGTTATATTCTTAAGATATAGTTCCAAAAAACTCAGGCTTCTGACCTCATCTCCAAATTATTATTTTCAGTGATGAATTTCTGACTTGAAAACCTATTCTAACTTATTTTTCCAGATCCTTACTTAACTTCCAAAGTAGTTATTCCCCCTGCTAAGCTCCTTTGTGGGGGAAAAAATAACAGCAACAAGAAATGCATTAGCCTTTCAAGATGTTATATACTTTTAGAAAAGCTCATTTATTTTTGGAAGTGCTCTGTGATACATAAAAATCCCACAGAAATGTTTACAACATGGGGATTATTTCCTTTAATGTTTAGAATAATGTTGCACCAGAATAAAGCAGATTCAATATTTTTAAATCATTCACTCTTATTCCATTTCAAAGTTATCATTTGTAGAAAACTGATTTTAATAAAGCATAAAAACCTTAAACTGTGTTCTTTCATGAAAAATAACCAGATAAAATGAGTAATGGGCCAAGTAATTGTAATTTATTCCTTTCCAAATAATTTCTTTTATCTAGATGTACTGTTTTTCTAATATACTGATATTAAGAAACAATATATTGCCTGAAGAATGAAACAAACACCATTCTGAATTAACATCCAAGTCATGTGGCACTAATCAATTTCTCTTCATAGCAGCAAACCAAGTTTGTAAATTAAAAATCATATCAACTTTGCTGTTTGTGCAAAGTAATTGAAATGATGTATAAAAAAGGCAGAGTCCCTGCAACATAGTAGTGTTCAATACAACAGTATTTTTTGTGTAAAATTATGGTTAGCCTGGTTTGGATAAAATGGGACCTTCAAAATCACGAGTCCAGTTTGCTTGGAAAACTTTTCTAAAGACTATTTCTACTGCTGTTATTGTTCACTGACTTTTAAAATTGTTTTTGTATTTACTGTTTGATGAACAATTCGCCATCTGCCATGTCTAGATATGAAAATTAATTGCTAATGAATGTGGCTGAAGTCCACAGGACCATTGAGGATGCCTTGACTCCAGAGTCTCTGTGACAGCCTCCTTTCCCTACCTGTGACTGATGACTGCTGTCTGTGGTCACATGTTGCTTCACCTGATAGCTGTGAAATGTACAGAATGTTGCTTCATAATTCACGAAATGATTATGAAGCTAAATATTCCTGGAAAAACAATGCTTCTGAAGAAAGTCTAAAACTTCAACTAAATTAGGAAAAGGGTGTTAAGTATGCACCAGAATTGCCCACCTGCATGCAAAATGAGACTGTTAAAATCTTGAAAAGTTTTCAATACCTACCGATGGAACTTATCCATTATCCACAAATTTACTCCTTGCCTTCACCAATAACTGATATGCTCACAGTACATCATCTGAGTTAAATTATGTTATTTGTAAATCTTTTTGAAATAAAATTAATTAGTGCTGAGAAATGAAATGTGACAGATTTTCAACTGGTATGAGAGCAGCAATGATTCTCTGAGTGATGCCATTAAATGCCTCTCCTTGGCGTTAGGAGATCATTCTTCTTTATACTGGCAATTGCGTACAATAAATTCACTTAGATTTTAATCTCATCCCTAAATATAGTTACCTAAATACTAGAGGGTTATCTTTTTACATATTTTCCTAAAATGCAATTGCATTATTAGATCAAATTTTTGGTGTATCTTTATTATTATTTATAGATGAAAGAATAAAGATCATCATCTACACATAGTACAGGTTACAGATGATTAATTATATAACAATCATGGATACATGAATGAAAAAAATAAAAGGAACTAAATTAAGATTGTGGTTATCATCATACTTCATCTTTTTAAGCCCACTGACCTACCTTGAATATGATATTACAATTGACTTAATCTTACCAATTCCTTACTTCCACAGATAACTTATTCTCCTTGAAAGTTTCCTTGACACCCAGTTAAAGTATTATTTTCTATGACCACTGACACTTTGGGCATCTCTTAGATAAACTATTGAATCCTTACTTATGTTTACATATTCTATCTCCATCACAAGTTATAAGATCTTCTTAATATATCTATAGATCAAAATCTATTGACAGTTAGTGGTCTATCCATCCATCTTCTTTTTGATTACAATGCAATGAACTGAAGTGGAAAAAAAAACTGGGATCATTCTCTTAATTATCCTGAGTTTATACAATTTTTCCAATAACTCCAATGGTTTCCCTATGCTTTCCTAATTTATTTTTATAATTTTTGATTAGAAAATTAGAAGCATTTCTCAAAATAACTTATTGACAGAAGAGACAGAACAAGCTGCTTGGCCAGCCTGTGTTGCCAAATAACCACTTAGTTTCATTTAAGGCAATCTCCATGATCCGATTTCCAAATCAAAACCCTGCAGTTCTGGGAACAACATAACAGCATTTGCCACCATTCCCAGTTTATTTTACCCAAAGGAATAGCAACAGCAATACAATCATACATTTTTTTCCCACAACACATGAAAACCAAAATTTTCAGAGCTCAAAAGCTTAAGGTACCCTTTATGTTCATAGTTCAAAAAAAAAAAAAAGTCTTGTTAGTAAATGACTAATGTTTGTGTTAGCAGAAACTACCCAAATTAAAACTTTATTCTCGGAATACGATTCAATTAAACTATAAAAATACTAAGAAAGGGGAAGTCATTTTTAAAAGTTTAATCTTTCAACAGATGTTATACATACAAATCTATTTAATATAATCTCTCCATTAGCAATATAGCTCCTTTAGCACAATATACTTCATTGGGAATTGCTAAGTCTTTTCTTAGATTTCCTGGTTACTCTGTTATCTAAGGAAAAAAAGGGAAAAGCTGAATATTGTACCAATAAATTAGAGAAAATCAAATCAGGGAAAATAAAGACCTGGAATATAAAGTATATACTTCATAACTTTTAATAAATGTTCAGGTCTTCAAGTCCAGTGGTACCTGTTTTTATTTTTCTTAAAATAATACTAAACTATTAGCCTAAGAAAAATGAGCTATATCTCAGGATCTCAAATGTATATTTTTGCCAATAGTATCTTATTATTAATTTATGAATCACAATTGCTTTCTGTTCATCTCCTATTAATGCTTTTTCTAGAGTGATGTTATTATTCAGACTCCAGGAAAGAGCTTTATTATGTATAAAGCTTGATTATGTATCAGAGTCACTTAGGGAATATTTTAAAAATACAGAATCTTGGCCTCATTCCATCCATACCGAATCAGAATCTTTATGGTGAGGCAAAGTGATCTAATTTTTTTTTTTGTGATCTAATTTTTAAACCTCTTCATTTGGCTCAAAAGCCAGTACAGCAATTGACAAATGAATTACCATCCATAGCAAGGGGTGATGCATAGTATTGTATTAGAAGGGGCCATAATTTGTAGGGAGAATTTAAGGGTTAAAATATAGTGAAAATCTCTGAATGATGGCTGGGGTATTGTGGGAATATACTACAGATCTTTCAGCCACGTAGCATGCACAGATGATGCTTTCCTAATCAAAACTTTAAAAGGGAACCAGGAGAATACAGAAGGGAATTCATTTACTGAAACCTCTCCTATGTCATAAGTTCTGTTGGCCACTCTATACACATTATATCATTAATCTTATGAAAATTCCAAAAGGAAACCATTTATATTTAAATTATTCTGATATAGAGATACTGAGTTATTAATGTATTCCCCAAAGTCATGTAGCTAACAATTAGATCTTATTTAAAAGCTTATGAATTCCATGTTATCATATATTCTGTGACAGGCCTTCAAAAGGGTAGACCTGAAAAAGAAGTTCTGATATAATTTGGTAAGAGTATACCTCTTATATAATTTAAGAAGTCATTCATAATAGGAAATACTGTTCTCAGCTTAACCTGACCACTTACGAATAACAAGTTGAAAAGTGGATATGAAGATCTCAGGGAGGAAAATGGATTCTAAAATTTGGAGTCTGTAATTGCCAAAGAATGAAGGTCATGTTTAGCCATGTATGTTTTCTACATTTGAGAGAAACATATTAACAAAAATTAACTTCATAAAACCAAGATAAAGCTTCAGAAATTTAGTTATGATCCTCTGAATGGTATTTTCAGCCAACAAAATAATCTCCAGTAAGAAATAGCCTCAGGGTAAAGATCAAATCCAGAGCGTTTCTAGTAGAATGCAGACTTACGGCAAAGTTTAGATCAAAAATGTGTGATAAAATTCTTTGATAAGATGTTGGAAGGATCATAAATATTTAAGGTGACATCTCTAATACTTTCTCATGAGGTTCTTATGTGGTATAAAAAAGTCTAAAACGTTAAGTTCTGATTACACACTAATGAACATATATTTTTTAAAAGAAAATTGCCTAAAAAATCCAAGTGGAATGAGAAGGAAATCCAAAAAAGAGGGGATATATGTATAAGTATAGCTGATTCACTTTGCTGTACAGTATAAACTAACACAATATTGTAAGGCAACTATACTCCAATTTAAAAAAAATCAAATTGGATATCCAGGAATTCTTTGGAACTCATATGTTAAACAACATAGAATATTGCTGTTAGTAAGTATGGAAATGCATAGGTTTCTTCTTCTTGTTTTGTTTGTTTGGGAGGGTAAACTTCCACAAATTCCCTTATTTTTAAAAAAGAATAAAAGAGAAAGCCTATGGATAACATTTTCAATTAAATTAGATGACAAGACCAGAATATGGGGGTTTGGCTGTTTATATTTGAAGGCCTGTAACTAAGTTATCTAACTCCCACATTCAGCCAACATATGTTGGTAAGGCAGGTATAGGGAGCATAGAAGCACATGGTAGTCACTGGCCCATAGACATTATAGACTCTGCTTAGGTATATGTCACAAGTTCCTTGATTAAGATCATTTCTGCTCTCAGAAATTGATTTTAACTCTGCACTCTGAGTTAACCTTCGTTTTGATCAACAATTCATGTTTGCAGCTGAGTACCTTTCTAAATCTGCTTCCTGACATTTGAAGTTTGTGAGCCCAGGGGACTGTTTTATTTTCAATTGTCTCTGCCTCTTTCAGTCCCAGCTGGTGATGCTGTCCCTGACCCAATTCTCTTAAAATCTTTGTGATCATCCTATGAATCTTATTGGTGTTCCTACTATAAAACCAAAGTCACACTCACAAATTTCTTCAAGATTGACTCCTCTCAATAAGATCTGTGGACTGAGTGTTAAACTACTATTGCATGACAGCTTCATGATCTTAGAAGCCAATTTTCCTAGCAGAAAAAGTCTAGAAAGCATGTCTATAAGTTCCTCAAAAGTCATTTTTCTCCAGCTGAGATGACATAAGAGATGTCACCTTAACCCTTTCCAGTGTTTTGACTAAGAATTTTAGAGCAACATCCTTAATTTAATCCTTCTCTGAGGCTACATTTTACTGGAAGTTCCCTGAATTTGATTTTTACTCTGAGGCCATTTCTTACTTTGAGAACATTTTGGCTTGAAAGCATCCAGGCTACCTTATATGTCCTAGAAAGTCTGCTTAACAACTGGGTAGTTCCTTCTTGAATTCATCTGTATGTTTCTCAGCAAATACAGATAAAACATCAATTGGCATTTTTAACACTCTTCCTGGAATTACCCTTAGCCAGAATCACCAGTTCATTGAGTACATTTTCTATTTTCCAAGCTACAAAAGGCAACCATTTTGCTATACTTTCTACTACTCCATAACGCAGGCAGCTCTCTATCCAGACTCCAATAACAATTTCCTCATTATTTATCCAGCTTCTAACACCAGTTTCCTCAAGGTCTTCCTGGCCACTTCCTGTGATCCAGTCACAAAACCAATGCCACATATTTTAGGTTTTTGTTCACCAACACTCCAGTCCTCATAACAATTTTCATTCTTCTATCACTGGGTGACAAACCACCAAAAAACTTAACAGCTTAGGAAAAAAGGTAGTAGTTTTGTGGTTCTGCATCTTCACTGGGCTCAGCTGCACTGTACTCACTGGGTCTCATACAATGTTAGTCATATAGCAGTTGGTGCTAGAATCAATCATCTGAGGCTTGACTGGGCTGGATTATGCAAGTTGGTACCTTCACTAAAATGTGTGGTGTTTCTGCTCTTCCATGTGGTAGTTTCTCTCTCTCTCTCTCTCCCCCATCCCAGAATGTCACAAGGTCACCAGAATGGCCTGGGCTTCTTACTTGTACTTCAGTGGAAAACTTTACAATACCAAGGTGACACAATTCTGTGTGATCTGATTTTAGTTTTTATTGCCTTTGAACTATCGTACAACTCTTTAAGTTGTAGTAACTGACAGCAATGTAAAAGAATTCTTGTTTATAGAGACTTAGACCTGACAAAAGATCATTTCTGTCATTACTTTATTGGACAAAGCAGTCTCAAGGCCTACCTATCTTCAAAGGGATGGAAAAATCAACTTCTCCTTTGATGGGATGATCAAGGTCACATTTCAAAAGAGCATATGGAATAGAAGATAACTTTGTAGTCACCTTTGGAAAACACAGTCTGCTTACAATACATTTTAGCAACCCTCTGTCTTAGACACTCTTTGTTATTATTTTACTGATCCCGTGGTACAAAATTTATTAGATTTTTTTATAGTAGTCATATAAATTCATTAATTCTCTGTGACTTTCATTGATAAAGTCCAGAATGTTTTTATTTTCTTTATCTAAATTCTTCACTGTAGTCAGAAGCAGCTATCTCACTGTTTTAGTACATTTGGGATGCTATAATAAAATCCTAGAGACTGGGTGCCTTATAAACAACAAATTTATTTCTTACAGTTCTGGAGGCTGGCAAGTCCAAGGTACCAGCAGTTTCAGTGTCTGGTGAGGGCCAGCTTCCTAGATGGCTCTCTTTTCCCTGCAACCTCACATGAGGGAACAAGGGAACTTTAACATGGTGGAATGGATAAGTGGCCTCTTTTAAGGGCACTAATGCCATTCATGAGGACTCTACCATCATGACCTAATTACCTCCCAAAAGACCCATCTTCTAAAACCATCACCTTGTGCATTAGGAATTCAACATGTAAATTTTAGGGAAGCAAAAAAATATTCAATCTGTAGCACCCACTTCATAGAATTCCTACATTCCTCATTCCAATAATAATCCACTAAGCAGGCAAATGCCCACTCGTTAAATTTTAGGAAAATTTTGTCCCACTAGGATTAAGAATTGCTAGGATAATTTCAATTATGATGATTTGGGGGTCATCATTAACTTCAAATATAATCATACCAGATAACTAATCCTAGATTAATTTATTTGAGTGACTCTTATATAAAACACTTTATTAATCAGGGTTGAGTAGAAGAAACAACTACTACAGGAATTTGAAGTAATAATAATGATGATGATGCAAAAAATAGGTACCAGCAAATACTGAAATTGTTGAAAATAACTCTCAACTGAAATTATTGACCTAGTTCCAAAAAAAAAATGGAGAACTGACCCTGATAGCAACTACTAGTGAGACCAGGACTAAAATGATGCCAAATTCAGTAACCCATTGCTCTCAACACTTATTCTTGTTGCTTATCCTACAGGTAAATCTGCGGTTAGAATAGCGACACCCAAAGCTTTGTTTCAGAGATAAAGAAATTGAGTCATGATATTGCCAACTATTGGTGCTGTTACCACCATAAATGGCAAATCTGTGAGTGCCTCCAGAGCCCCTGCAGCACTGGAGTCTTTGAAATAACATTTTTTGATTTCCCAGCCTCTCAAGCAAGGTGTATGGAATGGATTTGGAATGATTCAACGTGCAACATCCATCAATATATTTTTATATAAATCTTTATGCACATATATTAGTAACACTGTGATGTACACTGTAAGAAATAGAAGTTTAAAGATGGTAAGTAAAAAAATTAAATGGCTAATAATCACAAATTTTATTATAGGTGTAGAGATTATTGCATATGTGCAAAATGGCAAAATACAGAAATTCTTAGAATCAGTAAGTATTTTTACCATGAATACTGGATGAAAGCTCAATATAAAATAATAATTTGTATAGCTATATACTAGTGAATGTTTTTAAATGTTAAATATCATTATAATAGTATAAGAGAGCTAATATAAGGAACAAACCTAATGAAATTTGTGTAAGACCTCTGCAATTTTTAAATAATGGCTAATAGAAAGTTGAAAAAATACTTTAAAAATGAAGGTAACTCTCTATGGTTCATTTTTGTGAATATTCAACATTGTAAAAAATATTACTTCTCCTAAATTGGTTGAAAGATTCAATGTGATCTCAATCAAAATCCCACCCGAATTTTGTGAAAACTGACAAGCTGAATTTTAAAATTAACATGGAAATTAGAATTAAAATAATCAAAATAATCTTAAAATAGAAAGCAATGTTGGAGGACTTATAATAACAGATACCAAGACTTTTTATAAAGCCGTGGTTATAAAGACAGCATGACAGTGGTGAAATGCTCTACAAACACACCAATAGCACCAAATAGAGTGAGTGAACTCATTAAAGACAGAGGCCAGTCTTTTTATAGCTAAATCTTGGAAGCAACATCCTATTACTTCTGCAGTGCTCCATCTAATTCCATGGGGAATGAATTACATACGGACATGAATATCAGTAGGAAGGAATAATTGAGGGCCACCTTAGAGGTTGCCTACTACAATATGTAGAAAAAATGAATACAGTTGACCCTTAAACATGAATTTGAACAGCAAGGGTCCACTTACATGGAGATTTTTCAGTAAATTTAGTACCTGTTCTTTCATTTTACAGATCTTTAAATTGACTGGTGTGGAGAAATTTTTGTATTTGAATAGAGGTCACAATACATAGAATCAAAAGGACTAGGGTTTGAGTCCTGATTCTAACCAAACAGTTCCAGCTTCCTGCTTTTGGGTGAATCATTAATCAATTCATTTGTTTTTGAGGCAGAGATAGCAGTATGCAGATTTTCCACTTTGTGGGGGACCTTGCCCCTAACCCCCAGCTTTGTTCAAGGGTCAGCTGTATAACCATTACCTCACGTTCAAGAAACAAATAAAACTCTAATTTCAGATGGAACATAGACCTAGACATACAAGTAAAATAATAAACCTTCTAGAAAAAGAATATAAGAAATTAGCTTTATGATTTTATACTGAGGAATATTTATTTTAAGCAAAACACAGTAAGTAGTAATCATAAAAATATGGTCAATCAGGTGTCACTAAAATTAAGAATACCAAATCATTCTAAGATATCTTTGAGAAAGTAAAAATCAAGTCACAGGCTGAGATAGAATTTTTGATATACATATATACATCAAAGGACTGTGACAGAAATGTTTGTGGGTTTTTTGTTGTGTTTTTTTTTTGCGGTACGCGGGCCTCTCACTGTTGTGGCCTCTCCGGCTGCGGAGCATAGGCTCCGGACGCGCAGGCTCAGCGGCCATGGCTCACGGGCCCAGCCTCCCCGCGGCATGTGGGATCTTCCCAGACCAGGGCACGAACCCATGTCCCCTGCATTGGCAGGCGGACCCTCAACCACTGCACCACCAGGGAAGCCCTGTTTGTGTTTTTTAAACAAGAAAAACACACCAATAGAAAAACAATAAAAGCAGCAAAAAAAAATTGAACAAATGCCTAGCAAAAGAGGATATCCAACTAGCCAATAAGGATATGAAAAAGTGCTTTAGCCATTAGGTAAATGAAAATTAAATTCCTGAGATACCACTGCACCCAAATGAATGGAATACAATTAATAGAAATGAAAGTAACAAGTAGTAGAGAGGATGTGAATCAACTATTACATTGTTACACTGGTGATGAAAGTATAACTTGATACAATCACTTTTCAAACATGTTTGGCAGTAGCAACTAAAGCTAAGGTATACCCTATGACAAACCATTCTAACCAAGGACTTATGCAAGAACGTTCAGAGCAGAATTATTTATCTTAACACCAAACTGGAAATAACCATCAATGATAAAAGGTATAAGCAAATTGTATATTCACATAAGGGAAAACTACACAGCAATAAAAAAAAAAAAAACTACTGGTGCAACATGAGTGAATATCACTAGATAAAACATTGAGTGAACAATGTCAAAAATCAAAGCCTATGTATGATATGATTTTACTTGTATGAGTTCATTAACTGCTGGCACTAATATATGGTGTTCATAATGTTTACCTCAGGGGAATTTTCTATATATTGATCTTGGTGATAGCTACAATTGTGTATACACAGTAAAATTCCTTTGAATTATATATTTAATTCATATGTACAGTATGCTCAATTAAACATTAGCACACATGTTGCCTCCCACTTGGTGTATTTTGCCTTTTTAATTAGATGTATAGAATCATTTGTAATTCAGAATACTTGTTTTTAAAAAGTGGTGGCAGTTTAAAATTAAAATAAAAAGCAATTAAAACAATTTTTTTTGAAGTAATGGGATTGCCACAGTTGAAATCTGATTTTCCTGAACTCATTCCCATATGATCATTAAAGGAAAAGTGAATTTATGGTATTAGGTCAGGATTAAATTGGGCAGGAATTTGTCACATACTGCAAATGGAGGCAGTTTTTCATTCACATTTATTTTTTAATCAAAATGTCATATGCATAGTTAGTTTAGAGTTACTCATAGCCTTTGCTGCATGGTATCACAAAAGGGATCATTGTATTATAATCTTTTCCATGAAGCTCTCAAGAATCATTCAACTCTTCTGAATGACAAGAGAATCTTCTAAAATCTTTGTAGACAGACTGTATCTGTCTTTTGTAAAATTACTCAACACCTCAAAGGATACAGCTAATTAAAATGGGTGTGTGATATCAATATCCTAATTAACCACTGAAATATTTTCCAGTAAAAATAAAACACAAAGAACATTTTAAAGACCTGATGTATTTGTATGAAGCAAAATATGTAGGCTATGTGGATCAACCTATATTTCTTCTGAAGTAAGGGGGAATTAAAAATAATGAAGTCAAGAAATGACACTGTTTTTCTGGTTAGTCTACTTGTTTGTTGAGTACAATGTAAAGAAAGAAGAAACTTCTAAATTTTTTAAGTACCAGAATAAGAGGCATTTACAGTATTCTAAATTTTCAAAAAGCCTTCTTTAGAGTATAAAAAGAAATCAAATACACACATTGAGGAATATTTCAAGTAAAAATGATATAAAATTCATCTGATTCAAAATAAGATAAGGATTATTCTCTATCACAGATAAATACAGTCTCTTAGTCCTAATAGGCTATTTTTATTAAAATGTAATTTGCATGCCATAAAATTTGCCATTTAAAAATGGATAATCAGATACTGCACACAGTTGCTGCCTATAAATGTCATCTAAAGGGGACAAATAAATGGGAAATGCAAAAGAGTGTTCATTTTAGGATTAGATACATTTTTTTTAACCAAGAGAAATGAGGCTGGAAAATTTAAAATATTGTGCTGATAAATGATTTAAAATCAGGTGCATTCCCTCTCTTAAGCCATACAAATGCCACTTTATGAACAAAGGTGTCAGTTAATAGCTTTCTTAAAAGTTTGACAGTCTTTTAAAAAAATAACTTATTTTGGGCTTCCCTGGTGGCACAGTGGTTGAGAGTCTGCCTGCCGATGCAGGGGACGCGGGTTTGTGCCGCGATCAGGGAAGATCCCACATGCCGCGGAGCGGCTGGGCCCGTGAGCCACGGCCGCTGGGCCTGCGCGTCTGGAGCCTGTGCTCCGCAACGGGAGAGGCCACAACAGTGAGAGGCCCGCGCACCGCAAAAAAAAAAAAAAAAAAAAAATTAAAGAAAAACCAAAACTTACTTTATATTCATAAGTAACAAATTCTTGATCCTGTGATTTCTAGTGATATTTTAATTATTGTAGCAGGACTCACATTCCCATACCTGTTTTTGTTTTGTTTTGTTTTGTTTGCGGTACGCGGGCCTCTCACTGTTGTGGCCTCTCCCGTTGCGGAGCACAGGCTCCGGACGCACAGGCTCAGCGGCCGTGGCTCACGGGCCCAGCCGCTCTGCGGCATGTGGGATCTTCCTGGACCAGGGCACAAACCCGCGTCCCCTGCATCGGCAGGCGGACTGTCAACCACTGCGCCACCAGGGAAGTCCCCCATACCTGTTTTATATTACTAAGTTTGGTCAAATATACGGCCTAAGTGAAATATTCTGATTATTATTTATAAATCATTTAACTTTATAAATTCATTCCTCCACCCACACTCTGGAATGTCAAAGCACTTTTAATATTTTGTTCTGGTAATAAGTATTCTATGGAAAATCTCACATATAATCCCATGGAATAACAGAAATAACATTTTTATATATGACTTAATCGTTAATCAAGGGTATTTTTTCAGATGGTAAACATTAACTTTAGTGTACAGTTTGTTTAGATCAAATAGTAATTCAGTTTTTTCTTTTATTTCATAAAATATTATTCACAAATCGGAAGGCAAATTTAGCTAATTGTTATGTGAGCAATTTCCAGAATCTAGTATTATTATCTCTCAAAGTAATAGTGGGTTTTTTTTAGGTAAAAGTGGATATTCTTTTGCAAATTCTATTGCCATATGTAAAACATGACAGGATTGATGCTAAAATAACCACAAGTATTTTTTACTTATGCGTGCAAAGTTAAAAATTTCCATGGCAGTATTCCCTTTATATACCTACTTTAGGAATCTGGGACCATTACCAAATATTTTAATTTGTTTGAATCTTAACCTTTCTATACAATTTTAATTCAGAAATGTATACTAAAAGAGTTTTCTTACCAGAAAAGAAAAAAGAGCTGATAATAGATTTTCACTAAATTTGCATGAATGCCAGAGTAGAAAGTTTTTAAAAATGTTCTCATACTCCTGTTTGTATTACATTGTCTATGCAGATTTATATGAAAAACCAACGTAGAGAAAAGAGTGAAAGCTGGAGGAAAAGTTGGGACCGGGTAGCTTACCAAAGCACTAAGATCATTATTGTCAATTTCAAAACATTTGGAAAACAGAATTGTAAATGTGGAAATCTCATAAAATTTTAAGGCCAGAACATCCCAGAAAGAATCATGAGTTACTAGATTTTTTTAATTGTTAATTTACATCTCTTGTAATCTTACATAATTTTTAGCTCTTGCTCCATATTGTATGCTTAGAAAATGGGGAAAAGAGAAGGTGCAGGATAAATGTAAGAGGAGAAAACCATACTGCTGCTCCTGGGTAAGATGGAGTTACTTGTGATGATTGACCCCTCCACTGAAAACATGTAAGGAAAGTGGGATAATATACAGTTGACCCTTGAACAACGCTGGTTTGCATTGCTTGGGTCCACTTAAAGCATATTTTTTGCAACAGTAAATAGCGGATTTTTTTCAATAGCAAATACTATGGTACTACACGGTCTAAGCTTGGTTGTATCCGCGGATGTGGAGGAACCTCTAGTTCAAAGGGCAGATGACAAGTTATAGGTGAATTTTGACGTGGTGGTAGGTGGGTGTCCCTAACCCCAGCATTATTTAAAGGCTCAACTGCACAGATAACTTATAAATGAAAGCATTCGTGTGCCTCTATGGAAACCAGGGCTTGAAGGGTTAAGATCCCACAGAAAGGGAAACCTAAGACTAGAGAGCCATTGTTTTCCTCAAGTCTATATTTGCCTGTTACAGGTGTAGTGCCAGAGGCCGAGAACCCAAATAAGGAGCCAAACTGTGAAGCAGAGAGGCCATGGATCTTTTGGCCAGCCTTAGCTTACTGGAGTCACAAAATGGAGTTCAGGGCTGCCAAAACCTTGAATAGAGGGTCCAACAGTCTAGAGACAGAGGGACGAGGCACAGAGAAATGGGACAGACTCTCTGGTTTTCCTACTGAACGATGAACCAGACTTAAATATGTGGATGTAAAGGGCATAATCAAATAAGCAGAAAGCGGGCTGCCCTGGTGGCACAGTGGTTGAGAGTCCACCTGCCGTTGCAGGGGACATGGGTTCGTGCCCCGGTCCGGGAGGATCCCACATGCCGCGGAGCGGCTGGGCCCGTGAGCCATGGCCAGTGGGCCTGTGCGTCCGGAGCCTGTGCTCCACAACGGGAGAGGCCACAGCAGTGAGAGGCCCACATAAAAAAAAAAAAAAGCAGAAATCCACTAAAAAGCAGAGCAGAGTTTTTGGCAATCTTACAGCGCTAAGCAGACAAAAATGGGAGTCCAGTACACACCCTACAGGAGAATGGACCCAAGTATAGCCTGATGGATTTAACTGAAATCCGCAGGATTAGAGCCTATCACACATTCTGTAGGCCTTGTAGTTGTAGTTAAACAAGAAGCCTTATTGGACTGAGTGTCCAAATGACGCCCTTATGCACGCATCGTTTGTTTGTTTGGTTTAAAAAAAATCACATGAAATACTCAGCTTTTTACATTTTCCAAAAAAATAAATGTGAGAATGTTATTTTTTATTACTGAAGAATTGTAGCTTGACATGTTATTTGGATTGCAAAATATGTATTTTTTTAAAGTGAGCAGTTATTAACTGTGAAAAATATTTTCTATCTCAACGGGGTAGAATAGAAAAACATCTACTAATAGAGTATTTCTTTTGGTCAAGGGAGATATTTGTTTTGAAATCCGATTAATTGTTAGTGACAGAATCAGAGTAAAGATAATATTTGACAAACTATGTTCAATCGAATTTCAATTTGATTTTTACCTAGAATATGGTGTACTTTCAGTACAGGTGGTTAAAAATGGCATGTTGTTTTACATTTTTTTTTTTTTTTTTTTTTTTTTTTTTTTTGCGGTACGCGGGCCTCTCACTGTTGTGGTCTCTCCCGTTGCAGAGCACAGGCTCCGGATGCGCAGGCTCAGCGGCCATGGCTCACGGGCCCAGCCGCTCCGTGGCATGTGGGATCCTCCCGGACCAGGACACGAACCCGTGTCCCCTGCATCGGCAGGGGGACTCTCAACCACTGCGCCACCAGGGAAGCCCTGTTTTACATTTTTTATCTTTATAATTTATTCTTTTTATAACTATGTTCCTCAGTACTATTGTTACTGCTATGTTTATTATCCCAACTTTAAAAACCAAGGTCAAGTAAGGCTAATCATCTTATCTAAGTAATACAAGAAAAAGTAGAAAAACCAGAATCCTCATCTCAGAGTTACTCCAAAACCAGTGCTTTTAAAAACTCCGACGTTATAATACTGTCTGGAGTTTCCATGTCCATAATAAGTGATCTGAATTAAGTGCTGACTAATACCTAAAAATAAGAGAACAACATTTGATAGAAAAAATAGTTGCTGTAATGCCATAAATCTGAGTTGGTGGATCACAGAGAAATGAGTGAAGCAAGCTCAAGAGGGCCAGTGTAGGGTTGGAAATAACATCCGTGGCAGCGCAAATCAACATTCAATGCTGTACTCACATTCAGAAGTAAAGTGAACAGCCTGGATTCAGGGTAGCCAGGTTCCCGCTTTAAAGTAAAGTAAGTTAGAAATCACACAGGAAGTCAAGACGTGTCATCAAAATGAAAACAGGGAAGCATCCAGTAATCAAGATACATATACAGAACCTCCTGTATTTCAATCAAGAAATATTCTATACATTCTCATATAAGAGATAACTTTAAAACCAACCTCAGTAAATGGGATAAACGTTTCCATATTTAGAAGAGTCAGTGAGGGCACACCAAAGTGAAGGCACATTCAATTCTTACTGAGAATTCTGAACTCAAAATATGGTTCCTGTTTGCAGGGACCAAGACAAACCACATAAAGTCAATCACAAAGAATATGGGGTAAGTCTTACTTGAAAAAAAGAAAAAAAAAGGCCAGGAGGACCTAGGAAAGGTGTGATGCTAGTAATGTACATCCATTTTTTTCTTAGACTGTCTTTGGTATGTCTTAGTCTCTAGGAAAAACTTTTCACCTGAAATGCACAGAATCTATTATTTTATATACATAAACTATGATGTGCTTGGAGAACTTCAGTCTCTTTCCAGCACTTCCCTAATCACAGAACCCTTATTAACACCTTGAGCCAAAGCTAATAATTTTTTATTTGATTTAGGGAATCATTCTCCAATGGTTTGAGGACATCATATTTAAAATTTTTATTCTAACTGCAGTCGATTATGAATTAGGAATGATATCTCCAAAAATGTTAATCTCATTAGCTAACCTAGAATCCCACCTAGAATATGTCAGTATCTTCTCATTGCTCTTACAATGAATATGAAATTCCTGAGTGTGGTTTACAAGTCCCTAAATGACCTGATCCCACCTAAGACTCCTTTTTCATCTCACATCAACATTCTACGCTTTCCAATCATGCTACAAAAGCTTTATTTCAGTCCTTGTATGCAGCATACTCTATCATGAAACAGAATGCTTTAAGATATGTTCCCTCTCCCTTTTTAGATATGCTCTACCCCCTTCTCTGTTTACTTAACTCTTTTTCATGCTTTAGATTTCAAATCAAGTGAAACTTCTGGGAAACCTTTGGTAATTTTCCAGACTTTATTAGGTCCCTTTTTATAAGTTACCATACGATCATTTACTTCTCTTTTGTTGCAAATAACACAGTTGCATTATCATATTTGCTTTGGAACATTATTATTTATATCCATTATTTGACTATGAACACAATGAAATAAAACAGTTGCATTTGTTAAGAACTTATTTCCAGTTTTGATCAATGTGTATTAGACTTCTCGATTAGCAATCAGTACTTTTGGAATGAATGTATAAAGTTTTAGTTGATAGGTGATAAAGCATCACTGACAGTCACAAAAGCATCACTGACAGTCACAACTTGGCCTCATCCTATCAGCTAGGCCTTGGTGTTGCAAGGAGCTGGTCTGGCACTCATGACCAGGTCTTGGCGTTCTTCTGTTGGACATAAACAATTTTATAAAACATCATCATCAGACAAGGCTCTTCTGTGACCATGATGGATCAAGACAAAAACAAAACCACTGTCTAACCAGGTCTGAAAACTGACAAAAACAAATACTTTCCTTGCACAAAACTGACCAAACAACCCCCCATCCTAGATAAGATCAGTCACTGCTGCTGCCCTGCCAATTTCAGAGTCAGCCTCACTCTAGTCGTCCCTTCTTCTAGGTAAGATTTGGATTTCAAAACAGTACAAATTTCCCTGGTGCTTTAAGCATGACATAATTAGCTAACTTTACTGTCCTTACAGTGTGCTAGCCACTTAACTCACTGAGCAGAGAGCACAGTTAGTATTAATTTCAATTCCCCAAGTCTGATTAGGGTGATAGAAATATAATTAAAGAAGAGCAAAGAATCAGAAAGAGTGTATGAGTAAGATATCCAGGATCCATAAGTTGAATATTATATTTGTGATTAATATTCTAATAGCATAAATAGCACTGCACATTCACACTCCAGGGAGCTCAGAGAAAGTCAGAGAATACTGTGGAGGACGATAATGTTGACGATGATGCGTATGAGAACCGATTTGACAGATGTTCAATATAATAGTTTGCTGAGGTCTCTTTTAAAAAAGATTGACTTCGAAGAGATTTGCATGGATTGAGAACATTAACTGGATAGTAACCTCCTTGAGGATAAGAACCACATCTTAAGAATTCTTAAATCCACTAAATGTTGAGCCCTATTACTCATAAAATGTAGGAGTCAATGTAGTTTTGTAAGTATGAGTTTCAACTAGTTTTAAAATAGTCTCTGAAACAGTGACTATTTTAGCTATTAAGAAAAAAATCTGTTTTAGATAATGCTTAACATATAAAAACAGTAAAATATAGCATTCATTTCTTAATTCTCTCATAAATAGAAGGAAGTAAGATAACTGGGAAGACTGCTGAGAAGCTACTCATGGGCAACAAGAAAAAAATGGATTAAACAAGAGTTTTAAAACACAAAGATTAACAGATTACATTTTAAAAATAAATCCAGCAATGGACTATCAAATTTAATGTAAAAATGTATATCTGGAAATTTAAAAATACTGTAACTTATGAATTAAATAAGAAATTAGAATTCCAAACCATCTAGAAATGAATTATAATAAAAGCATTATATCAGAATTTCTGTAACAAAGAAAATAATGATTTGAATGAAATCTATAGTCCTGAATGTTTATACTATGAAAGAAATATGGATGAAAATCAGCACACTGGGTCTCCAACCTAAGAAGTTGAGAAAGTAGCAGCAGAATAAATCAAAAGAAAATGAAAAAATAAAAGACTAAATACTTGTCGAATATAGGTGACTAGTGTCTAAATATCAAGTTCCAGAAGATTGTTTCAATATGACAGCCTCTTTATAAGTACAAAACAAATGAAATGACTGTTTACATGTTTGTAGATATATAAGAAAACATATATATATAATTTTATGACATATGTGATCTATGATAAACATATAATAAAACATGTGCATATACAATAAAGCATATTTATATAAATTTTTATATATTCATATCACTTATACTATATCATATCAATTTTTTCATATCTATAAAAGAAATTATATATTTTATATACATTTGACATATGCATCATATATTATATACCATAACATATATCGCATGACAAACTATGTATTTATATATCATATTTTTTTACTATATGTGTGTGTATATATATGCGTGTCTATATATATATATATATGCACACATATTGAAACAAAAGAGTGATAAACAGAAAATTCAGGATAGTGGTTTCAGAGGAGCCAACTATAAAAGCAGAGGAGAATCCAACAGTCAGATATCAGTTTTTGGTATGATTTTTAATTCTAGATTGGATGACAGGTAAAATACCTGCAGATATCAACATTATATTCTTAAATATTTTAAAATAAGACAGTAAAGAACATTATACATGCACTGAATACACTAGTAAGTTATTTACTGAAGATTATGACTAATCTACTTCTGAGCTCTAAAACTCAATAGAAACATATATTAATGCATTCCATTTGGCAAAGGCCTTTCAAATACATTATTTTTGTGTGTGAGAACTGTTGTTCAGAAATGGCATTTAAGTTCACATAAGATCTTAACAGCTGATGTGAATACTGGGTGAATCTCTGACTGGTTTTGCTCATTAGTTCATTTATAATTTATCAGAAATATGAAAGAGTATTAAACAATCCTTAATTTTTCTCAGATGGCTACAACACTGAGGCCCTTACCTACTACAGTGCTCCTTACATGTAAGATCCTTTGAGTACATTGTGGTTACTTAACTAGGTTGAGTCTTAGAGTCTGTTCAAATCTACTATAATATTTTACTTAAGTTTTTTTAAAAAAGCATATTCAATATATTACAAAAATAAGCCAACTTATTTTTGTTGTCATTTAAAATCAAAACGAATGATGTAGTTAGCTCATCTGAAGGAAAGGTGCTTATAACTGGTGTGTAAGGATTGGAACGGATTCAGTACCAGTAAGGGAAACAAGTTAATAAGGAAAGATGACAGATTTTACATGAAAATTTAGACATATGAGACACATTGAAAATTTGGGCCTAAACTACCTGTTTCCATTTATTTACCATCCATTTTATTAAACAGTAGACTATGGATGTCATTAATTCAATGACCTGTAATTCACTGGGCTAAGGTTCTATTGGAACTCACAAAGGCTTATTCATTGTGACTGAAATGGCTATTTTTGTTTGTAAAGCAGTGGTTACTCATATTTTATATATAAGAGTGTAAGTCTAAGTGACTCAGTTTCCTTGCTTACAACCATAGCACAATTTTTTGACCTACTCTTTTTTAGGCATATTGATCATTATCCTTACCCTTGCCTTCAACTAAAGAGACTATTGGAGAAAAATATCCATACTGGGAAGAATCAGAAGCTCTGGTGACAAGCTGTATGAATTGTTTATGTTATAGAATTTTTTTAACTTAATATCATGAAATATACATTACAAAATTGAATACTAGGGATAGCAAGAAGAAATGATTCAAATACTTAAAGAAATTACTTATTGAATATTCCAGATGCCATCTCATATATTTTCCTATGAGGGGCAGTTACAATGCTGTCATGATCCCCATTATATGGTTGAGGTTCCTCAGATATCTCAGCTGGCAAATATCAGAATGTGATGGGATACATTCTGTTTGTCTTCAAAGCCTGAATTACATTTTCTTTAAAATTTCTTAAGCCCAAATATATAACATAAAACAAACAAACCTGAGTGCCAACAGGCCAAATAGTGGAGAAGTCTTCCCCATGATAGGGAATTTCACCCTAGCTATACCTACCCTCAGACAAGAAGCACTAACACTGATTTTGATTGTCAAGGCCTTGTACAAGGGAATCCTTAGGGTTCTGATTCCCACTTGAAGGTTCCCTAAGTAAGTGTTTGCCTTGTGCAAATATCCTTTTTCCTAATTGCTAAACATGATCTATTTAATCTCTAAAGTCGAGTATCTGTCTTTTTAACTCTACATATTTTTCTCTTTATTTCCTTCATTCTATTCTGGTTTGTATAAAGAAAGAAGGGTCCATCTGCCAGTTTGTTCTCCTGTCACAGTGCCTGGTTCTTGCTGGCAAATGCTGAAGAATGTTGATTCCTTAAAAGCAAACTGTCAATATATTTAAACCACTTATGTGCTTGCCCCGACCCATTACCCTATGCCATTCTGCTCTTTACAAGAAAATGTGTCGCCTTTTATGTTTAATGATTATTGCTGCCTATTTTTCTGTCTATGTCTAGGGGCAAGTTCAGAGATGATAAAATGAAATATTTGACAAGTTCTGAGTCAAAAGTGCAATGTTAATTGACGTTAAGTCATCTTTGACAGCATTAGAAGAAAAGGCTAATATGAGCAGTGTTATTTTTTAAGAAAACCCTCTTAATGTCTTATTCACTCACAGAGTTATGTAAAATATTTATTAAAATGCAGTTGATTTTTTTTTGCTTTTTAAGTCATTTTGAAGAAAACTGTACTAGTTAAGGAATATGAGAAAAATTAAGAAAATATCTAATTACTATGTATGCTCTATATTTTGTTTAACATGTATTTCTCTTGATATCTTATAAAAAAGTGTAAGGCAAAAAATAAAGGATAAGTTATTTTTGTTCTATCCAGTAATGACTGAGACCATCACAAATAAATCAGGTTTCTACTGAAATGACTGTAATTGATATATAAATGTATATATCCATTCAACAAATATGTTGTTCATTTATCAGGTATGATGAGGTATATATCCCAGAAGAGACAATATGATGTATAGACTGCAAAAGATTTAAAAGCTACTCACACATAACACACACATGTGTGTACATGAGTGTGTATCTGTGTGTGTGAGAAAATGGTAGGATAAATTTAAATATTTGCATTTAGCTAAAGTATGTATTGAGATCCTGGTATTCACAATGGATAGATCAAAACACAGTAATATGCCAAATTCAATAAAGAGGTAGTTCAGAATAGAATAAAAAATCATTTTCTAAGTTTATTCTATGGGATAGGAAAGAAGGAATCCTTTCCAGAATCTGGTCTCAAGGGAAAATATTATTCTTTGAAAAAATAGTTATTTTTTTAACAGAAAAAAAATTGCTGATGATTTATTTTAATCAAAAGTAATGCAACAAAAATCAACACTCTATTCTGTGCTTTGCTTCATGTTATCTACCCAGGACAATAGCTTATTTATTAGAATAATCGTATTTGTGTTAAAATTTCACAGAAAGTTTTTGGTACTACTGAATTAGCTGTATGAAATCCTAGACCTTTGAAATCCTAGACCTTTAGGGTCATTCTCAAAAATAAACAGATACGTCTTTCTCTCAATAGGATAAAAGGAGGTATGAATGGAGCTAGATATCAAGTTTGTTATTTTGAATTGCTAGAGAGGGATGTTTATGCTAAGGTTAAGATGAAGTATTTTATGAGAGGAAGAGTGCAGGAGAGAGGAAAGTACACTAAGTAACTGAGAACAAAGGAAACAATATGAATCAGCTTTTGTAGGTGAAGATACATTGATGGAGTCAAGGAAGAAAAAGATAAAGATGTGTTAGTTTATTCCTGTTCCTTTTCTTCCAAATTGTGTTTTCAACAATCCCTCTTGCCCCACCTCACCCCTTTATTTTGACAGCTACGATAGATGCTGAGTTCTCATTGTTAATATCTCAAAGAAGTTTGTGTGGCATGTAAACAAATGTTCCTGGCACATGGGGCTGTAGATCAAAAGACGATTCATCCTTTAAAAAACACCTTAGCTTGAAAGCTTTCAGAAAGTAGATGGATTTTAAAAGCAGATCAAAAGACAAACTGCAGACCAAACAAACTGGTAACTGCATAAGGCAAAATAAGTTAAATGCTATGACGGTTCCTCTAATCAGAACCTGCAGAGGGAGCATCTAATCTCAGTGTCATACAATTTTAATATACAGTTCTAAATTGGGTAGTTCACAAACACTAACATTAACCAATAATTTATGCCCTCTTTCTCCCATTAGTAGGCTGTACATCTGACTGTAATAAAAGAAGCCAATATAGAAGATGTCCATGTCTTAAGATTACTGATAGCCTTGTCTTGTTTACAGATGAACCATCGATCAGATTCAGTCTTTAGGTCCATAGCGTGACTCATATTAGTAAATACCATTTGCTGACACAGTGTTTAACAAGGTAAATATGCACTTTAAAAGTAAAAGGAAAGTGAGCTAAAAAGCTGATAATTTTAAGTAGGCTTTTAAGAAATTTATGCTCCATCAGTATGCGAATGTTCTTTGTTGCCTATTTTAGTAATTTCAACATTTGAACTATCAGGGTATCTTGAATTAACATCTCATGAATCTCAAGCTTTGAAAAAGCTTTACTAAAACTTAGCATTAACAAATTTTCCAATATTATTAATAAAAAGAAAACACCAATAACCAGTATTTCCAACTTGTATTAATAAATTACAGTAAAAATGAAGGAAACATGATATATAAGTTAGCATGTTTAGCCTTTTTATTATTGCTGTTAATTTATGATATCTGTCCAGTTTAGCTGCATGCTTATTTTGTTTTGTTTTTAATACAAATCTTCCTATGTCTTAGTATGTTTTTAAATTTTAAGGTTTATTAATTTCATACAAATGCTACAAACTTACAAAAATCAATTTAAAGCTTATTTTTCTCTCTTTACATATATTTGAATTTTGGGTAATGTATTTTCCAATTAATTTTTTTGCTTTTTGATTACTTCAGTCAAAATTTGCCACTTTCAATCAGAGGGAAGAGAAGTTCTGAGAGCCTCTGAGTCACCTACAAATACTCTTAGGGTCCAGGTTTTAAAACCCTGAGGAAAAGGAGATCAAGATGGCAGAGCAAAAGGACATAAAGCACCCCTCCCTCCATCAGCACATCACAAATACATCTATATGTGGAACAATTCTCACTGAAAACTAACTGGAAACTGGCAGAAGGTTCTTCTGTGTAACTAAGACTGTAAGAAAGATATGTAATTGGGTAGGAAGGGATGAAAAGTGATCAGGTCAGGAATTGTGTCCCTGGGAGGGGATTCAAAAGAAAAGGAAGTGAGTAGGTCACCACCCTGTGAGTGAGTAGGTCGAACCAGACTGGGTGTCCCATTCTCAGGGTCCTAGGTGGAGGAGACAAGCCCCCCTAGCTAGCTGAAGGACCTCTGGGACAGACAGAAAGGCTGGAGAAGCCTGGACTCCATTCACAAAGAGCACATGCACATACGCTGGCTTACCCCCATAGCAGGGCAGAGAGAGGTTTGCACTAGTAGCTACTGGGTTTCCCATGACAATCTTACTACACACCTTAGCCTGAACCAAGCAAATGCTTCAGCTCCACTCACTCTATGCCACAGTGTGACACTAGATCTGGGGCAGCCAAGACCTGGGAAAAGTCTCAACCTTGGGACACAGAGGTAACCGGTCCTGAGGAGGAGCCCAGGTGGGGCTATGGTGGCTATTGTTGGCACTTACTCAAGCAGTGGTCCAGAAGCAGCCTAGATTTCTGACAGCAGATGCTCATACACAGGTCACCCCTGCGCCCATATGCAGAGAAACACCACACCGGCCCCACCTCCCCTGCAGAGCATTGCCACAACAGGGCAGGAGTGTTGGAGGCTGGGGACAGTGATCATCTGTGAGAGACAAAGGGGTTTAGCCCCCCAGGCAAGGAAGTGAGAGATCTGCAGTAGCAGCTGCCTGGTTTTCTGTGACCACCTTGCCAGGCACCCCAGCCCAAACTGAGTAATGTTCCAGCTCTCCTCAGACCATGCCACCACATGACATTGGATCTGAGGTAGCCACAACTGCAGAATAGATGCACCCATGTGCTGCATTTCAACAGAGTCACATATGTCTACCCAGGCAGCACATCAGATCTCTATATGTTCAAGGGCCCCACTTGCTTCAGCACTCTCCTTTTCTGGGGCAAAAGTACCAGCGCAGGAAGAGGCGAAAAAACACACTTGAAACAGACAAAGCCAGCCCAAGCCTGACCCTCATGGTTTCTGCTCCAAATGTGGGATCTGAACCCACCCTTGACCCACACTCAGTGGTGTTAATGGCCACTGAGCAAAAAGGAAGTCCCACTTTACACCCAGCACTGGCTTTACCCCTCCAACTCCAGCCCCACCCCTTACCAAGGTGATAGCTAACAGCACATTCTAAGGAAAGATTTGACTAGTATCCACATCAAATCCACCCCTCCCATCAAAAGCATTGGACACATGCAGTCTGTATATGGATGCTCTCACTTAAGAACACCCCTTCAAGACCACAATAGGTAACTGTTTCATCTAGATTTACAGAAGCACAGAAAGTTAAGTAAAATGAAAAGGCAGAAGAATGACTCTCAACTGAAAGAGCAAGAGAAAACCCCTGAAAAAATAATGAAACAGAAATAAACAATTTACCAGATAAAGAATTCAAAACATTGGTAATAAAAATGTTAACTGAATTAGGAAAAAGAATTGACGTAAACTCTGAGCATTTTAGCAAGGGACTAGAAAATATTAAAAAGACCCAATCAAAAATGAATAATTCAATAGCTGAAATAAAAAACACACTAGAAAGGATGAATAACAGAATAAATAATACAGAAAATGCATAAATGAACTGGAAGATAGAATAATGGAAATCACCAATTAGAAAAGAAGAAAGACAAATTTTTAAAAATGAAAGTAATCTAAGATATCTCTGGCATAACATTAAGCATCTCAACATCCATATTATAGGGATTCTAGAAGGAAAGAGAGAGAGAAGGAAATCAAAAATATATTTGAAGAAATTATGGCTAAAAACTTCCTAAACCTGAAAAGGAAACATATCCAAGTACAGGAAGCACAGAGGATCTCAAACAAGATGAACCCAAACAGATCCACAACAAGACGTATCAGAATTAAAATAGCAAAAGTTAAAGATAAAGAGAGAATTCTAAAGGCAGCAAGAGAAAAACAAAGAGTCATATACAAGGGAATCCCCATAAGGCTATCAGCTGATTTCTCTGCAGAAACATCACAGGCCAGAAGGGAGTGACATGATATATTCAAAGTACTGAAAGGAAAAAATGTGCAATCCAGGAAACTCAGCAAGATTATCATTTAGAATAGAAGGAGAGATAAAGAACTTCTTAGACAAGCAAAACCTAAAAGAATTCATCAGTACTAAACCTACCCTAAAGGAAATGTTGATGGGTATTCTCTAAATGGAAAAGAAGAATCTACAGGAATGGGAAAATCCCACTAGGAAAGGCAGCCATATAGTAAGGATTAGAGACCACTTTTAAAAGGCAGTATATAGTTTAAAAGATAACAAAAGTATAAAAGCAACTGTAGTCACAATACACAGTTAAGGGATAAGCACAAAGATGTAAAATACAGCATTAAAAACACAAAATGTGGGGGAGGGGAATAAAAAATGTTTATCTTTCAGAATGTGTTTGAACTTAAATGACTACCAGTTTAAAATAAGTAGATATAATTATGGGTCAACATATATCAACCCCACAGTAATCAAAAGTCAAAAACCTACAACAGATACACAAAAAACAGAAAGGAACACAACCATACTACTAAAGTAAAATATAAAGGAAGAAACAAAAAGAAAAATAAATGAACATGGAAGAGCTACCCAAAAAATTGGAAAACAAGTACTAAAATGGCAGTAAGTACATACCTATCAATAATTACTTTAAATGTCAATGGACTAAGTGTTCCAATCAAAAGATAGATAAAAAAGACAAGACCAATCTGTACACTGCCTACAAGAGACTCACTTCAGGGCTAAAGACACATAGACTGAAAGTGAGGGGATGAAAAAGATATTTCATGCAAACAGAAATGACAAGAAAGCAAGGGGTAAGGGTAGCAATACTTGTTTCAGATGAAATAGGTTTTAAAACAAAGACTACAACAAAAGACAAAGATGGGCATTATATAATAATAAAGGGATCAATACAAGAAGAGATTATTACCCTTGTTAACATATATGCAGGCCAACACAGGAGCACCTAAATATATAAAGTAAATGATAACAGACATAAAGGGAGAAATTGAAAATAATACAATAATATAGGGGACTTTAACACCCCACTTACATTAATGGACACATCATCCAGACAGAGAATCAATAACACAATTTTGATCTTAAATGACATGGTAAACCAGTAGGACTTAATCAATATCTACAGGATATTCCATCCCCAAACAGCAGAACACACATTCTTTTCAAGCGCACAAGGGACATTCTCCAGGATAGACCACATGCTAGGCCACAAAACAAGTCTCAATAAATTTAAGAGGATAGAATTACAGTGAGTATTTTTTTTTCTGACCACAATGGTATGAAACTAGAAATTGACTCTACAGAGAAAAACAGGAAAAGAACAAATATGTTGAGACTAAACAATGTGCTACTAAAAAACCAATGAGTTTAGGGGGTGATCAAATGGGAAATCAGGAAATACCTTGAGACAAATGAGGATAGAAACCCAACACTCCAAAAATTTATGGGATGCAGCAAAAGCATTTCTAAGAGGGAAGTTTATGTAATACAGGCTTTCCTCAAGAAACAAGAAAAATCTCAAATAAACAACCTAACCTACCATTTAAAAGAATTAGAAAAAAAACAAAGCCCAGAGTCAGCAGAAGAAAGGAAATATTAAAGATCAGAGAGGAAATAAATATAATAGAGGCCAAAATAACCAGAAAAGATCAATGAAACCAAGAACTGGGTTTTTTTGAAAAGATAAAATTGACAAACCACTAGTCAGGTTCACCAAGGAGAAAAGAGAGAGGACCCAAATAAACAAAATAAGAAATGAAAGAGGAGAAATAAACAATACCACAGATACAAAAAATCATAAGAGAATATTAAAATAGTTATATGTCAACAAATTGTACAACCTAGAAGAAATGGACATATTTCTAGAAACATACAATCTGCCAAGACTGAATCAAGAAGAAATAAACAATTTGACCAGATTGATGATGTATATTGAAATTCAATCTGTAATTAAAAAAATAACTCCCAAAAAACATAAGTCCAGAACCAGATAGCTTCACAGAGGAATTCTACCAAACATATAAAGATGAACTAATACCTACACTTCTCAAACTATTGCAAAAAAACTGAAGAGGAGGGACCACTCCCAAATTTATTCTACAAGGCCACCATTATCCTGATATCAAAACCAAAGACACTACAAAAAAAGAAAACTACAGGTCAATATCTTTGATGAACACAGATGCAAAAATTCACAACAAAATATTAGTAAATCAAATTCAACAATATATAAAAAGGGTCATAAACCATGGTCAAGTTCAATTTATTCCAAGGTCACAAGGAAGATTCAACATTTGCAAGTCAATTAATGTACTATACCGCATGAACAAAAGGAAGGCTAGAAATCACAAAATCTTCAATAAACAAAGAAAAAGCATTTGACAAAATTCAATATCCATCCATGAAAATAAAAGTGTGTATGGATGGAAAATATCTGAATATAATAAAGGCCATTTATGAAAAATCCATAGCCAACACTAATCATAATGATGAAAAGCTGAAAGGCTTCTCACTAAATTCAGGAACAAGACAAGGATGCTCATTCTCACCACTTCTAATTAGCATAGTATTGGAAGTCCTAGCCACAGCAATCAGACATAAATAAATAAAGGCACCCAAATTGGAAGGGAAGAGGTAAAACTGTCTCTATTTGCAGATGATATGATAATTTATATAGAAAACTCTAAAGTCTCCATCCAAAAACTATTAGAAAAAATAAATGCATTCAGTAAAGTGGCAGTATACAAGATTAATATACAGAAATCTATTGTGTTTATATGCCCTAATAATGAACTATCAGAATGAGAAAGTAAAATAAAAAAAAAAAATCTTTTAAAAATCATATCAAGGGGCTTCCCTGGTGGCGCAGTGGTTGAGAGTCCGCCTGCCGATGCAGGGGACACGGGTTCATGCCCTGGTCTGGGAAGATCCTACATGCCGTGGAGCGGCTGGGCCCGTGAGCCATGGCCGCTGAGCCTGCGCGTCCGGAGCCTGTGCTCCGCAATGGGAGAAGCCGCAGTAGTGAGAGGCCCGCGTACGGCAAAAAAAAAAAAAAAAAAAAAAAAAAAAAAGCAAGCAAGAATAGCCAGGAAAACAGTAGAGAAAGAAGAGGAAAAAGGTAGAGGAAAGTGAGGGGACAACTTTGCCCTTCATTCAAAGACTCTGTTATTATGTAAATTATCAGATAAGTTATTGGAAAGGATAGAAAACCTGAAATTAAAAAAAATGAAAATTTAATACATGAAAATGGTGTCATCTTAAATAAGTTGGGAAATATGTTGACTTTTTAATAGAAAGTTTTGGGAGAACTATTCGTAGAAGAATGAAAATAGCTATATAGAAACATCACTTGGTAAACACTAAGATAGAGTCAAATGTAGGAGAAACTTAAACGTTAAAAAAAAGAAGAGGAAAATATACAAGTACTAGTTAAATTATGTGAGTAAATAACTCTATGACTCAAAATAGACAAAAACTTTAACTATGATTACAAATTCAGAAACAAGAAAGGAAAAATTGACACAATTACTTAAAAATATGAAGAATAAAACAAAACATGGCAAATCAAACCAGTATAAATAAAAATTGTTTTTAAATGACTAATTGGAAAAAATTCATAATTTATATCTCCATCTAATACTTAAATATCTTCTAAAATAGAAACTAAATAGGCCAACAACTCTATTGAAGAATTGGTTAGAGATTTAAACATAATGACTACAGAGAAAAGAAAGCAAATAGCTCTTAATCATATGAAAACATGGTCAGTTTTCTTATAAGATACAAAAAATTACATTGAAATGTCAAGTCTTTGCTATCAAAATGGCACAATCCAAACTTTTGATAACATACTCCATTGCCAAGACTATGGAATGTCAAACAGTACAATCTTATAGAAAGAAATTTGCCGATATTTAGCAAAATCACATATACATTTTACACTTTAGGCCAGCAATAATGCTTCTAGTAATTTTTTTTTTACAAAGTTGTATGCATAAGGCTATTCACTAAACATTTTTATAATGGCAGCATACTAGAAACATAGACATCTAAATGTCTGTCAGTAGGGAACTGGTTCAATGAGGTATGGTTTACCTACATAATAGATATTATTCAGCCATAAAAGGCTGAATAGGCCATGATCTCCAAGGCCACAGATTCTGAAATGTATGTCCAGAAGCACAGAGCTAAATTTTAATAAGGCTTTGATGTGTTTATGTGTAGTCAATAATCAGGTCATTTGAACAAACCTCTACTCACACAAAGTCAGGAGGACTTTTGGAATAACAAGTATAATATTTCTGTATTGCTGTTTTAATTAACCTGCCTACACTATGAAAACAAATCTCAATATTTTTTAAAGTTACATGGGTATGTGGCTTTTGCATTTTTCTAAATTTTCAAATAGATTCATCTAATGAAAAACAAAGACTTCTAAGATATGCATGTAGAAAGAAAAACAGCAGGAGGGAAGAATATTTCAAGTATTTTTAGCATAATTCTGGCCATTTCTGCTATGGAATTTTAATTCTCTTAAGTATGTAAAAACAGTTTTTCTGTCAGCCCTTAAAGATAAGAATATATGACACATACGGGAACAACACTCCTCCCCCACCGAAATAAAATTAGATAAACTCATCACAACACACAATTCAAGGTGTATTTAGTACTCACTATCCCAAGAGGAAAGGGTTTGTATGAGTTAAAATAACTTGTTTGTAAGTATATTGCTATTAAAAACTCAATGATTTAGGCTGTGAAAGTTGCAAAGTTTAGATTTCCATCTGTTTTCCACCACATTGGCCAATCAAAAAATATACTGCATTTTCTTATTTTTATTCCTTTCATTTCCCACCTACAATTGTCATATCTTTGAACTTAAATAATTTATCTGTACTTTTTATATTATACTGATTCATGTATTCTTTAAGAAACTCTTTATAGTATTTAATATCATCAGTTAACCCTTTAATGCTCATGTCTTGTTCGACATTTAAAACTTAAATAATCCGAACGTTTTCTAATCCCACATAATCACTAAGTATCAAATAGACACTGTGGCAGATACTGTTGCCCTGACTATATCCTGTCCACACTTACAACTTTTCAATAGAGGCTGCCCCTGTAGAACATCTAAACTGTCTGAGGGACTTTTTGATTTTTTTTTTCTTGCTATAGGAGTACAATTACTTTCAATCACAACAAGCCGAAAGTGTCAGAGAGATATTGCCCTTAGAAGTAGGGCTCAACTAAGGAGTGATGGGAGTGAGTGGCTGAATACAGTAGTTTCTTCTAACCTAATTGATATAACTCTAAGATGCATTCTCTATCTCCCACAATTCCCCAGCTGGATGAACTCCAATTGTCCCCCTATGTTGCCTTCTTTCTCTTATCATTCTTTCCCACTACCTTATTGATGTTTCCTGGAATCATTTCTCAAAAAATAAATTTTACTCAAACTCTATCTCAAGGTCTGCTTCTGGGTAGCCTAAACTAAGACATTATTTATTGAAAAATTAAAGAGAAATAAACAAGAAACAAAACTGATATAAGGTGTTGTACTATAGAGACACTGGAAAACCTGACTGCAGAGTAGTCTTTGGGAGCCCCATTGGGATAGGACAAAATGTCTAGAGACTGTAAAAAGTAACACAAAAGAACAAACAATGAAAACCTTCAGTGATAGATATTATATATCCATAGCACTGGGATAGATTAAAAATAGAGCCAGATTATCTTATTATGACAAAAGACATTGCTATAATCAAATCCATGTCTACTGATCAAAATCATATATAATTCTAAATCCAGTATGAGGTAACTTGGCCATTCACTTGCACATTATTGAACATGGGCAGAAAACAACCTGTGGTTGATCCCCAGTAACTGTGGCATGCCACACCTCTTGCTAAGAACCACAGTGTAAGCCCACGTGCTTTGTAATTTTCTGAGGGCAGGGAGGATGGGAAGCACATCTTTATTGTCCCACTCTGTCTGGAACACTGGGAGGATTGACTGCATATCCCCTTGAATCCCTTCCAAAAGATTTAGTTTGCATTTGATGACAAAATATGGCTATAATTCAAACTATTGATCTTAAGGAATGAGAGCATCCTATAATGCAGGAGGTAAAGAAATGGTTTTGTGATGAGCAATAAAGGCTTTATCTGCCTAGTATCTTATGGGGATATTCACTGCTAAGTATTAAAATAATGCAGTCACTAACCTACACTTTGAACAAAGGCTATTATTGATATGCAGTCTTCAATATCAAAATGTAAATATTTTAAAAATAATAATTATTATACAAAGAAAAATGAATTACATGTCTAAAAGCCATGCTGCAATGAGCTCAAATCTGCTGAAAGGCATTTCAAGGTACTCAGAATGATTCATGGAGGAAATATGAACTTGGAAGCAGAGACAGAGATTTGATTGAAGGTAAAGACATATCAGCGAAAGTGTGTAGGAGAAACAAAGGTATTGCAATGGAGAACCTTGAATAGATTGAATCACCTGGAGCTTGAGAAGAGGAGGAATGAACCTGACTTTTTTTCTCTTTACTAAAAGAATAAGCCTGGATTTTCACACTATGCATATGCTATGGAGTAAAGTTTGGAAAGCAGGAGAAACAATTAACTCTTATTGAGAACCATGCCATTCAAAGTATCATGCTGGACCCTAAAATACATTAATTCATTTCATTTACATAATCTTTTGAAATAGATTTCATAATCTGAATTTTGAATCTACTGATGCTAACGTTTCTGTAAGTAAACTCATTTGTTCTAGGTAACTCTCCTAGACCACAGCTGAATCAGCATTCCAAATTAGAATCATACAATAACACAAACCAAGTACTGTCATTAATTACAAATGCCATTCAATGGAGAAGTGTCATGATATTATGGACAAAGAAATTCATTCCAATAACTAGTCAGTGAAAACTTATATGGAGAGATACAAGGAAATAGGAAAGACATAGTTTCCATTTCATGAAAAATCTTACACTTAATAATAATTTGATATACACTCTAGCCTTTTTCAGAATCTTCAAAATTAACTAAGTTACTTTATTCACAATATTTTCTTTTCTTACAGAGGAATTATCAGGCAAAATATTACCTCTCCTTGCCTTACGGTCTATGTGACTCTGAAGCACTCTTTTTTTTTCACTTTTATTAGTTGAATTTTGAAATAAGCATGAATCAGTTTTTTAAAAATAGAAAGAAAACTCAAAAAAAGGCTATAATAAGAACACATTATGAAAGAAAATCCAATCACACATAAAAATATTAAGATGGAAAACTGGTGAAATGTGGTATTTGCCATTTAAACCCTCATCATATTGCTCAATAAATTACTGTAACAGGTGTCAGAAATACTATTTGAAAGATCTGGAGGCCTTTGTTGTAGCTTCACCTTACTCTATTTAATTACTGTCTATCTCAGTAACATTGATTCAGCTCCCTAACTGTAGTGCAGAAACACCATGAATTAGTAAAGGAAAAAGGATGATGGCAGTGAACTATCTACTTAAATATCTTTGAGAAATTAGCAAATAGCAACACTTTCTTTAAAAAAATGAGATGAATTATCATTGCAAAACAGTTGACTATGATTAAAACAATATATTTGCAGCAAAAACATGATAACCAGAGGATCATAAAAAGGAATTAAAACAAAAAAGAACCACATTTACTACTAATGACCCTATATAAGTGTATATTTAGTTAAAATAAAGCAGACACATATATAACCCATATAATTATGCATCATATATACTTTCATGATTCACAAATTATATAGGAAGAAAACTATTAATAACTTTTCATTAATTTTGCACAACTGAATGCTTCTCACTTTTTATTTTGACCTTGAGTGTATAAAAGCATACTAAACGGGTCAAGTAAAAATTTCCCTTGGATATGATGTAAGTTTTATTTTTTCTCAATGACTATTAAAATAGATTCAAACATAAATCTAACTTTATAGAATAACAGCATTTAAATAATTTAACTCAAGCACATTAACACTAAAGTTAAATAAATTTCTTCCCAATTTCATATGGTCTTCCATTAATTTTCCAAAGATGCTACAAATTTGCTTTTATGTTTGCCTTTACCTTCCTAGGAATTTAATTAAAAGGAGTGAGAGACAATTGCATAATTGGCATTGCTGTTTTCCTACCTATGAACAGGTTTACCCTTGCCTTTTTTATTGGCTATGAAGTACTTGTACTACTATTATATTTTTTAAACAGTACTTAACAGTGTTTCTATTGTTTTTTATTCAAGAGAATAAAATTGACATTCTTTAAAATAATTATTCAATTAAAAGGAATAAACTGGCATACTGCAAATTTTAATATACTCTAGCAGCTCATTAAATTGAAAGGCTAATATGATATGCTATAGAAAGGCTGTGTCACTCTGAGTTGTTTACAAAGGGTGCTAATTAAGTGCTTTGCCTGATTTATTGCTGTAACTTATCCTTCTGTCAGCTCTACAGAAATTTTCTAAGATGTGAGAGCAAAAGAATGGACTTAGCCAATGTTAGATATCCTGTTTATCTCCAAGAAAATAGAAGGACTCGCTCATCTTCTTTGAGTCTCCATTATGCTTTCTCTTCCATTTAAAAGCTGTATTAATGTTTCTATTTTTTAAAAAAAACCTAGAGGCTTCTGGTCTCAGGAAATGCGGGAAGCTGGAAAGGATGTCTTTCCCCCTGGGAAAATTTCAAATTCATGAAAACATCAGAAATCTGAAATCACAGGGTAACAAACTAACCTGAAATCTGGAGAGAGAGAGGATTGGATTGGAGCGTTGGGTTCCTGGAGGCAAGCGTTGGATTCCTGGAGGCAAGTGACGCCAGAGGGCATATAAACTGATGGCATATAGAGAGTGGATATACTCTCCCTTCTGAAACAATCAAAATGTGGAAAAAAATACATGAGACAACAGTAAGCAAGATATTGTACACCAGGCAACAAAAGGAATCCCTGAAAGATGAGGAAATAAGGTAAACGCTACAATTTTGATCCAGTGTATGAAGTTTCCAGGTACAGGGAGTGAGAGCCCGGCTGCAGCCTAGTGGATGCCCTGAGTTGAGCTGGGAATCCGGGGAAAGTTAAGGGGGCCACAGTTCCTGGGACAGAGTATCAGAGAGGACAGAGCTATGCAGAGAATGAACCCAGAAGTCTTCAGAGAGACTCACTTGAGTATTTGTTTAAGCACTGATCAGGGCATGCCTGTGATGAAACCACTAGGGTCTGGAGAAAACCCTTCCAAAAGGATGAGAGGTAACAGTACACAAGGTTCACAGAGGGACGAGGGCCATGGACAGTGTCTGTCCCACGAGCCAGACTCAAAAAACTCAAAAGCCATGGGGACTGTATTATCAATAGATGCTAAAACGAATGGGTGCAAGTTTGATGAGAAATAGTATATCTACATTGTATTAAAATATCTCCCCTCTAATACAAAGGGAAACAATAGTAAACTACAGTTGGAAAAACCTACCTACATAAGCTTAAGCAAAGCAATCAAAATTAACACTACCATAATAGGACAATCCAAAATTGTGTGTCTCCTGATATTATTTGCTGAGAAACATAGCATTGCTTTTGTGATATCCTTGCAAAAAGAAACGTATCACATGAGTCAAATAATGAGGAAACACCAGAGAAACCCTAGTTGAGATATTCTTCAGAATAACTACCTTGTTCTTTGACCAAATGATTGTTGTGTGCAACTGATAACTCTATTGTATTTATGCATAAAATGTTCCTTTTATAGGAAAAATGCCCTGAAATATTTAATTATCATGTCTGCCACTTACGCAGAAATGGGTCATGTTTATACACACACACACACACAGGGAGAAAATGATAAAGAAAATGTAGTAAAATGATAACATTTAGGGAAGCTGGGTAAAGGGTAAATAGGAGTTTTTTGGTACTATTCCTGTAAATGTTCTCTGATTTTGAAATTATTTCAAAAAATTAAAAATCCAAATATATATTAGTGTAATTAAAAGTGAAAATAAGAAACACAGCCTTAATTAAAGAAGTTTTCAAATACTTCTTTGCTTTAATAATGCTATCACTGGAACAAACTTTATCATTATCACATAAAATCTTACAGAAATGTTTGTGGTCTAAAGAAGTTATAGAAATGCATACTCTGTGCTAAATCACATGAAAGACAATTTATTAAAGAATGACCAGAGAATCTTGATCTAAGTCAGTTACATCACAAGTAAGACAGGGTTACAAAAAGAATTGAAGGGATGTTGCTGGATTGATACTTTTTTAAATCAGGAAATAGAGACAGAAAACCTCATTTAAACTTCTGAATAGTTTTCAGCTGCGTATACTGAGTTCAGGAGACATAGGTATAATTTGTATAAGAAAGCATATCCTGACATTCAAAGTTAGATTTTCCAGCACTTCACTTTTCCCTTTTTTCCCAATGTTTTTAACTTAAATTGAGATAACAGTGCTAGGAAGAAATATCTATTAACATAAAAATATTTATCATGTACTGTCATCCTTTAACCAAATCTTGTGCTGTTCTCCTCATGTATTCATCTTCAGCACTAACAACCTACTAAGCATTCTTTGATTTTACTAACAGTGTTAAAGGTCAGGGTCCTTGAACTTGCTTTTGTCTTTTCTAGGAATCTTCCCTTCCAGACATTTTACAATGCGTTCTCCAGGCTTCGGATTTCATCAGCTCTCTGCCCAAATGCCATGTTCTTACTGAGGTTTTCTCTGACCACTTTCTGTAAAATATTGTCTTTTTACAATCACTCTCCATGAATCAGACTTATTTCCCTTTGTAGCAAGTGAAGCACGTTATATGTTTACCTGTTATCTCTTCAAGGACACCTAGTGTGCAGGAGAGTTAGAAGCAAATTAATCAAATGTTCAAAATTAATTCCAAATCCAATAGCTTTGCTACTGATTTCACCAAGATACATTTTAAAAATAATTTCTTGAATGTTGGGCCAACAGTTATTCTGGCATTGGTTTTGTTTTATTATTTCCCAGGAAGCCAATAATAAAATACAATGAAGCTAATATACTTTTTCCTGATTTTATGCCTATGTCTGGCTTTTTATATGAAGATATCCTTCTGAGCCATGAGACTATGGCAAACCCTCAAACTTTTGGCAAGAGAGAAATGAATGTGTGGGCCACTGACTAGGACCAGTGCTCAAGGCTCTGGGCCACAAACAGGGCTGGGTTGAAGAGACTCTTTGCTGCTTATTTCAGGAGATGCCTGAGATCTGGGTCTGTCTATTTCTCCCAAGGGAGTCATGTCAAAACTTTCAGTTTTAAGAATATATTCAGCCTTTTTCATATCTAAAATATATAAAAGAAAAAATTAAGGTTGTAACTGCATTAAATTGAAGTTACCAACTTTTAAAAGATACGCATACATGCTAGTGTTAACTTTGGAAAAAAAATTTTTTTAATCTATGCCTAGAGAGAGAATCCTCAAAAAGTTACAAGCAAACAAACAAAAACCCCACACACACCAATACTGATTTGGAAGAAAATTTTCTTAACAAAAATTTCTATAACAATTGTATGTGAAGTAAAAAACACTTGGAAAATGAAAATAGTTGCAACACATAGTTTAGTCAGCTCTACAATATATTAGCAACTAGAATTTAGACAATCTAAATGATTTTATAAAACCTAAGTTGTTCTTGTCTGGCTTTGCAGTTTGAACTTCTGCCTTGCATGCTTCCACCAAATTTCAAATTGATCTTAGAATGTTTCATTTGTTTCTCTTGGATACTTTGAAATCTATTTTAATCAAATGGGAAATTAAAATAAAATAAAACTTTAAATAATTTGGCCCTCTTGCTTTCTATCAGCCTCTCTCAAAGATTCCATTTGCCTGCTCTGTCATATTTTGCCTGAGTAAAATCCCTTCAGTTCAGCTCTATCTAATTCGCTGATGGAACTGGAATCTGCTTTGTTCTGTTTCTATTGAATCAAAATAGGAAGAAAAATGGGCTCTCTTCACAAGCTCTGGGCTTTGCTTAAAATAGGACCACCTCAGTGGGAGTTCTGCCATACCTGGCTGCTTTGTCTCAGCTCTGCTGGACTGTGAACCGGCCCAGCAATGTATTTCTGCTCATACAGATTGTTTTGCTTGGTTGTTTTATGAATAAGCATCTGATTCTCTCTGTCTTTGCTTTATTGAAAAATCCTCACCACTTTTGGTTTTGGCACCCAGCAGAGTAAAAGGACATATTCAAAGCAAAGTCTGGGAGCAAATTTGATAGCTTTAGTGAATAAACAGCAAGGTTTTATTTTAAATGATTCATGCCTACTTTGAAAAAATACTGCTAAGTATCTAAGTGGGAAAATTTAATGCGTATTTTGTCAGACAATATGGTTTATGAGTTTGTCTATATTTAAATGTGTGGAAAATGTGCACATTGTTCTACTCAAGTTATTACCCTTGAGATAAGAATATGAATTGCAATAGTATAAACCCATTAACTAATGTCTTGATTATTTTACCCAACTGAAAGAGTGGTCTACTGCAGCTTCTTACAACTTTAAAATAATGTGATGGCAACTGGTCACATGACTGTGGAGAGAGAGATTTCTTTTTAAACCCACCAGTACTACTGGCCCATCTCCTTCCTTTCATGACACTTAAGACTAAAAAATGTAGCTGTTCTATTCTTGAGCTCCTCATGTGTGAGCTGGCCAACCAATTAATCTAACCTACGTAAGACAAACAAAAATTTTTCCAAAAAATTTTTTGTTCCCTTCAGCTACACTCTTTCAGGTCCTTTCATATATTTTCTAAATATCTCTACCCTATCTCCATTCTAACTCCACACTTAATAAACCAAGGTATTGGGTGCTTTTAGGTCTTTTCCAAGGTCCCCATATCTCAAAAATAAGAAAAGGATATTCTGTCTAGCTTAAGCCTTTAAAGGCACTAAAGTTATTTTAGTAACAAGAAACTATGACCTGAAAGTTTATGAACATATTTTTACATCAGTGTCAGGATTCCCCTTTTTATGTTGAGCAGATTTCTGACATCCTAAGGAATCTTAAAGAAAAACAACTACTAATCTGGTCTGTAGCAACTTGAGAGGTTTTACAAATTTGGGGCAGCAAATGGTCATATAGAGAAGACTGAAAAATGTCCCAAAGTTCAAAAGTAGAAATTAGAACACTCCTTAACACCATACACCAAAATAAACTCAAAATGGATTAAAGACCTGAAGGTAAGGCCAGACACTATAAAACTCTTAGAGGAAAACATAGGAAGAACATTCTTTGCCATAAATCGCAGCAAGATCTTTTTTGACCCACCTCCTAGAGCAATGAAAATAAAAACAAAAATAAACAAATGGGACCTAATTAAACTTAACAACTTTTGCACAGCAAAGGAAACCATAAACAAGATGAAAAGACATCCCTCAGAATGGGAGAAAATATTTGCAAATGAAACAATGGACAAAGGATTAGTTTCCAAAATATACAAACTGCTCATGCAGCTCAATATCAAAAAACAAACAACCCAAACAAAAAACGAGTGAAAGACCTAAATAGACATTTCTCCAAAGAAGACGTACAGATGGCTAACAAACACATGAAAATATGCTCAGCATCACTAATTATTAGAGAAATGCAAATCAAACTACAATGACGTATAACCTCACACTGATCAGAATGGTCATCATAAAAAAATCAACAATCAATGCTGGAGAGGGTGTGGAGAAAAGGGAACCCTCTTGCACTGTTGGTGGGAATGTAAATTGATACAGCCACTATGGAGAACAGTATGGAGGTTCCTTAATAAACTACAAATAGAACTACCATATGACCCAGCAATCCCACTACTGGGCATATACCCAGGGAAAACCATAATTCAAAAAGACACATGCACCCCAATGTTCATTGCAGCACTATTTACAATAGCCAGGTCACGGAAGCAATGTAAATGCTCATAGACAGACGAATGGATAAAGAAGATGTGGCACATATATACAATGGAATATTATTCAACCATAAAAAGGAACGAAATTGGGTCATTTGTAGAGACGTGGATGGACCTAGACACTGTCATACAGAGTGAAGTAAGTCAGAAAGAGAAAAACAAATATCGTATATTAACACATATATGTGGAAAGCAGATATTTGTGGATATTTGCAGAGCAGAAATAGAGACACAGACATAGAGAACAAACGTATGGATACCAATGGGGAAGGAAGGGGTGGATGAATTGGGAGATTGGGGCCGACATATATATATATATACTATTGACACTGTGTCTAAAAATAGATAAGTAATGAGAACTTATTGTGTAGTTCAGGGAACTCTACTCAATGCTCTGTGGTGACCTAAATGGTGACCTAAATCCAAAAAAAGAGGGGATATATGTATACGTATAGCTGACTCACTTTGTTGTACAGTAGAAACTAATACAACATTGTAAACCAACTATACTCCAATAAAAATTAATTATAAAAAAATAAATAAAAATAAAAATGGAATGAATTTTTTTAAGTATATATTGTTGTCCCTGGCTTATATCTCTTTCAAAAAGAACTTTACTTATATACACTCTTAAAAACCTCATTTCATTTCAGGCTTCTTCCCAAGCAATACCAGAAGTAGCCAATCAGGAGAAACTGGATAAATCAGTTTGAAAATAAATGAATCTTATTTTGGGACATCCCTTCCTAATCTCCTTGTGAATGTTTGACATTTAAATACATGTCATCCATAATCCCTGGCAGAACTGACCTTCTTGAAATGTCACAGAACTTGTGCCATGCTGATGTCCAGATGAATATACTAGCATGTAGCCTCTACATTCAATCACGGAGGAAGGTCAAAAGCACAGTAAGGTAATAAGAGAACACAAATTATTATGTGGTGATTCTTTTCAAACAGATTTGAAAGGGAAACATCTATAACTTTATCTCAAGGGGGAATGGCAAAGAGGGAATGAAGCTGTGGTAGCCATACTACTAAAAGGACCCCAGTGACCCTTACTCTTATACATATAATCTCTCCCCCTTAAGTGTGGGTGAAATTTATAGCTATATCACTCATAACATGGTAAAAGGGATTTTACAGCAGTAATTAAGGGCACTGATTTGATCCCTCGACTTTCGGCCAATCAAAAGAGAAATGACCTAAATAAGACTGACCTAATTTCATGAGCCCTTTAAATCTGAGTCCAGAGGTGAGAGACAAAGAAATCTAAACTCTACAACAGTCTGTAAACTACAAAATCTATGTTGGGATTTGCAGTCTCACGTGTAGCAGTCTATTGACCTCTCTCACTCATTGCCTAAAATATCTCTCATTTTAAACCAATCCTTTCTCCTATCGGGGTAATTACATTTTCCTCCCTTCGGATATCTTATAGTTCAATAACCTGTTTTAAGAAACTAGCTCCATAACTGTTAAAAGTGTTACAATCTGTTTTTCAACTTCCATGTTCTCCTGGAGGACTTTTTACAATTCCTCTTGATGAGAAAAAAGAAAGTTAAGATAATCCAACTCTATAGTAAGGAATTTCAGTATAGGATTAGTCAGTAATCCCATTGTTCCTTGATCTTCAACCTTGAAGTAAATCCAATAGTATAAATGACATAGAATTTGAATAGACAGTGAATAAGAAGTAGCAAGAATGAGAGTAAGACACATATATGTCAGATACATCCTGTACAAATTCAGGTACCTGTCTAATCAGTGAACTTCCTAAGGAAGCAGAGTTCTGAGTATTGTCAGAATGTCCCCCTTTAAAATAAAAGACAGGTTTTTGCATTGACTGTTGGATTCTTTGGATTTCAGAGTCAATATATTCTACATTCATACAGTTTGCTCTGACCCATTTATCAGAGAACCCACGATGTTGCTAGGTATGTAAGGGGCACAGAATAAGGGAAAGCTTTGAAGTAATTCCAGGCTATTCTACAAAATATCAGGACACTCAGACTTCTAATGGTGCTTAAAGTGGCTGTGGTAAATAAATGCATTTGAAAATTCTAAATAAAAATTGTTTCAGGGATCCATAGGGTTTTGTGGTACAGTCACGCCATCAGCCACTAGCCAGTACCTTACAGCTAATCAGCCCTGGAGAAAATTAATGCTTGACTAAGGGATACCTAAACAATGTGAATTGAACTGCTTGTCACAATTATGTGATGTCATCTGGCATACCAAGACATAATATTGTGTGTGTTCAGGAAAAAAGAATTTTATAAAATGGAAATATTTGATAAAACTTCAGACTCAAGCCTGTTTAGAAGGCATAAGGAAGTTGCATGAGCCTGAGATTCCAGCACAAGGCAGACACAGGCTCCCAGGTCAGCTGGCTTCTCACTCCTATGGTAGTGGGAGACACTGCCAGGGAACTGGAAGGTGGAAGTTGACAGAAGTCAAAGTGGCTCCCCTTTCTCTCTGCTTCCTATCCCATCTCATTTATGGCTCTTCCTCCAGCCAGACAGGTGGTTGGATTTCTAGTTTTCACCAGGTGATTCTAATCTGAGCTTCAATAACACTTCTGTGACCCTTTGTTCCTGCAGTAGCTTCCTGTTGTTTCCATCTACTATTTTCTGGTGTGACTCACAGTCCATTGCTTGGCTTCTCAGTAGTTCTATTACCTGTGCAATCAATGCCTTATACTAAATTCCTTTCATTTAAATATTTGTAGTGACTTCTGTTTTCTTGGTTGGACCCTGAACATAAGATAGATAAAATTTAATTGCAAATTATATAAGATTCTACTTAACTAAGTTATATGAATATTCATAATGAGTTAACAATTATGTTGCCAATAAAATGGGTGATCACAATGTCACATGGCTGAATGGGTAAGAGGAACTTTTGAGATTCCATCTGTTTAAGAGAAACAAACATAGATTAGAATGCCACTTGGGAAGCCAAAAGTGAGTGTCAACATAAATGCTTTTATTTTAGTATTTTAGTCTGAAAATTATCTATGTATGTATCTATATTTCTTGCTGTATCATGCCAAATGTCTTTCTTTTTATCTATCATTATAATTTATTACCCCTAGAACTGTGTCCTGTTTCAGTTATGCTGGATTCAAATATTAACAACTACATTTCAATGCATACATTTTAAAAGAATAGATATAGCTTTAAATAATATTTGTCCTCAAAATAAATTATGACTCAAGGCAAATTTTATTTTAATTGTAATAAAACCAGTAGGCTGTCTATCTGGCTAAGAATGAAACTGGTGTAAATCCCAGGAGTCAAATGTAGGATAAACTTCACTTTCTAATTTGATAATTCTCTATTGTCATCTATATCATTTCTTTGACAATTCAGATTTTAGTGAATTCCCTTCATCTTCATTTGTACGAATCAAAAAAAAATGAACATATTGCAAAATATCCACATGCAAAAATATCCAACATCACTGTTTAAACTTCTCTCTCTCAGGGAAACATAAATTCATCTAGACTAGAATTTTGCCATTACTGCTGTCAGAAATTTGCAGACTGAGTTTTGGATCACAGCAGATGGTGGTTGGTGGTAGGAAAGGTTTCCATGTTTCCATTTTACTAAGGTTTCTTAACAAGAACCCTTGTCTAAAAATATGTTTAATTCAACTGAAAATCATTTACACAATTTGAATGAAAGTAAACCAGAACATTTGAAAATATAATAAGAAAAATCAGCCTCCAGAGAGCTTGGACTAAGCAATGGAAGAGTACAATTTGACAGTTTTTTTTTAAAATCCATTTTCATTCTTACTTTCCTTTATCATGAGAATCTACCAGCTCTCTCTCAAAATGTCACCTTTTACAGTTCAGTTGGCATTTGGGATGAAAAGAAATCACTTTTTTTCCAAGTGTGCACAAGGTTATTTCTTTGAATGAACTATCACTTTATCTAAGCAACAGTAACATCTTAAATACCCTTTTTCCCCATTGACCTACATCTCTGTTCCAGATTAAGTGTAAAACCAGAAATTCAATAATTTTTTATCCTTGATAACATGGTCTTATCTAATATTTGCCTTGTGGATATAATTTGAAAGGGAGAATTTCATTAACATTTAATCTCACTAAACACGTAAGGAAATGCAATTTGTTTTTGATAAATATTCTAATTTCAGTAAATGTCCTATTTTATTTTCTCTGTAGATTTCTATCTATGGGAACATATATTACTGCTTATGTTACAAATTAACAACACTGTGATATAGTTTTTAGTTAGTCTAAATGCAACATTCTTTTTTAGTATTTGCTAATGCAGTTAAATGAGTTTAAATTCCACTGATATCTTAAGGCTAGCTATAAATAAAATGTTCTAGCACTTTCCAAAAATTTTGAGGATGCAGGGATAATTTTTTTAAATGAGGAAAAATGCTTAACCTATATTAATAACTCAGAGTCAAAAGACAAATTCAAGCAAGTATCTAAATATTTTTTGATGTAACCAAGAAAAATATCTAACTTGAAGTACCTTTAAAATTGTCTCATCTCTAAAGGTGTACAATAGATGTGTCCTTAGTACAGAAACAAACAGGTCCACAACAGTGATTTTAAAATGAAAACATAGTATCCATCTCACTTATCACAAAGTGTGCCAAAATGACAAAAAAAATAAAAAGACTGTACTTGAATATAATTAGAAAATGCTCCTTCATGGAAAAAAAATAGAATCTGTTATTATTAAACATTTAACAAAAAACCCAACCAAACAATGGAGAGGTAAAAGACAAGAGAGAATGAAAAGGGCCATGTAATATTTGAAAAAATGTCAAACTCAATAGTAATCATTAAACCAGGATAAGGATGTTTAGAGGCCAATTCTCTCCTAAGGTTTATTTTATTCAGATTGTAACTTTTCTAGAAAGTTTTTGAATCCAACATTATTGGTTTAACATGTACTGTCTTTTGCTCTATACTCCACCCATGTGAATTTCCTCAAGTTCTAGTAAAATGGTTATGAAAGGCATGGGCTCTCCACAAATTATCACGCTTCTTAAGGGCACAATTTCCTGGGCCTGGGGTCTGTCCATGAAGAGAGGAGGCAATAAAATGCTTTGCTTTCTTAGTGTGATAGAAGTGAATAGCATAAAGAATAATCAATTTCACAAGGTGAATCTATTCAACACAAAGCTATGATTCAAAAGCACAGTTGGTGAGAAATTGTTTCTACAGAAAGATCTCTGAATCTGAATCTACCAGCTCTCTCAAATGTACTATCATTTCATTTATGTTTATGTCATTCCTGATTTTAAGGACTTGGGTGAGGTTAATTTACAGAATCAAATAATAGGCAAGTATATAAAAATGGATTATAGGGCTTCCCTGGTGGCGCAGTGGTTGGGAATCCTCCTGCCAACACAAGGGACGTGGGTTTGAGCCCTAGTCCGGGAAGATCCCACATACCACCCAGCAACTAAGCCCGTGGGCCACAGCTACTGAGCCTGCACTCTAGAGCCTGCAAGCCACAACTACTGAGCCTGAGTGTCACACTACTGAAGCCCGCGTGCCTAGACCCCGTGCTCCACAACAAGAGAAGCCACCGCAATGAGAAGCCCGTGCACTGAAATGAAAAGTAGCCCCTGCTCGCCGCATTTAGAGAAAGCCCACGCGCAGCAACAAAGACCCAAGGCAGCCAAAAATAAATAAAATCAATTTTTTAAAAATGGATGTAAAAACAGAGGTGAACACATTATTGAATATATTCAATTTTCTTTATACTAAAAAAAGTAATCATTGAAATATAAACTAAAATAATAAAGTATGACTATTCTCTCTTGGATATCCTATTAATCACAATCCTTGGTTCTTTCCACTTGCTTATACCTTGTCTATTAATGGCACACTTCTATTTATTTAGTTAATTATTTAATATATTTGATAATACAAGTTCGTAATAATAAACCAAAGCCACAATCTGAAAATCACCCATAGCTAACATCTGATCATTTGGTGCCCTGAGTCCCGAGAACATAATATACCCTTGCTTTTCCTCTATTAAACTCTTCATAATATAAAATAGTTAGTAGACATTAGCTCTATGTAACTTTTATGTGGTTTTTAATAAATTCTTTATATATTCTCCTATATTATTTGAACTTCTACAGTCGTTTATAAATTCATAACCAGAATACTGATCCAATTTTCCTTTTTAACATCTTTATTGGAGTATAATTGCTTTACATTGTTGTGTTAGTTGCTGCTGTATAACAAAGTGAACTAGCTATATGTATACATATATCCCCATATCACCTCCCTCTTGCGTCTCCCTCCCACCCTCCCTATCCCACCCCTCTAGATGGTCACAAAGAACCGAGCTGATCTCCCTGTGCTATGCAGCTGCTTCCCACTAGCTGTTTTACATTTGGTAGTGTATATATGTCAATACCACTCTCTTACTTTGTCCCAGCTTATCCTTTCCCCTCCCCATGTCCTAAAGTCCATTCTCTACATCTGAGTCTTTATTCCTGTTCTGCCCCTAGATTCCATATATATGTGTTACTTTTTAGATTCCATATATACGTGTTACCATACACTTTTTGTTTTTCTCTGACTTACTTCACTCTGTATGACAGACTCTAGGTCCATCCACCTCACTACAAATAACTCAATTTCATTTTTTCTTACGGGTGAGTATTATTCCATTGTATATATGTGCCAAATCTTTTTTATCCATTCATCTGTCGATTGACATTTAGGTTGCTTCCATGTCCTGGCTATTGTAAATAGAGCTGCAATGAACATTGTGGTACATGACTCTTTTTGAATTTTGGTTTTCTCAGGTATATGCCCAGTAGTGGGATCGCTGGGTCATATGGTAGTTCTATTTTTAGTTTTTTTAAGAAACCTCCATACTGCTCTCCATAGAGGGTGTATCAATTCACATTCCCACCAACAGTGCAAGAGGGTTCCCTTTTCTCCACACCCACTCCAGCATTTATTTTTTGTAGATTTTTTGACGATGGCCATTGTGACTGGTGTGGGGTGATACCTCATTGTAGTTTTGATTTGCATTTCTCTAATGATTAGTCATGTTGAGCATCCTTTCATGTGTTTGTTGTCAATCTGTATATCTTCTTTGGAGAAATGTCTATTTAGGTCTTCTGCCCATTTGTGGATTGGGTTGTTTGTTTCTTTGATATTGAGCTGCATGAGCTGCTGGTATATTTTGGAGATTAATCCTTCGTCAGTTGCTTCATTTGCAAATATTTTCTCTTATTCTGAGGGTTGTCTTTTCATCTTGTTTATGGTATCCTTTGTTGTGCAAAAGCTTTTAAGTTTCATTAGGTCCCATTAGTTTATTTTTGTTTTTACTTCCATTTCCCTAGGAGGTGAGTCAAAAAGGATCTTGCTGTGGTTCATGTCACAGAGTGTTCTGCCTATGTTTTCCTCTAAGAGTTTTATAGTGTCTGGCCTTACATTTAGGTCTTTGATCCATTTTGAGTTTATTTTTGTGTATGGTGTTAGGGAGTGTTCTAATTTCGTACTTTTACAGGTACCTGCCTAGTTTTCCCAGCACCACTTACTGAATAGGCTATCTTTTCTCCATTGTATGATCTTGCCTCCTTTATGAAAGATAAGGTGACCATATGTGCGTGGGTTTATCTTTGGGCTTGCCATCCTGTTCCATTGATCTATATTTCTGTTTCTGTGCCAGTACCATACTATCTTGATTACTGTAGCTTTGTAGTACAGTCTGAAGTCAGGAAGCCTGATTCCTCCAGCTCCATTTTTCTTTTGCCAGATTGCTTTAGCTACTCGAGGTCTTTTGTGTTTCCATACAAATTGTGAAATTTTTTGTTCTAGTTCTGGTGAAAAATGCCATTGGTAGTTTGATAGGGATTGCATTGAATCTGTAGATTGCTTTAGGTAGTATAGTCATTTTCACAATGTTGATTCTTCCAATCCAAGACCATGGTATATTTCTCTGTTTGTATCATCTTTAATTTCTTTCAGCAGTGTCTTATAGTTTTTGTCAAACAGGTCTTTTGTCTCCTTGAGTAGGTTTATTCCTAGGTATTTTATTCATTTTGTTGCAATAGTAAAATGGGAATGTTTCCTTAATTTCTCTTTCAGATTTTTCATCATTAGTATATAGGAATGCAAGAGATTTCTGTGCATTAACTTTGTATCCTGCTACTTTACCAAAATCACTGACTAGCTGTAGTAGTTTTCAGGTAGCATCTTTAGGATTCCCTATGTACAGTATCAAGTCACCTGCAAACAGTGACAACTTTACTTCTTCTTTTCCGATTTGGATTGCTTTTATTTCTTTTTCACCTCTGATTGCTGTGGCTAAAAATTCCAAAACTATGTTGAATAATAGTGGTGAGAGTGGGCAACCTTGTCTTGTTCCTGATCTTAGTGGAAACGGTTTCAGTTTTTCACCACTGAGAACAATGTTGGCTGTGGGTTTGTCATATATGGCCTTTATTATGTTGAGGTAAGTTCTCTCTATGCCTACTTTCTGGAGAGTTATCATAAATGGGTGTTGAATTTTGTCAAAGCTTTTTCTGCATCTATTGAGATGATCATACGGTTTTTCTCCTTCAATTTGTTAATATGGTGTATCACATTGATTGATTTGCATACACTGAAGAATCTTTGCATTCCTGGGATAAAACCCACTTGATCATCCTTCATCTGCTGTGTACTTCTGTCTTCTCACGTTACTTAACTTATCTGTGTTTGGGGGTCTCCTTTTTGCAGGCTGCTGGTTCATAATTCCTGTTGTTTTTGGTATCTGCCCCCAGTGGGTAAGTTTGATGCAGTGCGTTGTATAGGCTTCCTGGTGGAGGGGACTGGTACCTGTGGTCTGGTGGATGAGGCTGGATCTTGTCTTGGTGGGTTGGACTGCATCCGGTGTGTTTTGGGGTGTCTGTGAACTTATTATGATTTTAGGCAGCCTCTCTGCTAATGGGTGGAGTTGTGTTCCTGTCTTGGTAATTGTTTGGCATGGGGTGTCCAGCACTGAAGCATGCTGGTCATTGAGTGGAGCTGGGTCCTAGTGTTGAGACAGAGATCTCTGGGAGAGCTCTCGCCGACTGATATTACGTGGGGCCAGGAGGTCTGGGGTGGTCCAGTGTCCTGAACCTAGCTTTCCTCCCTCAGAGCCTCAGGCATGACACCCGGCTGGAGCACCAAGACCCTGTCAACCACACGGCTCAGAAGAAAAGGGAGGAACAAAAAAGAAAAAGAATACATACATACATAAAATAATTATGAAAATAAAAAAATTTAAGAAAATTATTAAAATAGAAAAAAAGAGAGCAACCAAACCAATAAACAACTCCACCAGTGACAAGTGAAAAGTAAACTAAAATAAACATATAAATCAGAAACTATCAGTCGTATAGAGCAAACCCCTAGTCTACAGAGGTATTCCACAGATGCAGGCTACATCAAGTTGATTGTGGAGATTTAATCTGCTACTCTTGAGGCTTCACGGAGAAATTTCCCTTTCTCTTCTTTGTTCGCACAGCTCCTGGGGTTCAGCTTTGGATTTGGTCCCACCTCTGCGTGAAGGTCGCCTGAGGGCGTCTGTTCTTCACTCAGACAGGACGGGGTTAAAGGAGCAGCTGATTCGGGGGCTCTGGCTCACTCAGGCCGGGGTGGGGTGGGGGGTGTGGGGGTGGGGGGGTGGAGGGAGGGGCACGGAGTGCGGGGCGGGCCTGTGGCGGCAGAGGCCGGCGTGACATTGCAGCAGCCTGAGGCCCAACGTGTGTTCTCCCGGGGAAGTTGTCCCTGGATCCCGGGACCCTGGCAGTGGCGGGCTGCTGCACAGGCTCCCGGGAGGGGAGGTGTGGATAGTGACCTGTGCTTGCACACAGGCTTCTTGGTGGCTGCAGCAGCAGCCTTAGCGTTTCATGCCCGTCTCTGGCGTCCGCGCTGATAGCCGCAGCTCGCGCCCGTCTCTGGAGCTCATTTAGGCGGTGCTCTGAATCCCCTCTCCTCGCGCACCAGGAAACAATGGTCTCTTGCCTCTTAGGCAGTTCCAGACTTTTTCCCGGACTCCCTCCCGGCTAGCCGTGGTGCACTAACCCCTTCAGGTTGTGTTCACGCCGCCAACCCCAGTCCTCTCCCTGCGATCCGACCTCCGAAGCCCGAGCCTCAGCTCCCAGCCCCGCCCGCGCTGGCGGGTGAGCAGACAAGCCTCTCGGGCTGGTGAGTGCCGGTCGGTACCGATCCTCTGTGCGGGAATCTCTCCGCTTTGCCCTCCGCACCCCTGTTGCTGTGCTCTCCTCCGCGGCTCCGAAGCTTCCCCCCCTCCGCCCCCCGCAGTCTCCGCCCGCGAAGAGGCTTCTAGTGTGTGGAAATCTTTCCTCCTTCACAGCTCCCTCCCACTGGTGCGGGTCCCGTCCCTATTCTTTTGTCTGTTTATTCTTTTTTCTTTTGCCCTATCCAGGTACGTGGGGAGTTTCTTGCTTTTGGGGAGGTCTGAGGTCTTCTGCCAGTGTTCAGTAGGTGTTCTGTAGGAGTTGTTCCACATGTAGAAGTATTTTTGATGTATTTGACGGGAGGAAGGTGATCTCCATGTCTTACTCCTCCACTATCTTGAAGGTCCTCCTCCAATTTTTGTCTTTAAACACACATAAAAAGAATTTTTGCTACTTCAATTGCTTAAAGCATCTCTTCCCACCTTTGAATCTACTTTCCATCTTTGAATTTGCTTATTTTGAATCAATTTCCTTGGTACTCAGCAATTTTTGCTTAAACAGAAGAGTTTTCAGTTTTGCCTATTTTACGTTTTCCTTTATTTTATATAACTTAGTTTTAAATTCTATTTTGTTATTTTAAATCCCATTCTGAATTATCTCTCATAGATATGGGATAAACAAATTTGTGGAAAAAGCTGTTCAATAGCTTGGATATGAATAGAGCAGAAGTTGGAATGTGTTTTACAGAGCTGTACAGGTTTAAAGCCCTTAGGTGTATTTCAGTAGAATTCCATGCAAAACTACCCTCAAGCATTTGAACTAATTTGAAATCTAGGAGCAAGGAACTGCATCTATGTTATACCAGGTATATAAGAATGAGATCTGATCTAATACTCAAAATAGCTTTTTAATATAGTTATTTTGATTTCCATTTCTGACATATTAAATTTTATGCTCTAAGTGGGTAAATAATTGGTCCATGGTCACATAATTTGCAAATATCAGAGCTGGGGTTTTAATATGTATTATTGTATGTGAGTATGTATCTGAGTGTCTCTGTAATAAGACTTCCTTTGAGTGGAATATAAGAATAGAATTACATAAATATTTTAAAAACAATCTAGTTTCTATGTCACAAAAGTACATGACCTATTACTTGAAAACTATCAATCATTGGTTCATATTATGGAATAAGAAGGTTGTGATGAGCAACACTTTCCCCAGAAGACATTTCAGTATAATCACTTCTCATATTGTATTCCAGAAAATAATCAGATGGTCCTCAACTTTTACATAAACGTTTTCTTTAGCCAAAATTCCACTAAGTAAACAAACTAAAGGTACACTCTTATGATAACCAACATATGGAAAAAGCAAATGAATCCGAAATCATTCACCAAATCTAGGTTTGGATGAGTTTCTTTATTGGTAAGATATTCTAGCTCTTTGTATTAGATAGGTCAGATTGTGCTCAGCTGAGACCTAATAGGATGTGTCTCTTCAATGACTTTTGTAAGAAACACATGTCTGCTGAATCTCACTACAGATATACTAAAGATTCTAATTTAGTAACTCTTAGGTAAGACCCAGGAATCTAGATTTTAACAACCATATCAGTACTACAGATAATCAGGAAATTTGGGGAAGCACTACATTAACATAAGACAAGAAAGGAAAATAAAATAATGTATTAAGTGCTAGGTACTTTCTAAATCATAAATAATTTAACCCTCGTAAAAATACTGTAAGTTAGGTAACTCCATTTTGAAAGTGGAGAAAACAAATTTTAGAGTGATTAAATATCTTTCTCATACTAAATAAATAGGAGATCATTTTGCTCATAAAGTGTACGCTTTTTTTTACTTCATTATTGTGTGTATCCTGCAGGTTTGGGGACCTAATTTAAGCATCTGTCAATCACTACCATAACTTCAGAACACAAGGCAATAACGAGAATTTAATTCACCAAAGTTTCAACCTTAAAGTCACACGGATCTGGGGAAAGTGCTTCACTGGAGATGTCTTCAGGGATACCAGTCTGAATCAAACCTGAATATACTTTTTCAAATTCATAATCTATCAATGCTATATTTCATTTCTATCAATGCTTGCACATCTAACGTTTTAGTATTGTTAAATATTATTAGATATCAGCATTGTGTTTAAACTATTGAAAAAGAAACAAGGCTTTCAGTCCAGCATGTAGGAAGCCTAGAAGTGGCCACTCTCGCTTAGCAACAAGTAAATGCTAAACAAACTAAAAAACAAACAACTCTTCTTAGATCCATAAGAGAAGTAAAGTCATTAACCAAACTGCTGTCCCCCAAACTGGAGAGAACAGGCAAATACAAAATAAAAAGAAAAAAAAACAATCACAACTTACTGAGCAGAAAACACCATGGGAACCAGCTCCTAGGTAGGGAAACCTGAACTGTGATTGAAGACTTGCTGAAGGCTCAGTGGGAGACTTAAAAACTCCAGGGAGACCCAATCATCACTGACCCCACCCACACTTTCATGAGTTCCACCTGTTCGAGTTCTAACAGGTTCTCAAAGGGATTATTGGAGAAAAATTCCCTCGGGCTTCTGTCCCGGGAGAGAGAGAACCATTTTGATACATCCCAGAGCATTCTGTTTTTCTTAACAAGGCCTGCACTCAGGAGAAACTATTTAACCAAAGCCAAAACTGCTGAAGTTTCATCAGCATCTAATTGACATGGGGGAAGGGAAACATCCAACCCAGCTGATTCTATTCTTCCATGTGGAGAAAGTGAAGTACTCAGTTCTAGCGAAATCTAGCCTTCCTGCCAATCCTAAAAGTGGTGGGGAGGGACTGAGAAGCACATGTGAAGTTCACGTTCTAGAGGCAAAGACACACTAAAAGATGGAGACCTAATCATAGGACTGTAGAACGCTTCTCTCCCCACAACTTACTACAACATTACTAAAGACTTAATTACAATAGTTCCTTTTTATCCATTACATCATTCCTGGCTATCTCTCTCTCTCACACACACACACCACACACACAATTACAAGACACACTGAAAGGCAAAAAACACATTTTGAAGAGACAGAGACATACTGAAAGGCAAAAAGACATTTTGAAGAGACACAGCAAGCATCAAAACCAGTCTCAGATGTGGCAGGGATGTTGAAAACATCAACCCAGGAATTTAAAAAGAACAATGATTAACATACTAAGGGATCTAATGGATAAACTAGACAGCATGCAAGAACAGAAAGGTAAAGTAAGCAGATAGATGGAAATCTAAGAAAGAACCAAGAAGAAATTCTAGAGATCAAAAACCTTGCAACAAAAATGGAAAATGACTTTAAGAATGCTTATGAAGATGAACTTAGCAGACTGGACCATGACTGAGAACAGAATCTCTGAGCTTGAGAATTCTCAGTAGAAACCTCCAAAACTGAAAAGCAAACAAAAAAAAGACTGAAAAAGAAACATAACTGAGTATCTAAGAATTATGAGATACCTACAAAAGGTGTAAACATACATTTAGGGGGAATACCACAAGGAGGAGAGAAAAGAACAGAAGAAATAGTTGAAACAATAATGACTGAGAATTTCCCTAAATTAATGTCAGACACCAAACTGCAGATCCAGGAAGCTCAGAGAACACCTGTCAGGATATCATAAAACCTAAACCTAGGCATATCATATTCAAGCTACAGATAATCAAATATAAATTAAAAGATTCTGAAACAAGCCAGAGACAAAAACCTTACCTAAAGAAGAGCAAATATAAGAATGACATCCAACTGCCTCTCAGAAACCATGCAACCAAGAAAAGAGTGGAGTGAATTATTTAAAGTGTTAAGAGAAAATAAAAACACAATGTAGCATTCTGGTCTCTGCAAAATTATCTTTGAAAAGTGAAGGAGAAATAGAGACTCTCTCAGCAAAACAAAAATTGAGGAAAGTTGTTATCTATAGAGTTGCCTTGTAAGAAATAATTAAAAAGTTCATTAGAGAGAAGGAAAATAATATAGGTCAGAAACTTTGATCTACATAAAGAAAGAAAAAACACAGGTGAAGGAATAAGTGAAGGTAAAAAAATTATTTTTCTTAATTAATCTAAAGATGTAGTATAAGTGCCTGACACTAAGCTTTTGATTGCCAAGGCATTCATTTCAAAAGACATCCGTCTTGAATAAATACATGGCTAGCTGTATGACACAGCTCCTAGCAAAACAACCAGATAAGAAATTAGGCCTCCACACCCAGGAAGTTTCCTTTTCAGAAAACCCTGGGCCACCACTCCAGTGACCCCACCTCCACCCTCCCATGCTCAAATTCCCACCTCTTATGCTACAGATTGGCCAGTAATGAGTGATACAGTGAAACCCAGACAACCCACCCTCAGATCCTAATAAAAGTGGAGCCTAAATCCATGTTATCTCTCTCCCCCCTTCCCCCCACCACTCTTTTCCTCACAACCTCACTCTGTGACCCTTGGACATGCCATGTATTCTCTAAGACCTTTGAGTAATCAATCTTTTTCCAAAAAGTTCTCCGATGGTTTTTGCTGAAATGTGTCCTGTGACATAATATGCATCATAATAGAAAACAGAAGGGGTGGCCCAGCCATAGTATTGGCCCCAGTGGGGGAAATGTGTGTGGTGTTCCCTCTGAGTAATATGGGCCCAGGCAAGTGCCTCAGGCATTCCTAGCTGAGAGCATCACCATCAACAGGCTGGGACTGACACAACAGATAAGAGTTTTTTAATATAATAATAGCAACATTGTATTTGATATGTATGCTTTTGTATGTTTATGTATAGGAGAAACGTATGACAGCAATGAGACAAGGAAAAAGAGGGAGGGATTAGGATTATTTTATTATGATACACTACCTATGAAGCAGTATAGTGTTATTTAAAAGTAGAATTGGATTAGTTGTAAATGTGTATGGCAAACTCTAGGGCAATCACTAAAAAAAAAGAAGTAAAGAAAGAAAATTTTTAAAGTATGAAAAAGAAATATAACTACAACTGATAGGCTAAGAAAAGAGAAAAATTGATTAATAGAAAATGCTCAATTAAAGCCACAAAAGGCAGAGAAAGAGTGGAAGATAAAATAGGAGCAAACAACAAGGGGAAAAAATAGAAAACTGTAACAGTAGATATTAATCCAACTATATAATCATGTTGAATGTCAATGGTCTAAATGCACCAATTAGAAGATAGATGTCAGAGTGAATCAAACAACAGACACAACTATATGTTGTCTACAAGGGTCCTACTTAAAGTAAAAAGACAAATATAGATTAAAAGTGGTTAAAGGAAAATATAACATGCTAACAGTAATCCAAAGAAATGGGAGTAGATATATTGATTTCAAACAAAGCAGAACTCAAAGTAAAGAAAGGTATCAGGGGCAGTATGTAAAAAGGGGCATACATAATGATAACGGGGAAAATCCTCCAAGAAGACAGAATGATCCTTAGTATATATGCACCTAACAACAGAGCATCAGCACATTGACAAATTTACAAAAAAGGATTGTCAAAAACATACAGTATGCACATAACATAGAATTAAAATGTTATGAATACTTTATAAAACTAAAAAGTTGCATTTTAATCATTACATCTTATTTAAAATATTTTGAATATATCTCCCCAAATGAATGTATAATACTTGGCAAAGTAAAGCTACATCATGCATACATTCTAAGTATTTGTGTGCTTTACAAGGGTTAAGCATTTATTTTGAGAGTACTATAGAGCTATAGTGCTTCAGTATACACATATGTACAACATATCAGTTAATTTATACAAAATCATATACATATAACATCATAAGTTATAAAAAATGTGAAATTTATAGGATCTAATGATATTTATTTTTCTATTAAATAGCACAGGTTTTCATATCTTCAGGTTACTAAATCCTCAAAACATACTTTGAGGTGCACCATAAATTTATTAATGAAGTAATGGGTTCAAAAGTATTGATTTTCTCAAGGTCACACAGTTATTAATCTGCTTCTGGATTTGACCAAAGTTTATTGATTCCAATTTGGGACATTTAAAATTTTATATCACACTTCCTTATGCTCACTTAAAAATACTCTGGCAGCTATAGATCTAAATTAATATCAATACATTGAATATAACTGCCGTGTGTACTAGGAGATAGACTGAAATGAAGAGTTGACAGGTTTGTAAAAGTAAACTTAAAAATTAACTTTAGAACATATGACTTTCAAAGGCTCTTCTTCCTTAGGGATGCTTGGGTATAATTTCATAGGAAGAACACAACTCTAGCAATTATTAGTTACTGTAATCTCCTGGTGCGAATGTAAGTAATTATCAATACATACCATCAAGACCATAAGGGAAAGACTGTAAAACATGAATCTTTAAGTCATTTAAATTGCTTTAAGAGATGAAACTATGCAGAAACAATTGTATGCAAAGAGAAGTTTTGCATCTCACAGTACTAAAATTTTAGAAGGAATGTTTTAAAATTAAATCTAAAACTCCTGTTTCCTTAATAAATATTTATTGAATATATGTGATATGTCAACTTGCTTAGTTCTGGGGATGTCTAATCTCTGTTCCCATGAGGTGGAGTAGGAGGACTGAAATAGATTCCTTAAATAGATCACTTACAATACAATGAAATAAGTGCAATGAGAGATGTGGAAAGGGTATTATAAAAACATAGAGGGTAAGGGGATAAGGGGAAAGAGTGAAAGAGTCACTGATAGCTTTCACAGTCTAAAATCAATTTAAATAGGTAAAAAGGAGTTCAGCAGGTGAAAAGGTGATGGAAAAGCATTTCAAACAGAGATCATGCATCCAAAAAAGCCAAGCATAGGATGATGTAAATGCATAGAACATCATAAATATAAAACCTGAGTGACAACAATGAAGCTAGAGCATCAGACAGATATGGAGACTTATTAAATAAAAATGTATGGCATTTTTTTCTAGAGTCTAATTAAATTGTAAAAAGATGAATGGCATATTTAGATTCATATTTTAAGTGGGCCTCTGTGATTTTAATTTTTTTAATTAATTAATTTATTTATTTATGGCTGTGTTGGGTCTTTATTGCTGCTCATGGACTTTCTCTAGTTGCGGAGAGTGGGGGCTACTCTTCGTTGCCGTGCGCGGGCTTCTCATCGCAGTGGCTTCTCTTGTTGCAGAGCACGGGCTCTAGGCGAGCAGGCTTCAGTAGTTGTGGCATGCAGGCTCAGTAGTTGTGGTGCGCGGGCTTAGTTGCTCCACGACATGTGGGATCTTCCCCAGCCAGGGATCGAACCCGTGTCCCCTACATTGGCAGGTGGATTCTTAACCACTGCGCCACCAAGGAAGTCCTGTGATTTTAATTTTGATACCACTTAAAACAATATTAAAATATTAAGTATCTCATCATACATTTTTAGTTGACATTTTTCTTAAGTTAATTTGAAATTCATATGCCATCTTAAGAAAAATACAAAGAAATGTTGTGTACCCTTTACCCAGCTTCCCATATTGGTAATACTTTGAAAAATTAGTACAATATCGTGATAGGATACTAACATTGATACGATCCACTAATCTTATTTACACTTCCCTAGTTTCACTTCTTATTTGCCTGTGCTTTTGTGTGCACACATGCACATGTTTAGTTCCATACAATTTTGTCACCTGTGTACATTTCTGAATCAACCACCACAGCCAAGATACCAAACAGTTCCTTGGTCACAAGGATCCCAGTTTTGCCTTTCTGTAACCATACGCTCTTGCCCTTCCTTTATCCTCCCTAAATCTAGGCAACCAATAATACATTCTCCATTTCTAAAGTTTATTTCAAAAGTTACATACATAGAACCATACATTATATAACTTTTGAGATTGGCTTTCACACAACATAATTCTCTGGAGATTCATCCAAGTTGTCGTGTATATTAATAGTTCATTCTCAATTATTGCAGAGTAATATTCCATGGTATGTATTTACTACAGTTGTTTTGCTCTTTAACTCTTGAAGGATACCTGGGCTGTTTCCAGTTTGGGCTATTAAAAATAAGATTGACTCTTATGAATATTCATGTAGAGGTTTTGTGTGAACACAAGTTTTCATCTCTATGGAATAAACAACCAGTAGTGCAATTGCTGGGTTGAATTGTAATTACAGCTCTAGTTTTATAGAAAACTGCCAAAGTATTTTCTAGAGTGCCTGTGCCATTTTACATTCTCACCAGCAGTGTAAGAGTTACGCAGTTTCTTTACTCCTTTCCACTATTCGACATTTTCACTCTTCTTTATTTTAGTCACTCTGATAGCTAAGTAGTGATATCTCATTATGATTTTAATTTGTATTTCCTTAATGTCTAATGACATTATATATGTTTATATGTTAACTGCATATCCTCATCAGTGAAATGTCCAGTCATGCCACTTGCCCATTTTCTAATTGGATTTTTACAAATATTCCATGTGTTTATAGAGATTTTCCTGTTGTCTTTCTATTTTAATTTGATTCTTTTATGAACAGAAAAGACACTCTCTATACTTTCAATTCTTCAAATTTATGATATAAGCTATGGGCTATTTTGGTGAATATTTCATTTTGGAAAAATGTTTATTTTGCTGTTATTGGTTGCTATTCAATATGTAACATGTAGATCTTGCTAGTTGACTGTGCTGTTCCATGTATCTTTGATTTCTTCATTGACCTACTGAACAACTGCTCAGTAGCATGTTGTTCAGTCTCCACGTATTTGTGATTTTACAAGGTTTCTTCGTGTATTCAATTTCTACTTTCATATCATTGTGATTGAAGAAGATGCTTGATATGATTCTAATCTTAAATTTGTTGAGGGTTGTTTTGTGTCTTAACATATGGCTTATCCTTGATAAAGTTCCATGCGCACTTAAGAAAAATGTGTATTTTGCTTTATTTGGATGAAATAGTCTACACAAATCTATCAAATCCATCTGGTCTAATGTTTCATTTAAGGCTACTCTTGTTGAATTTCAGTCTGGATGATCTATCCATTAATGAAGGTGGTGTATTAAAGTCCCCTACTATTATTTTGTTGCTGTCAATTTCTCCATTCAGGTCTGGTAATAATTGTTTTATATATTTTGGTGCTCCTATGGTAGGTGCATATATATTAATAACTGTTATGTCTTTTTATGCTTTGTCTTATTGATTTATCATTATATAGTGTCCATTTTCGTCTCTTGTTACTTCTTTTAGCTGGAAGTCTATTTTGTCTGATATGAGTATGGCTGATATGAGTATGGCTATACCCACTTTCTTTTGGCTGCCATCTTCTAGGAGGATCATCTTCCATCCCTTCACTTTGAGCCTATTTTTACCTTTATAGCTGAGTTGAGTCTCCCGAAGGCAGCATATAATTTGGTTTTGTTTTTTAATCAATCCAGCTACTCTGTCTTTTGATTGGTGAACTCAATCCATTTATATTTAGGGTGCTTATTAATAGATGAGGACTTAGTATGGCCATTTCATCTTTTGTTTTCTGGTTGTTCTATATCTCCATTGTTTCTTTTTCCTTGTGTTTCTGTCTGCCATTTTACTTTGGTGCTTTTCTATCACGTTTTTCTGTTTCCTCTTTTTTTTACGTTTTGTGTCTCTGCTCTAGATTTATGACCTGTGATTACCACGATGTTTGTATAAAACAACTCATAGATAAAATAGTCCTTTTTCTGCTGACAGCATCTTATCTTCATTTACCTATACAGGTTCCATCCTTTTCCTCTTATCCTTTTGCGTTTTTGTTGTCTCAAATTATCCCTTTTATATTTGGAATTTGTTACCAAATTGAAGTAGCTATAGTGATTTTTTTCCCTTTTTCTCCCTTTAAACTTTATGCTATAATAATGTGTTTAAAAACCTATTCTGATTAAAGGTTGTAATTTTCTGGTTCTGTCATTTATCATCTTACTCAAAGTTTTGTGTACTTTTTCCTTTTTCTGGTATAAGAACACATTTCAACATTTCTTATAAAGGTCTAGTGTTGATGAACTCCCTCAGCTTTTGTTTGTCTGGGAAAGTATTACTCGTTCATATCTAAATGATAACTCCTCTGGACAGAGTAACCTTGGGTGACAGTTTTATCATTCAGTATTTTGAGAATGTCATTCCACTCTCTCCCGTCCTGCAGAGTTTCCGCCGAGAAATCTGTGGATTGCCTAATGGGGGTTCCTTTGTAGGTTACCATTCTTTTTCCCCTGGCTGCCTTTAAATTTCTTTCTTTGCCATTGACTTTGGACAATTTTAACATAATATGCCTTCAAGAAGGTCTTTTTGCATTGAGGTAATTATGTGTCCTCTTAGTTTCATGGATTTGTACATCCAGTTCCTTCCCCAGTTTTGGGAAGTTTTCAACTATTATTTCTTTAAATAAACTCTCTGCTTATCTTCTTCTTCTCTTCTCCTTCTGGGATACCCTTTACCTTAATGTTGCCCTTCCTAAAAGAGTTAGATACTTCTGATACAATTTCCTAAATATTTTTTTAATTTCTCTTTCCTCTTCTACTTGTATCATTTCTAGATTTCCATCATTGATCTTACAAATTCTCTCTTCCATATACTCTGTTCTGTATCCAATGCTTTTTTTTTTTCTAATTTATTTATTTATTTTTGGCTGCATTGGGTCTTCATTGCTGCACAGGGGCTCTCTCCTTGCGGCGAGCAGGGGTACTCTTCATTGCAGTGTGTGTGCTTCTCATTGCGATGGCTTCTCTTGTTGTGCAGCATGGACTGTAGGTGGGCAGGCTCAGTAGTCATGGCCCACAGGCTTCAGTAGTTGTGGCTTGTGGGCTCCAGATCACAGGCTCAGTGGTTGTGGCGCATGGGCTTAGCTGCTCTGCATCTTGTGGGATCTTCCAGGACCAGGGCTCGAACCTGTGTTCCCTGCATTGGCAGGCAGATTCTTAACCACTGTGCCACCAGGGAAGTCCCTCCAATGCTTTTTAATGCATTCTTCATCTCATTTATTGTGCTCTTCAGCTCCAGAATTTATTTGGTTCTTTTTATAGAGTTTCAGTCTCTTTGGTAAAGTATTTATTCTGTTCATTAATTTTATTCCTGAGCTCATTGAACTGCCCAAGTGTTCTTGTAGCTCACTAAGTTCCTTCGTGACAGCTATTTTGAGTTCTCGATATTCCATGATGCGATATTCCGTGACGTTAAGTTTGGTTTCTGGAGAATTGTTGTTTTCTTTTTGTGGTACAATGTTACTGTGATTCTTCATGAGTTCACGAGTTGTTCCTCTGCTGACATATCTGATGCAACAGTGCCTTTCTATCTGATTCTAATGATTCAATAGGTTAGAAATTAGAGGCTTTTCTTGTTTTCCAGTAGGTGGCGCTATAGCAGAAGGTTTGGTTTCTCTTTTCTGAGCTGCCTCTGGTGATATATGAGAGTCAGCACTCTCCACCACCTCTGTCGGAGGGGTTGTGCCATGGCCGCATTATTGCTTTTTGTGCCTTCAGAGCTGTTGGTGCCTTTCTGCTGCCAGTGTCACTGGCATCGCTGCCTAGGACACTGGAATGGTGGGCTCTCCCACTGTGTCTGGGATCCCTTGACTCACAGGCTCCACCTCCACAGGGGAGTGTGGGAGATGGAATTACCTGGGTCCTTCTGCCTTGTCTGGCATTTGTAAGGTTCACAGGCTCTGCTAGTGTGGGTGGAGGGGGCAGGGGGCCAGAGTCATTGGCACCTCAGTGGCTGGAGGGACGGAGTCCCATGCCCCACCACCATTGTTGCCCAGTTACCTGAAGCCGTGGGCACCACTGTGGCCAGGAGGCTGGAGTCATGTTCTCTGGGGCTGCAGGCTCTGCTGCTCTGCGCGGAGGGCTGGGATGGCAGGCACCATCTCTTCTGTTTTCCACGGTTCCACCTCCTCTGCGTTTTCCAGTCACCCGCCTTTAGGTGTACAAGTGTATGGAATTCTCTGGTGTCCTGGTGCATTGGGCAGAGGCACCTTTGTTGAGTTGTGGATGTTGGATGTTTTATTCATTGTAGATTGAAGGGGAGAGCCAAAGGAAGCTTATCATCTGCCATTCTGTTGACTTCACTCCTGTGTCAATTCTTATGTATCATGTTGTCTTATAATTCAAATCCAATACATGAATACCTTTAAACAAATTAGCATTATCTCACAAAAATTCTTATACTTTCGTTCCTTCATTACTTAAGCTTTCATATTTCAAACTGTGAAAAGTACAACATGCCCATATATCTCTAACTGCTACAATTAAAAAGGTTTTTCCTTTAGCTACCTAACATTCAATGGAGAAAAAAGCTTCCTGATGTATTCTCAATGGTGATAATAACCTTTGAAAGTACTTTCTGATGGTACTAAACAACCACCAAAATTTTTGAATAATTACCTAAATATATTTGCACATTTTATAAAAAAAGAATATTGTTCCATTGCAATTTCTTAGTAAACAAAAAATTGTGTATCACAATACATTAAAACTTGAGTGCTTGTATACTGAATAGTACCTTGAAGTAATAACAATGGCAGGTAATTTATAGCTCACTGAATATTTTCTTTCTTGCATTTAATAATTAAAGATACACTGTCTACTCACTTCATTATCCAATAGACTTGGACATTAGAAAGTACAGGTTCAAAATCATTACTTAATATCTGCAACAATGAAGATCACAAAGAAGTACCCAATATTAAATTAATCAATTTTAGTCATTGAAAGTAAGTAATTTAGAAAATAATTCTATCCATCTGAACATTTTGGAAATACACTGGTGAGAATCAACAAAATTAAAACTAATGTCCAATTCAAAACTTAATATCAGAATTGAAGAGAACAGTACACAAGACCAAAATTTAATGATATAATTTATTCACATTTTCAAGTCTCTCCCTTTAATTTTTCTTTAGGACTTGTCTCAGCTAGATGGCAACTCACTTTCCTCTGATGTGCTCTTTAATCTCCATCAGGGCAAAAGCTTACTACCTTCTCATGATTTACACACTTAGCCTTTTGGAAGATGAAAATTATTAAAGTGATTTGTTGGTTTCTCGATTGATTTTGTAATCAATGCCAAACTACTTCATAGTTGCTCTTCCTAGGTCAGAATATCCACACTTCCCATTAAGCTCTTGAATCAAAAGTACTAATGTGATAGTAGAAAGAGACATATCCCAAAGAAGAAATAAATCAAAACAGAAATCTCCCCAAAGAAAAGGATATTCACTTACAGTGAATAATCAAAGCAAATTACAAAAAACAGGAAGCACAATAGTTAATGCTATAAAACTGTGTAAATATATTTGTATGGTGCATTACTAAGTCTGTTCATAAAAATATAGTACAAGTCAATCTTGAGTAAATACAGAAATACTCTGACAGAAGTGGTGAATCAATAAAGAAAAAGGCAGTTAGCAACAGAATAATTATGAATGGGTTTTATGCTTCAAAAGACAGCATACAGAACCTATTCAATTTGATCACTGCTATAAAAGTCCCATTTCCATCAACTGAATGTGTTTTTCTGGAACCATTGAAATTCAATCATTTGTGCATACTACTACTTAGAATGACCATTTTTATGAGTAGTAACATGGCTTTTCATGTCATTTGCATTCATATAATTTTGTATATAATTACTTATTTTGATCAAAGATTTCCAACTGTTAACTGTGTTAAAATAACCAAAATTCATGCATAGTCATCACCTCCATTAAATTAGACCTCTTGGATTATTCTGAGTGTTCTTTGGAGGACATGATTCCTAATCTCTCATATAATCAATTGAAATTACACTTTGGGTTCATATATTGGTCAGAAAGGATAGATCAATGTAGCATGGATTGGTCAGGACACACAGGAATCCTGTCTCTTGAAGAGCCATGATGATACATACTTCCAGGCAGTTGTGACTTTTGAGTAGCAACTGAGCAACTGTACATGTCACAGACAGTACTAGGGGTTACTGGTTACATGATACTGCTTGACAAGGTTCCCGTAGCTATACTTTTACATATTTTGAATGTGTATGTGTGTGTGTGTGTGTGTGTATGTATTTCCCAAGGGCAAACCACTTGGATGTGATTTTATAGGAATTCAGTGAATAAACCTTTTAGTAATCAAATTTCAAAACAAGTGGGTTTAGCAAGGTCATATTTATAACTTTACTGTAGAAATGTTTAGAGTCAATATATGAAAATAAGCTTAAATCTCTATCAGTCAGGGTTCTCCAGAGAAACAGAACCAATAAGATGTGTGTTTTATATATATACATATACACATACATATACACATGCATATACACATGCATATACATAGGCATATACATATATATGCATAGGCATGTACATTTATCTATCAAGACAGAGAAAGAGAGAAAGATTGGTTTTATTTATTATAAGGAATAGGCTCACAGGATTATGAAGACTGGTAAATTTAAGTCTGAAGTGTGGTCCAGCAGACTTGAGACCTAGGAGAGCCAATGGTGTAGATGAAGTCTGAAGGTGTCAGCTGAAGAATTCACTTAACTCGGGGAAGGGTCATTCTATTTGATCTATTCAGGCTTTCAGCTGATTGGATGAGGCCTGCTCATATTCTGAAGTACAATCTGCTTTACTCTGCCAATTAAAATGTTGTGTGACATAATCATTGACTAACGGGAACAACTACCAATCAATAATCTCTTTTCATACTTTCCATATCATCCCAATCCTTTTGTAACATACAATTGAATTTTCTGCATTAAAGATTATCTATAACCTCCTAATTGACAAAAGTGGCATTTTTTTTCTGCTCTTAGATTATTTGGTAGAATATTTAACTTTGATGATCCTTCATTCTTTTTTTTCAGTTTGTTTCTTTTGTCGTGATCTAACAGCCTTGTCCAAGTTGTCTTCTAAAACCAGATGCAACTCTCAAAGCCAGTTGTAATTAATTCTTCCTTTAAAAGATTAGCTAATGTGTTCTTTCCTTTTTATTTCTATTGCCACTGCTCCAGAAAAGGATACTCATCATCTTCCCACAGACTAATTCAATACCTTTCTGTTATACTTGTTTTCCGTCCTGCCTTCCACATACCCAATATTTACCACTGCCGCTGCCAGATTAACACTTCAAAATCACAGTTCTTTTCATACCAGCCCCTTTGTCAAATCATTCACTAGCTTATTTATAGAATTTGTAGTACTTCACTGTATGGCCTAATTTACTTTCCCTTATGCATAATAATATTCATCTGTTGTTGTCTGCTTCCCACCCCAGAATATTTCAGGTACCCACATGAGTTTGCATCAGTTCTAAAAGTGAAGGGCATATCCCTTCTTCTGTAGGTGAACTTCTTAAAGATCTTATTTAAGTATTACCTCCCCTATGATGCCTTTCTTCATTCTCCCTGAACACCCATGATGCACATCAATCATTATTTCTGCTCATCTCCACTAGGATCGTTACAGTTCCTAATTTCCCTGCTTCCAGTGATATTCTCTAAATAGTTGTATGCCTGGAGGATTCTCCTTGGTCTACATGTCTTAACTCAGATTTTGTCTCCTCACAGATGTTTTCCTTGACTTTAACTCAGTATAAACTTCATAATACTTTTCAGTGTCTAAATTTATCTCTTTGTTGTATTTATTCACTTTTTTTTTTTAACTGTCTCATGTACTCGATGTAAACTCTTATGGAGACAGGAATCTTTTATGAAGACAATTATTTCAGAGCAGTTTTAGGTTCACAGCAAAAATGAGGGGAAGGTACATATATCTCCTGGTCTCACACATGCATAGTCTTCTCCATCAACATCTTCCACCAGAGTTGTACATTTGTTACATCTGATGAACCTACGCTGACAAATCATAGTCACTCAAAGTCCATAGTTTACATTACAGTCACTCTTGATATTTTACATTCTATGGGTTTGGACAAATGCATAGTGACATATATCCATCATGCTGGTAACATATACAGTATTTTCAATGCCCTATAAATCCTCTGTGCTCTGGCTATTTATCCTTTTCTTCCCACAAACCGTGGCAACCATGGTTCTTTTAACTGACTATAGTTTTGCCTTTTCCAGAATGTCATGCAGTTGGAATCATACAGTATGTAGCCTTTTCAGATTGGCTTCTTTCACTTAGTAATATGAATTTAAGTTTCTTTCATGTGTTTTCATGGTTTGACAGCTCATTTCTTTTTAGCACTGCACAGTATTTCATTGTTTGGATGTATCACGTTTATTTCTCTAATCATCTACTAAAGAACATCTTGGTTGCTTCCAAATTTTGGCAATTATGAATAAAGCTACTATAAACATACATATGAAGGTTTTACATACGGATATAAGTTTTCGACTTTTTTGGGAAAATACCAAGGAGCACAGTTATTGGACTGTATACTAAAAGTATGTTTCATTTTGTAAGATACCTCCAAACTGTCTTCCAAAGGAGTTGTATCATTTTGTATTCCCATCAGTGATGAATGAGAGTTCCTTTTGCTTCATGTCTTCATCAGCATTTCACGTTATCAATGTTTTGAAGTTTTGCCATTCTAGTAAGTATGTAGTGGTATCTCATTGTTTTAATTTACATCCCCCTGATGACATATGATGTGCAGCATCTTTTCATATGCTTATTTATATGTGTATACCTTAATTGGTGAGGTGTCTGTTCAGTCCATTTCTAAGTGTGTTGTTTGTTTTTTTTATTGTTGAGTTTTAAGAGTTCTTTGTATATTTTGGATAATAGTCCTGTGTCAGATGTGTCTTTTGCATAGTTTTTTTTTTTTTTTCCTGTTCTGGTTTTTATGCTGGAATTTAAGTGTTTTTCTCATGGAAGGTACTCAGTAAGTATTGGCTATGAATTTTTTATCACAGTTTTTAAAACTTTTCTCTTACCTTAATAGGATTTTTTGAAGATAAGACATATAACTTATTTTTGTGTCCTATCTCATCACATAGTTTGGAATATGTTAACTGTTAAATTATGTTTGTTAAATGGGTCACAATCTTTTAATTTTTTTTTAAATTGAAGTATAGTTTATGTACAATATTACGTAAGTTACAGGTGGACAACATAGTGATTCACAATGTTTAAAAGTTCTACTCCGTTCATAGTTATTATCAAATATTGGCTATATTCCCTATGTTGTACAATATATCCTCATAGCTTATTTACTTCATACACAATGGTTTGTACCGCTTAATCTCTTACCCCTATCTTGGATAATAATCTTAACCAAATATTAGTGCAAGTATTTGAGAAACAGTGGAACATGGTGGGAAAATATAACTCAAATGTTTGAGTACTTCTGAAATGATAGGAACTCTGGTGAGGAGATTTTATACTGTACATATTACAGATAAGGAAACAACAGTAAGAGATTTTATCAAATTATCTAGTTTATGAGAATGGGGCCTATATTCTTATCTCAGCACACCTGAATGCAATATTTTGCATCTTATGCTCTTCTATTTGGATTCAGGAAGGAAAAAATCTCAAAAAACAACACTGGCTTTCACTTGAGTTTCAATTTCTTCATTGCACAACAGAAGACATAGTAATAACTACTTTATATTTTTTAAATCATGCAGATAAAACGAGATAATGTATCTCTAATGCTTAGCTCACTTGATATGAATACTGTGAGGTTACATTTGGCCATTTATACCTTACAGTTAATGATAGGCAGTGGCCTCACTGTTGAAGAGGAGGAAATACAGTGTGCAAACCATGGTTGTCTGTCTCTTGTCTGAAGGAAGCCCTTACTGTACCCAGCCTTTTCTGTTTAGGGCTAAGGGATTTCCACATCATTGGCTAGGTATATATCATGGGTCCTAAGAAATGGAATCACAAAATTAAGTAAATTTCATTTCATACTATTATCTGTGTTGTTTTCTTCAGGTTACATATCAATCAAACCAAATGGTACAAGAATCACATACGGAAACAAGATTATGTAGAAATAATCATAGTATATAATTATAATCATAGAATAAAGCAATACTCCCCATCTTTTTTAGTTGTCTTAAATAAGGTCCATTCGTATTTTAAACTCTTTTAGGGACATTTTAAGTATAACTAGTTATCTAGCACCAAAGTTTTAAAAAAAGACAAACAAGATATAAATTAATCCTGGTCTATATAATTCCAGAATTCACATTTATCATTAAAAGCCAAACAAACCTGACATACTTTGTAGTGAGGAACAGTTACTGTACAGTTGTAAAGGGTACTTTTTCCACTCTAATTTTATATGTAGGTCTTATATTTATAAAGAGACACATTATTTTGGAACGCATAAATTTAACTATGAGAGAGGAAATTTCTTGATATGTATCTACAAGTGGTTCTCAATAATTCAAAGAGTGGTTTTTAGTGATAAGATCTTGGGACCACTGCCATGTTTTAATCAAGTTCTATTTGAAATTCTGAAATATTAATACTATTTCATTTAAGTAAAATCAACTTCTATTACCAGAATAATTTCAATAGAATTTAATGGAAAATCTTGAATAGTTATGAGTCATCTCCTATTAATGAACACATCAAAACTTCAGTAGATAATTAGAAGTATGAAAGAAATATGTATATTCAAGTAGAATAGCAACTCTCAAAAACAAGTCTAAGTTTTAGTTCAATACATAGTGGACTTACACTCTATCATAAATGTTTAAATTCAAGCCTTAATACAAAACTATTGGATGTTTTACTTTTATAATGCATGTCTTTCTAGTTTAGAATTCATACTTTCAGTAAGTTGAAAAATAAAAACCAAAAATTCCAACAGGTCTACTTCCAGTTAGTGTTTTCCTTCAAATCAAAAGTGACATATAGAGCAACATTTAAAGTAAAACTCCCCTCATGGAGTAACACTAAATGGTACCATGCCCTTCTTTCTTGCAGATACAGACCCTTAAAATAATTGAGTTTTACCAAAGATGTCCAAAAGTTTTTCTAAATATACTAGAGTGGGACCATTCTGACACAATAACGTATGCCACAAACTGCCAAAGGCTGTAAAATGTGCCACCAGTATAAATTGTTTTAAAAACGGAGTTGGGCAAGTATTTGGAGAAAAGAAATACTGAAGGGCAGATCTGCTAAATCAAAGGGAAGCGATGGGCAATAAATGCCAAGCTACTGAATTCTTGCAAGATTTACTGCAAATTCTTCCTGTGCAGTAGCCTCATTTTTTTTTCTTGTAAGGAAAATGAAGTTATTACAAGGTATCATGCCAAATCTCATGAAATGTCATGACAGAGCACTAAAAAATGGTCACTTTCTGCATGAAGCTCCTGAAGATGATTCTGTAGTATTAAAACTCCCCAGTGAACTACAGCTATTTTTAGGGGGGAAAAAAAACTTTGTTCATTTTATTTAATTTCTTAATACAGGGCATTTTTTATTATTTTGTGTTTTTACATTTAACATTTATTTGGAAGACTTCCAGTAATGTCACTGTTCATGGAAACTAACCTGTTATTTTTTAATAAGGAAGAAGTCATTGACTCCTTCCCAGATAGGGCATGTATTTAGCTTTGTTTTTCCAGTAAACAAGATGCATTTCAGTTTTAGTCACTTTCCCTGACCCACATATTACTAAATACATTTATTTATAGAACTGAGATTTATTTAACAAAATTAAACTAACAGGCATATGCAGAGATGTGAACCATGATGATGGTGTTATAAACACTACAGTAGTTACCTACAAATTTTGGGTCAAACTCAGTGGATCAGAAACTGAGTTCTCTAAGCCAGACACAATTCCCCACCAACACACTGTCATTCTTTCTGTAAACCTCCCTTATACCTACTATGATGGACTCAGAGATGTTCCACCTGCCAAATCTCCCTGCAAAGATGCTCTTGTTTCCCAGATACTAACAAAGGCTGTCACCAGACAGTCTTTGGCAGTTGGCCCCTTCAGGGGTTGCCTTGGCTTCAATGAACTGCCTCAGCCAAAGTCATGCTGTTGGGAGTGTGACCAACATCCAATGATTAATTTTACAGGGAGTATAGAAACCCACTAATTTTAGCCCAAAGCAGGACATCTCTGACCAGGAATTTCAGCCTCAGGATCCCCATTAGGTCTGCTGAGACTGTTTGGACTATATCACAGCTGGATTTCTCTCTCTGCCCATCCCTTACTTCTTCTTTCCCCTTTCTAAAGGTACTGATAACATCATCAACCCTTATAAACACCCTGAACACTAAACTGTCTCAAAGTCTGCTCAGAAAAACCTATATGCTATCCTTCCATACATCACCCCTTAAATATTTTCAGTTGTACCTCTAATTATATAAAAAATGCATCTAGTTTTATCATCTTCATTGATTCTGCCTCATTATAGTCTATCATTTCTACATGAGGTCAAAGAGAGACCTCCTAAATGAGGTCATCTTTTCTAGTCCTGTACCTTCAAGTACATACCCCACACAACCGGAAAGAGCTTTAGTGCAAAATAGATTGTCTCTTTCTTTATTCCCTTAGTGATCACCCAACAATTACAGAATAAGGTTTATATCCTTTACACTGCATGCCAAGTCTTCTATTTTTAAGTCATGGTGTACTTTTTCAATCGCAACACATTTTATTCAATCTTGTATACCCTGGATTTCAGCCTTGCTCACTGTTTCTTCTTCCCTAAATGTCTGCTTCCCCTCAACCTTGTATGTTTGCATTGATTTCTCTTCCTGAAATATTATTCTTTGTCTTGTAAATTTTTCTTCCCAGATTCAGCTAAAACCACACTTTCTCTCTGATGCCTTTTTGAATTAAATCCTCTCCGATTTCCAAAACTGAGTTGAGTGCTCCCACTCTCTGCTGCCACAACTCTCTGTGCATATGTCAAAAGACATTGTTGGAATTCCCTGGTGGCGCAGTGGTTAAGAATCCGCCTGCCAATGCAGGGGACACGGGTTCGAGCCCTGGTCCGCGAAGATCCCACACGCCGTGGAGCAACTAAGCCCGTGTGCCACAACTACTGAGACTGTGCTCTAGAGCCCATGAGCCACAGCTACTGAAGCCCGCATGCTTAGAGCCCGTACTCCGCAACAAGAGAAGCCACCGCAATGAGAAGCCCGGGCACCGCAACGAAGAGTAGCTCCCGCTCGCCGCAGCTAGAGAAAGCCTGTGCACAGCAACAAAGAGCCAACAGCAGCCAAAAATAAAATAAATAAATTTATATAATTTAAAAAAATGTCATGTTGTATAATTTTACTTTATCAATCCATTGCTTTTATTAGAATTTAGTTTCCTGATGGTTGTGAATGCCTTTACATCTCTATCAAAGGCACTGGCACATAGGTGTTCTATAACTTACGTAGGCTCTGAATAACTAATGAACACATTAAATAAGTACTTTAAAATTCTTTTCTCAGTTGAAAATAATTATGGTTAGTAGAGAAACAAACAATATTGATATAGATGGGCTTTGATTTGTCTGATAAATTTTACATTCATCTGACAAACTTCACTTCTGAGGAGCCCTATAAGTGGATAATTTTCTATATAGGATTTTTATCTTTCAAGTATTGATTAAAAGAGCTTTGATGAAGATAACATTTAGTCGGATATGATTTAAAATTACTGCTTAAGTCCTTTTATAAACATTTGGCATTAATAATAAAGAAAATAAATTTTGTAACCAAAGGTTTCCTCTCTTAAAATATGAACAAATTTAACAAAGAGGCTATAAAATGACATATACTGTGTGCTCGACATGTGTGGGTTGTTTGCATATTTACATTTATCTTACAGGTATACAATTTAAAGAGATAAATCACATTTATTTTCATATTTTATATATATGTGTACAGATATAGATTTTAATGCTCTACAGTTTTAAATTCAGAGGGACAAATAAAGGCCAAAGTACAATTTCTCTGGTTTATCTTATTTTTTCAAGTTCTCGTTTTTATCAATCTTACCTTTAAATTAATGTGTAGGGTCTAAATCAATATCCTTCCAGGGCTTTTGTTACCTTATCTTGATGTGGTGTTTCTGAACTAATGATAAAAATGCAGCTTATGTTTAGGTTTAGCTCTTCAATTTGAATCTACTGAAGGGCGAACGTACTTCTTTGAACTATCACAGCCTTTTAGATTAAAAATAATTATTTTCTGTTTTAATAAAACAGCAATATTGTTGTTCTTTTTCTTCTCCTTCTCCTTCTTCTTTAGAAACTTTTAAATTTCTTTTAAAATTCTTTCCAGTGTTATTACTCTTCTTTGTAGATTCTCCCTGAAGGAAATTTAAACGTTCAAAAATAATTTTCCAAAAATTATTGAGGGATCTACAAATGTCATTCAGCATGATTTTCTGTGATTACTTGCATCAGACTCACTGAGAGTATGTCTGTGGGATTCCTTTTATTCATTCAAAGTCACACATCCTTTAAAAAAGAATATATAATTTTCTTTAAAGAATATAATTCTGCCTTCAGAAAAATACTTATAATAATAATTATTATTATTATAAAAAGATTTTCTTCACTGAAAGAATAGACATTTTAGATTTCAGAGAACTTGTGTTCCATTTAACTATTTTTTAGACTAAATATTCATCTCTTTTTAACAGTTTTTCATACATTATTTAATCTAGATCCTACCTTCTCTGGGTCACACTAACCATTCACGTGCATTTTTACCTAGGTGAATACTAAAAGATGGTATGCAGAACTTAACACTAATGTTCCAGTAGGCTGATAGTGCAGAGTTGCAATGAAACTACCATTATTTAGGTAGGCTAAATCACTTTAGCTTTTGAACAAATCATGCTGGAACATATGATTCATCTGCCCATCAGAAACTGCAGAAATGAAATTCTTTTTCAAACACTGGTGATTTTCTTTCAGTATTTTTCCCCTTTTTCTGCCTCCTAAGTCTCCTTCATGCTTCTCTTACAATATTTTGTTCTCCATTTTCTTTGTAAATATTTGAAATTGTTTTTATGATACCCATAGCATGCTTTTACGTTTTTTGTTGTTCTTTTTTTGTTTTTAATAAAAGAACTTTTGTGAAAGATCTCATTAGGTCCATTCTCTTATCCCAAATACCCACACTTGATACAATTGAATTGAGTGTTGTTTTTTACTGTTTCATTAATTTTTGGTAGTATTTAGATGAATGTCAGTCACATAATAGATGCTCGATTCATTTTTGCTATAATTGTCTGCAATAAAAGAAAATAGATTGCAGCATGATTTTATCAATTGCAACCCAATTTAAAAAAATAAAAATCAGATAAAACATAATCATCCAAAATTTTCAGGACTGAAAGTTAAAAATATCATAAATACCCAACCTAATTAAACAAAAATATATAAACCACTTTAAATATCAGTTTTTTAGATGGTATTATTATTAAGCTACATAAGGAAAAATTCAAATCATATATTACATATAAAAGTAAGATAAAACTGTGTCTTAAGGCAGATTAGAGCTACATATAAAGCAATTTGGATGAATACTTTCAAATCTCATTAACTCATACCCTTGGGGTTATTTGAGGTTATTTTCAAAGCTAAAGCTCCAAAAGAGAAACAGTTGACAGCCTCAGGAGGTTCTTAGACATTTGAGTGCTTTAGGAAAAAGAAATTTTATTTTAATATATATATATATTTTTTGCGGTACGCGGGCCTCTCCCTGTTGTGGCCTCTCCCGTTGCAGAGCACAGGCTCCGGACCCACAGGCTCAGCGGCCATGGCTCATGGGTCCAGCCGCTCCGCAGCATGTGGGATCTTCATGGACCGGGGCACGAACCTGTGTCCCCTGCATCGGCAGGTGGACTCTCAACCACTGAGCCACCAGGGAAGCCCAAAATCTTATTTTAAACAAATGTTTTATTAGTCAAAATTTTAAGGAGCACTGAATAAGTGAAGTAAATACACCAATATTTAAAAGTAATTGTAACTAGTTGAGGAACTGATGGATATTTTTGTTTTGCTGTATGTCTACATTTGCTAAATTTTATTTGATAAGGAGATTATGCTTTTTTAAGCTCAGCAGCAATTTATTTGCAAGCACATGAAAGATAATACTTTAAATATAAATCATAAAACCTTTTAAAATTAGTCCAATGATAGTTATGTATCAATTTTAGATACAGTAGTATAGTAAATGGCATTAATGAAACATAAAGTGCATATTTTAAATATTATAACTTATTATATATGCAAGTTTTATCAAAATCCATATATAATCAAAATGTATACTAAATGAAAAACATTGAGTACATAAACAGTGAAAATAGAAAATATTAATGTAATTAAATTCATAGGTACAACAAATATAGTAGATATTATTGGGAATATGAAGGTAAAAGTATATACCTTTAAGTTAATTATCTGTGTATTCTTAACATGACCAAAATTGGGCCAAACAGAGAAAGATACTGGGTGGGCCTAAAAGTGCCTTCAATTTTTTAAGTGAAAATAAAAGACACATTTTTCATTTTCACCAAGAACTTTATTGAACAATATATTTACCCTTTTGTTCCGCTACCTTCTGCCATTTTTCAGGCAACTTCATAATTCCATCTTCCCAAAACTCTTTATCTTTTTGAGCAAAGAACTGTTCCATGTGCCTTTTATAGTCTTCCAAGGAATTGAAATTTTTTCCATTAAGAGAATTTTGTAAAGACTGAGATGAATGGAAATCTGAAGGTGCAATGTCTGGTGAACACAGTAGATGAATCAGAACTTCCCAGACAAGCTGTAACAGTTTTTGCCTGGTCATCAAATAAACATGCTGTTTTGTGTTATCCTGATGGAAGGTTTTGCATTTTCTGTTGACTAATTCTGGACGCTTTTTATCGAGTGACGCTTTCAGTTGGTCCAATTGGGAGCAGTATTTGTTGGAATTAATCATTTGTTTTCTGGAAGGAGCTCATAATAGAGGACTTCTTTCCAATCCCACCATATACACAACATCACCTTCTTTGGATGAAGACCAGCCTTTGGTGTGGTTGGTGGTGTTTTTTTTGCTTGCCCCATGATCTGTTCTGTTCCACATTGCTGGACAGTATCCACTTTTCATAGGTCATCACAATTTGTTTTAAAAATGGAACATTTTCATTACGTTTCAGTAGAGAATTTCATGTGGAAGTATGGTCAAGGCTTTTGTTGCTTAACTTATGTGGAACCCAAACATAGAAGCAATGAACATAACCAAGCTGGTGCAAATGATTTTCAGCACTTGATTTGGATATTTTGAGTATGTCAGCTATCTCCTGTGTGGTACAATGTTGATTGTTCTCAATTAATGTCTTGATTTGATCATTATCAACTTCAACTGGTCTACCCAACCATGGAGTATTGTCCAGCGACAAAACTCCAGCACAAAACTTCACAAACCACTTTTGACACATTCGATCAGTCACAGCATTTTCTCCATACACTGCACAAATCTTTTTCTGCGTTTCAGGTGCGTTGTTACCTTTCTTGAGATAATAAAGCATAATATGCCAAAAATGTTATTTTTCTTCCGTCTTCAATATTAAAATGGCTACCCCCAAATTCACCAATTTTGATGTCTTTTTTTTAAATGCACGCTGATATGACAGCTATCACATACAATCTAACAAAACTGTCTCGAATGAAGTTAAAGACAACTAAGTGCTACTAGAGCCATCTTATGGAAAAAAACGAACGAACCTTTTGGCCCACCCAATACTTTAAAGTGCAAATATATAACATAGAGCCTCAATCTGCCTTTTAAAGTATCTTTTATATTATTTTGCATTTGTTCATTGTGTATTAGAATGTAAAATTAAGTTGGTGAAAACATCAGATGAATTAGCAAAATTACTTGAGATGCTCAAAAACTGAAAATAATGCTTATGAATGAAATATTAATATAAAGATTTGGAAACTATTATACAATTGATCCAATAGGGCACATATATACACAAACACACAAAAACATATATAAATATTATGGTGAGCCATTAGCACTTGATCATTGGGATTATTTATTTAAAATATTTAGGTTGTAGGTAAAGACACTTGAGGAAAACTGGCTCAAAATGGAGGAAAAAGAATCTCTGGATCTGAGAAACAAACTAATATAAGTGAAAAATTATAAAGATAAGAAAATATGGAGGGGCAGAGTCAAGATGGTGGTGGAGGAGGACGCAGAGTTCACGTATCCCCACAGCTAGGGCGCCTACTGGATGCTGGTGTGGGACCTCGATGCCCAAGGAGATAGGAGGAACACCCAAGCGACCGAGTAGGATGTGGGGGGCATGAGGGAGAGGAGAAGTGGAGGCTGGACAGGACTGGCGCCCCTGAGGGGTGTCTTGGAGGGGGGATGGTTTCCCACAACTGGAGGGACCCTCAGGGGCTCAGAAGTACAGGGGGGAGCACGCTGAGAGTTTTCCCTGCCAAATCAGGCCCGGGAAGGCTGTGGGGCTCCCGGGCCTGGTCCTCCACCCTCCGAAGTCCCCTCTGGGCCATGATGGTCCTAGGGGCATAGGAGGGAGGTGGGGGGAGAATAGGAGAGGCAGAGAGGGAGGGGCTCTCCAGGATCAGAGGATCAGGGGAGGCATGGTGGGAGTTTCCCCTTAACACTCAGCCCTGGGAAGCCTGCTGGGCTCCCAGGCCAGGTCTCCAACCCTCCAAGGCCAAAGGCACGCCTGGGCCCCTTTTTGCTCCTGTTGAGCCTAAGCCCCACCACCCAACCCAACCCCCCAGGGCCTTTTCCAGACCCGTGGGGTCCTAAGCATAGGCCCTGCCCACCATCTAAACCCCAGCCCAGCCTAAGCCCTGACCCCCACAGTCAAGGCCTTTTCCAGTATTTTTTTTTTTCCTCCTCTGTTTTACTATTGTGGTTCTGTTCTACCTTCTGGTTGTTTTTTCATCTATATTTTTATTTTTTTAAAATTCTTTCTAACATATCTCTTAGTTTTCCAATTTTATTTTATACTCTTTGTTATTGTTCTGCCCCTTTTTTATTTCTTCTCTTTTTCCTTTTTTTTTCTCGCCACCCACATGGCTTATGGGATCTTGGTTCACGAGCCAGGGGTCAGGCCAGAACTCCTGGGGTGGGAGCTCCAAGTCTGAACCATTGGACTAACAGAGGACCTCGGACCCCAGGGAATATTCATCAGAGTGAGGCCTCCTGGAGGTCCTCATCTTGGCACCAAGACCCAACAGCCTACTCAACAGCCTACAAACTCCTGTGCTGGAAGCTTCAGGCCAAAAAACCAGTAAGACAGGAACACAATCCCACCCATCAAAAAAAAAAAAAAATGATGACGAAAAAATGTCACAGATGAAGGAGCAAGGTAAAAACCTACAAGACGAAATAAATAAAGAGGAAATAGGTGGTCTACCTGAAAAAGAATTCACAGTACTGATAGTAAAGATGATCCAGAATCTCAGAAATAGAATGGAGGCATGGATTGAGAAAATATGACAAATGTTTAACAAAGATCTAGAAGAACTAAAGAACAAACAAACAGAGATGAACAACACAATAACTGAAATAAAAAGTACACTAGAAGGAATCAATAACAGAATAACTGAGGCAGAAGAAGAAATAAGTGAGCTGGAAGACAGAATGGTAGAAATAACTGCCAAGAAGCAGAATAAAGGAAAAAGAATGAAAAGAATTAAAGACAACCTCAGAGACCTCTGGGACAACACTAAATGCACCAACATTCAAATTATAGGGGTCCCAGAAGAAGAAGAGAAAAAGAAAGGGTCTGAGAAAATATTTGAAGAGATTATAGAGGAAAACTTACCTAACATGGGAAAGGAAATAATCACCCTAGTCCAGGAAGCACAGAGAGTCCCATACAGGATAAACCCTAGGGGAAACACACCAAGACACATATTAATCAAACTAACAAAAATTAAATTCAAAGAAAAAATATTAAAAGCAGCAAGGGAAAAGCAAAAAATAATATACAAAGGAATCCCCACAAGGTTACTGGCTGATTTTTCAGCAGAAACTCTGCAGGCCAGAAGGGAGTGGCAAGATATACTTAAAGTGATGAAAGAGAAAAAGCTACAACCAAGATTACTCTACCCCGCAAGGATCTCATTCAGATTTGACAAAGAAATCAAAAGCTTTTCAGACAGCAAAAGCTAAGAGAATTCAGCACCACCAAACCAGCTTTACAACAAACACTAAAGGAACTTCTTTAGACAGGAAACACAAGAGAAGAAAACGATCCACAAAAACAAACCCAAAACAATTAAGAAAATGGTAATAGGAACATACATATTGATAATAACTTTGAATGTAAATGGATTAAATGCTCCAACTAAAAGACACAGACTGGCCAAATGGATACAAAAACAAGACCCATATATCTGCTGTCTGCAAGAGACCCACTTCAGACCTAGGAACACATGCAGACTGAAAGTGAACAGATGGAAAAAGGTATTCCATGCAAATGGAAATCAAAAGAAAGCTGGAGTAGCAATACTCATATCAGACAAAATAGACTTTAAAATAAAGACTATTACAAGAGATTACAGTATGTAATGATCAAGGGATCAGTCTAAGAAGAATATATAACAATTATAAATATTTATGCACCCAATATAGGAGCACCTCAATACATAAGGCAAATGCTAACAGCCATAAAAGGGGAACTCAACAGTAACACAATAATGGTAGGGAACTTTAACACCCTACTTACACCAATGGACAGATCATCCAAAATGAAAATAAATAAGGAAACACAAGCTTTAAAGGACACAATAGACCAGATAGATTTAATTGATACTTATAGGACATTCCACCTGGAAGTGGCAGAATACACTTTCTTCTCAAGTGCACACAGAACATTCTCCAGGATAGATCACATCTTGGGTCACAAATCAAGTCTCAGAAAATTTAAGAAAACTGAAATTTATCAAGCATCTTTTCTGACCACAACTCTATGAGACTGGAAATCAATTACAGGAAAAAAACTGTATAAAACACAAATACACGGAGACTAAACAGTGCACTACTAAATAACCAAGAGATAACTGAAGAAATTAAAAAATACATGGAAACAAATGATAATGAAAACACGTCCCAAAAGCTATGGGACACAGAAAAAGCAGTTCTAGGAGGGAAGTTAATAGCAATCCAAACTCACCTCAAGAAACAGGAAAAATCACAATCTAACCTTACACCTAAAGCAACTAGAGAAAGAAGAACAAAGAAAACCCAAAGTCAGTAGAAGGAAAGGAATCATAAAGATCAGAGCAGAAATAAGTGAAACAGAAATGAAGAAAACAATAGCAAAATCAATAAAACTAAAAGTTGATTCTTTGGGAAATAAAATTGATAAACCTTTTGTCAGATTCATCAAGGAAAAAAGGGAGAAGATGCAAATCAATAAAATCAGAAATGAAAAGGAGAAATCACAACTGACATCACAGAAACACATAGGATTATGAGACTACTACAAACAACTATATGCCAATAAAATGGACAACCATGAAGAAATGGACAAATTGTTGGAAAGGTAGAATTTTCCAAGACTGAACCAAGAAGATTTAGAAAATATAAAAGACCTATCACAAGTAATGAAATTGAAACTGTAGTTAAAAATCTTCCAACAAACAAAAGTCCAGGACCGAGGGCTTCACAGGTGGATTCTATCCAACATTTAGAAAAGAGCTAAAATTGATCCTTCTCAAACTCTTCCAAAAAATTGCAGAGGGAGGAACACTGCCAAATTCGTTCTATGAAGACACCATCACCCTGATACCAAAACCAGAAAAAGATATCACAAAAAAAGAAAATTATAGACCAATATCGCTGATGAACATAGATGCAAAAATCCTGAACAAAATACTAGCAAGCAGACTCCAACACCACCTTAAAAGGATCATACACCATGATCAAGTGGGATTTATTCCGGGAATACAAGGATTCTTCAATATACACAAATCAATCAATGTGATACACCATATTAACAAATTAAGGAATAAAAACCATATGATCGGGGCTTCCCTGGTGGCAGAGTGGTTGAGAGTCTGCCTGCTGATACAGGGGACGTGGGTTTGTGCCCCGGTCCGGGAAGATCCCACATGCCGCAGAGCGGCTGGGCCCGTGAGCCATGGCTGCTGAGCCTGTGCGTCCAGAGCCTGTGCTCCGCAATGGGAGAGGCCACAACAGTGAGAGGCCCACGTACCGCAAAACAAAAAAACAAAACCTTATGATCATCTCAATAGATGCAGAAAAAGCTTCAGACAAAATTCAACACCCATTTATGATAAAAACTCTCCAGAAAGTGGGCATAGAGGGAACCTACCTCAACAGAATAAAGGCCATATATGACAAACCCACAGCAAACATCATACTCAATGGTGAAAAACTGAAAGCATTTCCACTATGATCAGGAACAAGACAAGGATGTCCACTCTCGCCACTCTTATTCAACATAGTTTTGGAAGTCCTAGCTATGGCAATCAGAGAAGAAAAAGAAATAAAAGGAATACAAATTGGAAAAGAAGTAAAACAGTCATTGTTTGCAGATGACATGATACTATACATAGAAAATCCTAAAGACGCCACCAGAAAACTACTAGAACTAATCAATTAATTTAGTAAGGCTGCAGGATACAAAATTAATGCACAGAAATCTCTGGCATTCCTATATACTAACAACAAAAAGTCAGAAAGAGAAATTAAGGAAACGATCCCGTTTACCATAGCAACAAAAAGAATAAAATACCTAGGAATAAACCTACCTAAGGAGGCAAAAGACTTGTACTCAGAAAACTATAAAACGCTAATGAAAGAAATCAAAGATGACATAAATAGATGGAGAATTAAACCATGTTCTTGGATTGGAAGAATCAATATTGTGAAAATAACTATACCACCCAAAGCAATCCACAGATTCAATGCAATCCCTATCCAACTACCAATGGCATTCTTCACAGAATTAGACCAAAAAATTTTACAATTTGTATGGAAACACAAAAGACCTTGAATAGCCAAAGCAATCTTGAGAAAGAAAAATGGAGCTGGAGGAATCAGGCTCCCTGACTTCAAACTATACTACAAAGCTACGGTAATCAAGGCAGTATGGTACTGGCACAAAAACAGAAATAGAGATCAGTGGTACAGGATAGAAAGCCCAAAGGTCAACCCACACATATATGGTCACCTAATTTATGACAAAGGAGTCAAGAACATACAATGGAGAAAAGACAGCCTCTTCAATAAGTGGTGCTGGGAAAACTGGACAGCTACATGTAAAAGAATGAAATTAGAACATGTCCTAACACCATATACAAAAATAAACTCAAAATGGATTAAAGACCTAAATGTAAGACCAGACACTATAAAACTCTTAGAGGAAAATGTAGGAAAAACACTCTTTGACATAAACCACAGCAAGATCTTTTTTGACCCACCTCCTAGAGCAATGAAAAAAAAACAAAAATAAACAAATGGGATCTAATTAAACTTAACAGCTTTTGCACAGCAAAGGAAACCATAAATAAGATGAAAAGACAACCCTCAGAATGGGAGAAAATATTTGCAAGTGAAGCAACTGACAAAGGATTAATCTCCAAAATATACAAACAGCTCATGGAGCTCAATATCAAAAAAACCCAAACAACCCAATTAAAAAATAGGCAGAAGCCCTAAATAGACATTTTACCAAAGAAGACATAAAGATGGCCAAGAAGCACATGAAAAGATGTTCAACATCACTAAATATTAGAGAAATGCAAATCAAAACTCCGAGGTATCACCTCACACTGGTCAGAATGGCCATCATCAAAAAAATCTACAAATAATAAATGATGGAGAGGGTGTGGAGAAAAGGGAACCCTCTTGTACTACTGGTGGGAATGTAAATTGATACAACCACTATGGAAAACAGTATGGAGGTTCCTTAGCAAGCTAAAAATAGAACTACCATATGACCCAGCAATCCCACTACTCGGCATATATTCTGAGAAAACCATAAGTCAAAAGGACACATGTACCCCAGCATTCATTGTAATAGCCAGGACATGGAAATAACCTAAATGTCCAATGATAGATGAATGGATAAAGAAGATGTGGTATATATATACAATGGAATATTACTCAGCCATAAAAAAGGAACAAAATTTGGTCATTTGTAGAGACATGGATGGCCCTAGAGACTGTCATACAGAGTGAAGTAAGCCAGAAAGTGAAAAACAAATACCATATATTAAAGCATATATGCGGAATCTAGAAAAATGTTACAGATGAACATATTTGTAGGGCAGGAATAGAGACATAGACGTAGAGAATGGACATGAGGACACAGGGCAGGAAGGGAAGGGTGGGACTAATTGGGAAATTAGGTTTGACATAAATACACTACCATGTGTAAACTAGATGGCTAGTGGGAACCTGCTGTATAGCACAGGGAACTCAGCTCAGTACTCTGTGACGACCTAGATGGGTGGGATAGGCGGGTGAGAGGGAGGCCCAAGAAGGAGGGGATATAGGTATACATATAGCTGATTAACTTCATTGTACAGCAGAAAGTAACACAACATTGTTAAGCAATCTTACTTCAATAAAAAAAAAAAGAAAATATGATGTAGACATCTTAGCCATATTTTACATTAAAGTCTGAAATTCAATTAAATATTACAGAGCAGATACATCTGAGTTTTTCTTAGTCTGAAAACGCTAACAAGACAAAAGGAAAATTCAAAGATTTCAGTTTCAGCAGAAAGAATATTCTCATTTTCTTCCTGGTCCAATTAATGGGTGTATTAGGAGTGATATTTATCTAATTTTAAGAGCACAATAAATATTTGACATAGGAAGCCTGCTGGAATCATATCCAAGTTAAAGCAACTAGGCTTTGCTTTAGTGAAGTTATATAAAGTTTTCAAAGCAACTCAGTGGTCACATGAGACAGTATAACACACCCACCAGAATGACGAAAATTTTTAAAAATTAACAATGCCAAGCAGAGTGATTTAAGTAACATTGTTATACTAAGGGAATGGAATTATGTACATTAATAAGAATAAATGAGTGGACTTTTTCACAATCAATGAGTAACATAGGTGAATCTCACAAAAATAAGTTTAACTAAAAACAGCCAGACAGATAAATGATGTAAAACTGGTAAATCTAAACAATGGTGATAGAATTCAGGATATTGGGTTCTTAGGGAAGAGGGTTGACTGGAAGGATCCAAGAAAGGAGCATCTGGGTACAGTAACTATCTATTTCTTATCAAGCTTGTGGTTCCAGGGTACATTCATTTTGAGAAAATCCATTGAGCTGACCATTTGTGATTTGTGTATTTTTCTGTATGTGTTCCATAGAATTTTACTTTAAAAAAAAGAATTATGTTAGATGGAATAAAAAACTATATTCATATTCTACAGATTGGAAAAGGAGCCACATTGAAATCTTTGTTTAGGATGTAGAGTTTGAAAGCAGTAGAATCAGCTCTTAGACAATGATTCCTAGAAAAGCATCACGTTTGCTATAGAGAAAAGAGGGGGGATGAGGTAAAAATTCACATTACTTAAAAGGTTGAATTCAAGATCTTTGTGACTATATTTTAAATGCATGCTTAACAATAAATACCTCATTTCTAAACATAAGTGGAAATTGAATGCATTCGATTCAGAATAACTGAGAACTATATATTGAAGTTGGAGTGACCTCCTCTTGGATTGGGAACACATTTACTCAGTCTTTCCTGGTTCATGGACCAAAAACATCAGGAGAGAGAAAAATGCAATGTCTTTTTAATTACAATGCTACTTTTTAACAGATATAATAAAATTAGAGTTTTTATTCATGACAAAGCCATGGATCTGATAAATTAATGCCCTCTGGTTTTGTCCTAAATAAAATGTCTGATTTAGGAAACTACTTTAATCCAGATTATATTTTCATTCACATGAGTCTAAAATTCAAAGGCAAATGAATGGGGAATAAATAACTAGCTAATTAAGCCTAGCACAAAAGTGGAAGTGACTCTTTGTCCACAAAATGGGGAAGTGAAAAAGAAATGATATTGCATTACAAAGGAAATCATTTCATGCAATAAAACATCCACTATTACTTGTTTTTGTGTTTTGGTGGGGTTTTTGTTTTTTCTTTTTCCCATTAATTTACAGGGACAGGATATAACTTTTAGAGTGGACCAGAGAAGCAAAGTTTTCTCTTATTTCACTTGATCTGAAGTTGACTCAGATAATCAAGTCCCTGGAGAATGTGAAAGGACAAGAGTTTAAAATGCAAGGAGTGGAGGAGACAAACTGAAGCTACACAGGGGTTACCGTAACTTAAGTGGAACAAAAGGCATTCCTAAACTCAGACTTAGGTACAGATTTTCAGCTTCCCTGTATCATTTAGTAGCTTTCAGTTTACTTATGGCAAATACTATCAAACTTTTATTGCTACAATCTTAAGGGTCAGGGAGTTTTCAGAAATCTTCATCTTAGACATTTCCAAGAGTCTGGGCATAAAACAGACAGATGTCGTTTCGGGGGGCTCTGAGGAGCTCGGGTCTTTTATGTCTCAATGCAGAAAGAATTCAGTGAGAGGCAAGGTGATAGATAAGAAGTGATTTATTAGAATAGGGTGCTTGTGAGGCTTAGAAGTGGGCAGGAGAGAAGGTGCCAGGCCGAGAACTTAGTGGGCTACAGATTTATAATCAAAGGAAAAGTGGGGAGGGGGAGAAGACCATCTTCTTCCTAATTCTTGAGTAGACGTCACGCTTCCATCATCAGCTCCTCCTCCGGGTTGGGCAGGGGAGTTTTCTTTCCCCCACATGGTCAAGCTAGGACTGTCATGGCACTGTGGAAAATTATTTTAGGTCTCAGTACAGTGAGGATCTTTCACTTTGAAATGTCACCTTTCCATAAATTATTGGTTTTTTTGTGTGCAGAGAACATGTCCTAGGGGTCATTAACTTACTGAGCTTACTGGGCAGGATGTGGGTCTCATGCCACCATTGTTTTATTGTTTTGGGGCACATCTCCTGCTTCTATGGCATGGTTTTGCTGCTAAGCAGGCCTGCTTGGTTTTGTGGTTAAGCCAACCTGCTTTCTTGAGTGATCATTAACTTATAGGGGTCTCCCATACTTTTTTCTTTACTTACAATCCCCTAGTGGAATTAACTATTTAATCACCTACTTTGTCCCTTTACTCTGTCCCTATCAGGTAGAGGGAAATATAATGGGCCACCAAAGATGGCATTTTCTACTTCTAGTTAACCATGGAACTCATGGGAATGTGAGCATTTGGGGGTTTTGAAAACTGACTTCTATTATGCCTTATTATACAAGCATGAATGCAGAGAAAACAGATTAGTTTTAAATGAATGACAGTAGGCAGCAATTTCATGCTGATGCTATATAGCTGACCTTATTTATAAATTTTAATACATTTAATTCTGTTTTGGAATTAAATATATGGCTTTCATGCAAATGTCCACAGCTCATGAAAGGCAATAAGTTCATAAACTGTGCCGTTAATAAAATTATTTGTTATAGAAAATATTCTCAGTTTAAAAAAAAACCTCAATACTTGCTAATGTGGAAAGTATACATATTATGCACAGTTATTTTAAAAACTACAATATAGAATTACTTATGCAATGAAATAATATTTCTCAATGGCCTGACATATATATCTCTGGTCCTGCAGTGTTTACAGATTCTTGAAACATACTCTCTACACATCTGAGACACCTGGCCTTTAACTTGCAGTCGCCTCTGTCCACTACCTCTAAACTCAGTCATGAAGAGAGGCAAAATAAATTTTGAGCCAACACAATGTAATTCGTTACCTAGTGCAATTGTTGCTGGTCTAGAAATCCAGTTGTGGTATTTGGAACTCAACAAAAGAAGCAGAACAGCAGGGTGACAGAGATTCTGGACTCTACAGCTAAATAGCCAGATTTCAGACCCCAGTTCCTCCGGTCACTAGCTGTGTGGCCCCAAACAAGTCACTTAATCCCCCTCCACCCAGGCTTTCTCATTTGTAATCTAGGGATACTAATAATAATGCTAACCTTACAGGGTTATATAAAAATGAAATGGATTCTTAGTTGTAAACTGCTTAGAATCAAGTCTGGCACATTCATATTCATAAATTTAAAACATAAATATATAACTCTAGTCTCCACTTGGTTCGTTTCAATTCACTCTGGGCCAAAATCACTGCCCAGGTGATGGCCTGCTTTCTTGAGAGATGTAATATTTTCCTTTAACTCTAAATGGGTAGGCCAGGCTCCACTATGGTGCTAATGATATGCACGATTGCTCACTAAATGCTTCCTGAATCTCTATTACACTGTCATCAAGTTCTTCCTGTCTTTTAGGAATTCTATTACCCCTATTTTAATCTCCCACATGTTTTCTGATTTGCATGATTTACTGATCTATCAAGTATTTTATGCTGCCAAGTAAACCTATCGATCTATCTACAGTCTTTTTTTGAGCACTCTCCCCATGACAACCACTGTGCTAAGTGCTTTTCTCCCTTATTTAATCCCCATGGTAGCGTTTAGGGGGTAGGACCTATCATTATCCTTATTTTGCAACCGAGAAAAGTAAGGCTTATAGAAGTTAAGATATGTGCCCAAAGTTATATAGCATGGGTCAGGCAGAGTTCACATATGAACATATTTGGTGACTATGATATCAAGTTTTCCTTGGAAGAGGGAAGTGGGTAAGTCTGAAACAGAGACAGACACCTTAAGGGTCTATTATTCCTCTTATAGAAAAGCTCTCCCCCACTGCTTATTTGTTCTGTTCCTCCTATTCCTCCTCCTACTCCTCTTCAGTTCAGCATGGATATTTCAGCCACGTTAGTTTGGGGAAACTAAGCTAGTACCTCCTGTTTTGCTACCATCAAACTTGATTTTCCTATTCCCCTAACTATAGCTGAAGAATGCTAGCAGATAACCATGGTTAGTTCAATAATTGATTCAGTATCCATTAATACAACATATTATTGAATGCTAGGAATTGTTTATAATGTGGGAATATAGCAGGGAATAAAACAATAACAATAAAAAGCCCAATTTCCTTAGAAGAAAAAGAATAAAGACTGCATCTATATCTATCTACCTATATTTACATATATATGTATGTACATATCTATACATATGTACACAGTGTAATACCAGCTAGAGGCATTATTTAAAAAAAACTCTTACATAGCAATTGATAGATTTTATGTTTTTAAAAAATTATTAATTGCCTTAATGTCATGTAAAATAATTACAAGGTAATTAGAGTATACTTTAAACTGAAACTTCAAAACATTGCTCATGATACACTGGCTCTACTATTATATGCAGACACAAGAAATAATCTTATCAGAATCACTAAACAGAGGTGGTTAGATGTAATCATACTCATAATCCACAGAGAAATTTCATGGATATTTAAAGTATGAAAAACCCATCAAATAGAAACAGAGGAAGAAAACGTAGTGAACTAGTTGCAGATCTAACCTAAATTATGTCGATATCCTTAGATGGTGGCACAGAAAGTCACCTAGCCAAAATAATTAATGTGTTTATATAAAGATCTGTCAAATGGATGAGTTTACTCTTCTATTCCTGGGGCAACGTGCCTTAAATGATTCCAAAGAAATATAAGAAAACATTTTTCTTCCCATAAGTGTGTTTAAGATCCTCAAGTACTTGTATCCCAGTCCTATTAAAAAGTTAAAATATTCATCTATTAACTGAAGATCTAGGCTAAAACTTGATGATTAGCAATTCAATTTATTTTCTTAAGACCCATAATAAAAATTCCTAAAAATATATGACCAAAACTACAAATTAAGCATCACTGTCTTTTTGGCATAAAGGAGAATTGTTTTTTCAAATACCTTTTTACTCACATTTGAACAATCAAATGTTTTAAATTATTGTTGCTGAAATAATAGTTTTGTACATATATAGATATGTAAAGTCCATCTTTGCCAGTTCATGTGAAAAAGGGAAAAGTAATGTTTGTAGAGTGTGGACTGTAACATGTTATTCAGAAAACAGAAATAACCTCTATGTCAAGGTTTAGAGGAGGCAATGTAATCCTAATGTCCAAAAAGAAAAGGAATGAAAGAAAGTAGTAGGAGTACCAATAGGATATCAAAGACACTTAAGGGAAAAGAGAATTCTTAACCTTCTCATGCTTCCCTCTTAAATCTGAAAATGGGTTAAAATATGTGTTATAAATTCAATGTTTTGTATTTATGCCCAGAAAGGAAATTACATTAAAATACATACATCCAAGTAAAACTGCTCAAGAAGGGAGGAGAAATTTGTCCAGTTTGCCACCTCAGCTCAGAATCTGTAGCCTCAAATCAAGGTGAATCAAAATATCATTCCCCATAACTTGAATTTTGGATAAAAATTCATAGAAATTCACTATTCTCTGCAGATTTCAGATTGTCATTTAGGTATTCCTGTTAGTCTCAAATCCAATCACTTACATCCATTAGTTTTAATGAAGCAAGATTGGGTGCATCTAAAACAAATATTTGCCTGAACACAAAAATAAGTGACCTATAACAACCTTATATAATAATATAACTGAATTGTTCTAAAACCATTTTACTATAGTATAATAAGCAACTTGGAAATGGCACAGTTTAAGGTATTTAGATTTCTCAAATATCCTTATCAAATATCCTACTTTATTTGAGTTATATGTTTTAAGTGAATATTTATAAAGGAATTTGCTTAATTTTTACAACAGGAATTTTGTGTTACTAAGTCTTATTTGTGTTTACTCTGTGTTACTAAGTACTCTGTGCTCTCTGATCTCTCTCAATGATAACTTTACACAAATCAGCTCTCAAAACTTTCATACATTTTGAAGTCTTTAAGATACTGTTGCTTGCAAGGAAACAGATTTAGTGCATGCATTTCACAGCATATTTACTAACCATTTAACAACTTGAGTGAGACAAGCCCAACACTCTGGCTTATATTCCTTTTTATAATTTTCCCATACTCCACATTATATTTTAGCTAAATTTTCAGGGAAACTCAGCAAAGACAGACCTTGTTTCTTAACTCCACTATCACCCTCCCCCACTACCATCCTCCTTCTACTTCTAAAGCCTTTGGCATCTATTCCACATTCTTTGTTTTTGTAGATATCACTGACAATACACAAGATTTTACATTTGGCAAAATTCCCAAAGGAGAGAGTCTTTTGTAAAGAAGCCGGTCCTTTATCTTCGTTTTCAAGGAGGTTGTAGGGAAGGAGGTGAAAAGAGGAACACTGCCAGAAGTTGTGAAATCCCCATGCTGCCGACCATCACTGTTCCTGTACAGCTCAGTTATGCCCCTTGGGATTTCATTAAGACTATTCAATGGTAGCTGTGACACAGTAAATAGAAAAATCTACATCCAATTGTTAGAGTTCTCATATAACTCAAGTTCAACCAGCCAATGGAAAAAGACAAAGAGCCCTTTCTCCTGTTTCCTCGGGCCTTTTTGCAAGCTTGACACAACTCAAGTGAGTCAGAAGTCTTACCTGGCTCTTGTTAATTTCCCTACTCTCCTGGCAGTCAGTAGGAGGAAAACTGCAGAAAGACCTTTTTTTTCTGGATTCCCCACCTTTCTTGATCTGTATCCCCTTCTCTAGGGACAATTCTTGTTTGAAACAAAAAAAGATTCTTGTTTTAGTATCAAGATTTCCTCTCTTGCATCTGGATCTTCAGTAAAAGGAATGTGTATTGGACTGGGTGTAGGAACATTTTGAAAAATTCCAGCATGGATCATTAATCTCATTAATGTAACTGTAGAAGACCCTGTCTGATCCTAGCATGTTTCCCTAACAGAGGGTCGACTGAGCTATTCGAGGAAGTCCCCTTAGGGACTACACTCTACTTACTGCTCCAAGCTGTGAACTCACCTGCCCTGCCAATCCTGGGGTTTTCAAGCAACCAGAAAATGACATGGGATACCAGTGAAACACGGCCAGTCCACAATCAACTTATTTATAATGGCTATGACCAAATCTGTAATATCTCAGTAGTTCCTGAACATGCAGCAGCAATAATTTACTGTGTTTTAATTATTATTTTTTATTTTAAAAAGCCCTATTTATTAAGGAAGATTTTCAAACAAATACAAATAGAATAGTATAATGAACTCCCAGGTACCCATCACCACTCACTCCAACCCATGAACACTCTTATTTCATCTAAATCCTCCATTCCCCCCTCCCATATTATTTTGAAGCAAATCTCAGGCCTCATACTATTTCATCCATAAATAATTAAGCATGTATCTCAGAAAAATAAAGCCTCTAAATAAAAGTACACAGTACTATTGTCATATCTTAAAAAATTAAAAATAATTCTTTAATATCATCAAATACCTAGTCAGTATTTTAATTTGCAATTGTCTGACAAACTTCCTATTTTATTTTGTTTTTTTTTAAATTCCATATTGGAGTAGAGTTGATTAACAATGTTGTGATAGTTCCGGGTGTACAGCAAAGTAATTCAGTTACACATATACAGGTATCTAGTTTGGGACTGACATGTACACATGGCTCTATTTAAAGTGGATAACCAGCAAGGACCTACTGTATAGCACAGGGAACTCTGCTCAGTATTATGTAACAACCTAAATGGGAAAAGAATTTGAAAAAGAATGGATACATGTCTATGTTTTAATTATTATTTTTTAATGTACCTATAAAGGATTGACTTAATTATATAGTTCATGGAATATTATAATTATTAATCTGTTCAAGACCTACATCATTTTTGTTTTTTCAATTTCATTTATGTATTCATCCTTTTTTTCTTTTTTCTTTTTTTTTTTTTTTGCGGTACGCAGGCCTCTCACTGTTGTGGCCTCTCCCGTTGCGGAGCACAGGCTCCGGACGCACAGGCTCAGCGGCCATGGCTCACGGGCCCAGCTGCTCCGCGGCATGTGGGATCTTCCTGGACCGGGGCACAAACCCACGTCCCCTGCATCGGCAGGCAGACTCTCAACCACTGCGCCACCAGGAGCACTTTTCTCTCCATTTATGACTTCCCTGATCTCTAACCACCCCCAAAGGCAACCATCTAATGTGTTCATTGTGTATCCTTCTGTTGGTATGTGTCATGCTAAAACAGGTCTTTGTTTAGTTTAATAAATTTTTTACTAACACAAATGTTCCTGTATAATAATTTGCAAAATTTTTTGTTTACTTGTTTCAGTCTACACTGCATTGCTAAGTTCACCTTGTCTGTGGCTTTGGTTTTACTTTGTTTCACTTCATTCTATATTAACATATGTCCAGCTGTCATGTGGTATTCAATTCAGTGCATCAGCCACAGTTTCCTAAGTAACGCCACACTGAGGGTCCCCTGCGTTACATCCAACTTTCTGTCACAACATACATCACTGTAATCAGTATTCTTGTTCATATCCTCCTATGTTATCTGTGAGGACTTATTTGGGATGTATACCTAGCAGAAGAGTTGCTCTGTTATGAGGAGTATGTGCACTTTATTTAATGAAGAACTACCAGTTTTTGCTCCAGAAAAGAGCAGTGCATGAGACTTACTATGTCCCTGGATCCAAAACAAAAGTTTGCATTATTCAGCTTTCTAACTTTTTGTCAGGCTAGTAGGCATAAGGTGATACTTAAATGTTTTTCAGCAGTTTTATTGATATCTAACTGATGTACAAGAAACAGAATATATTTAAATTGCATACCCCAACCAAGGATCAAACCCAGGTCCTCAGCAGTGAAAGTGCAGAATCCTGACTGCTGGACTGCCGGGGCATTCCCCCCACCCACCACCTTTTTTTAAAAAAATAAGGTGGGGACAGAGTGGGCTTCTGGGGAACAGCAATGGCCCCTCCACTTCCTTCTGGGAGGTGCAGGGCTGGGTGCCTACGTGCCATGCTCAGGGTGGGCAGGGCGCTGTGGCTCCTCCATGGGTTCATTTATTTTATAGTTTATTGTTTTTTAATGGCTTATGTGATAGGTTTTGACACATGAAGCTATCATCACAATTAAGATAGTGAAAATAGCCATCACACCTAAAAGTTTTTTTTCATGTTCCTTTCGAAATTTTCCCTTTCTTAGCTGGTTGCTTTCATTTAGTTATTTTTTCACTTATTAGAATGGCTAGAAACTCCACCACAATGGCAAACAGAAGCGGTGAGTACTGGCATTCTTTCGTTGTTCCTGATCTCAGGAGAAAGCCTGCAGATGCCTTTACCAGTCTGAAGAAATTCCCTTCACTTTCTAGTTTACTGAGGCTTTACCAAGAATAGATGTTGGGTTTTATCCATGCTTTTTCTGCATTTGTCATTTATATGATCATATGACTATTCTCTTTTTTAGTCTGTAAATATGATGAATTATATTACTTGAATTTTTAAATGTTAACCAACCTTACATTCCTGGGATAGATGCCGATAAATCATTATGTATTGCCCTTTGTATATATTGCAGGATTTTATTAAATTTTTAAGATAATATTTGCATCTATGCTTATAGAGATACTAAGATTTAGTGTTCTCTTTAATGTCTTTGTGTATAGGTGTTTCACCGTTATTTCTTCCTTAAATATTGATGAATACTTAAGTGAAGACATATGGTCTTGAGTTTCCTTGGGGGAAGGCTTTTAACTAAAACATCAACTCCTTTGTAAGATATAGGGCTACTATATCAGTAGACACAGTTATCTGTGTCTTCTTGAGTAAGTTTTGATAGTTTGTTTCTTTCAACGAATAGGTCCATTTCATCTAGGTTATGAAATGTATTGCAGTAATTTTTAGGGGCTTGAGGTTTATCAATTTTAGTGTGGTCTGCAAATAATTTACTATTTATTTCATTGGGTTTCTCTATTGTTTTCTGATTTCTATTTCACTGATTTCCAAACTCTGATCTTTCTTGTCTTCCGTACTTTGCATTTCATTTTGCTCTTCTTTTTCTAGGTTCTTAAGATAGAAATTGAGGCCAATAACTCCACACCTTTCTGTCTCGAAATACAGGCATTTAGAGCTATAAATTTTCTCTTAAGTACTGTCTTAGCACCATCGCATACATTCTGATAAGTTGTGTTTCCATTTTCATTCAGATTAATATGTATTCTAATTTCCCTTTTGGTTTCCATTTTCATTCAGATTAATATGTATTTCTAATTTCCCTTTTGGTTTCTTCTTTGACACATGACTTATTTAGAAATGTGTACTCTAGTTTGCAAATACTTAACAAATTTTCTAAAGATCTTACTGTTATTAATTCCTAATGCAATTCTATTGTGATCAGTAAACATACTTCGTGTGTAACTCTATTTTTAATTTATTGAAGCTTCTTTTTTTTTTTTGAAGCTTCTTTTGATTCCCAGAATATAGCTTTTCTTAGTAAAATTTTCATGTGCATTTGAAAAGAATGGGTGTTCTGCTATTTTTGGTGAAGTGGTCTATGAGTCAAAAAGTTAATTGATAGTATTATACAAGTCTTCCATATCCCTGCTGATTTTCAGTCTACTTGCAATGCCTCTTGCCAACTATCCAGATCATTGTACATATTATTTATTCATTTTAAATTGTTCTCTTGTTCGTATTGCAAATTGTGTATCATTTGATATTTTTAGTTGGTTATTGCTGACATATAAAAATACTATTTTTATTTGATCATGTACTTGTCAATATTCCTGAATGACATAATTATTTCAAGTAGCTTTTACTATTAATTTTACTGGGTTTCTTTTTTTCAGGTAGTTGATTATATCACTTGTAAATAATGAGAAACTGATCTCTACCTTTCAATCATTACAGCTCCTTTTTCTCTCTTTTCTCATGGAAATGTTGACAGTGAGTTCTTAGAGACATTTTCTTTCATCATTCTTTACTAGATCTAGTTTTGTCATCCATAAAACACATTAAAAGTAAACTGCTACTAAGTATACATACGTATATAATTATCTTTACTTTCTTAATTTCTGCTACCCTCTTCTTGAATTTATTTCTCTTCTTCTTTGAATAGCTCCTCCAGGAGTATTTTCAAAATATGATTGTATGACAATCTAAGGCATTACTTGTCTGAGAATATTCTTATATTACTCTAGAATTTTTATAATATCTTGGCTGGATGCAAAACTGTAGTTCTAAAATATTTCTAATTGTCTGTTTTTATATTTTCTTTAAATATTTAAAAATATTAATCCATTGTCTTCCTTCCTCCAGGAGGCTCATATCTTTTTCATTTTTAGGCTATCTGTTCTTTATGTCCAGTGTGTTGTTTTTGCTTTATTATATTTGCATTCTTCAGTTGATTATAATTTTTTACCTGTGAGTTCATTGTCAGAGGCAGTAACCTGGTAAGCCAGAAGTCATTTTTAAAAAAAGTATGATTTGAAGTGTTTCCTGATTTCTGTTCTTAAATATTTCTACCATGTCCAGTAACAAACTACCAAAGTGTTGTCACTGAATTCAGAGTTGGGAAGAGAGGTTCACAGTTGGCTATCCGTAATAGGTACAAACTGATTCCAACACACCACCAGATCAGCTACTCTTACATATAGAATATATTGAGGAAGGGATAAAGCTAGGAACACATCTTACCCTTCCAGTTGAGTTGGAGAGGAGAGGCAATCAGTCTTAGGATGAGGATCCCAACCACCACAGATTCAGTGAGGATCATATTCCTTTGCTTTTACTCCAATAGACAATTTCTCTGTTCATTATTAAATTCTTAGAAATATGAAGAATTGGAAGGAAACAGTTACCTTAGGTTCTAAACCAGTGTCCCTGAAGGTGAAGGAGAGATAATGCATTTGTGGAATAAGAACTCAAGTCAGTTTGATCAGTCTTCAAACGGTTTTAAAAATTGTGCATTCCAATGTGGTTTTACCCTGCCTGGTAAGTTCTATATGGGAGAACTGGACTGCTGTTACCAATTTCTGTGGTGAAGAGGCAAAAAATTATTATTAGATGACAATGATGGTATGGGGACATGGCCAGAACCAATCTTTAAGAATTACCTTCACTTGGTACTCTCAGTGCTGCCCCTAGGTGTCTTTCACCCCAGGCTGCAACCATGAACACTCCCCTCTCTCCCCTGCACACACACACACAGAAGTTCACAAGAACATTTAGTTCCCCAACAGTTTCTAATGTTTTGTCCTTTTTGTTAATTACCTCTTGCATATTTTCTCTCTCATTTACTTAGTTTCATCAAGGTCGATCTTGAGGAAGGGAACTTGCAACCCTTCAAAACTTCTCCCCAGAACATCCTATAATTTAGACTACTGTAAATTGCACTATGATATGAATTTAAATCAGGCTATCTGTGAAGAGTCTAGATAATTAATTTATCACTTTTTCATACTGATTGTTTTCTATTCTAGGGATATTAAGTTTAAATTCAATTGGAAGATAAATAAGGAATTAAATCCAATTCAGCTGTCACATAACATTTTAGAACAAACAAATAAACCAAAAATGAGTAAGTCTTGACTGTCACAAGTAAGGAAAATACAGAGAAAATGTCTTCTTTTTCTTTTCCCAACACTCTTACACCCTAAAGCTGCCTGTGTATTGAAAAGGAAATAATTTATTCTACACTGAAATATAAATCTAAGAAAGTTTTACAGCAGAGGTCTACCAAGAGCTCCTGTATGTAAATTCCTTTAGCAGTTTAATTGGGCATCTAGAGGTATGTGGCCATTGGGAACAACTGAAAGTATTTATAAAAACTGAAACATATGAGGAAGATAATTATGAAGCCTACATGCATGAAAAATCAAGCTTCATCTTTTACTTGAAGGACAATTTACTAGAACTTGAAAGAATCTTGAGACTAAGTGTTAACAATGTGTTAACACTGGATCATTATATGCAAGGTTGGATTTTAGAGCTCTCCTCTAAAATTCCTCACGAATTTGAAAGAGGAATAAGTTACTTCCTGCAGTAACAAAGTGATTCAACTCCTTGACGACAGGTGCCAAGTAAAATTGCTGAAATTGGTAACTTTGAATATCAGACTATTCTGTTTAATTTCTTTGAAATAAAAAGTATATTTTTTATAAATTTCATTGCATGAATTACGTGTTTCCTTTAAAATAATGAAGTAGCAATATTTGTTATTTATTAAAAATTTCTTACATGGACAGGGAATATTGCCTGCCATTCCAGAAAACAAAAAATGTTGCCTACCATCCCAGTTCTACAAGGATCAAGTCATTAGCCACTGCAGCTGCCTACTTACAGTGGACCCTGAGTGTGGAGAAAAACAGGAAGCATTCTGTGTGCTGGATACTGGCCCTAGATAGTTGCAATGCATATCTAAGGAATAATTTCAATGAACCCAGATCCTTGCCTCTGCCCATACACAGAAAAACACTAAAATCATTAACTTAAGATGTCTGTTCATGGTGAGTAGCAGTAACCTTTTGATGTTCAACTACGTTTTTTTTTTTTTCCTGGGCTACAGCCGTCAAGAAGATCCCCAAATAAAACTTAACTAGCAACTTCCAGGTTGTGCATTTTTCTTCAGTAAGCACTTATGAACATCAATTGATACATTTGATATAAGAGGAAAGAACTATACAGCTACATAAAATTAGGCAAAGTGATAAGTATTCAGGAATGAGAGGGTACCCAAAGGTATGTTTGCATTCCCTTGTCTTTGCATCCATAACACCAAACACAAATCTCCATTGACCTAATTGTAACTTTGACTGACAGCAAGTGATTAAGCAGTTTCCCCTCACTGATGAAATCTACCCACTCACTTTTATATCTTCAATATTTCAGATAGCTGGTCGGATAGGAGGATCTCATTAACTATTGCCTAAAATGTATTTAGCACCTAATACTAGGGAAAGAAATCAGTGATCAACAAATTGAAGTGGATACCTGAAAGAAAACCTCACCATTTATAATTTTTCTTTCAGAATGAAGTCAAAATTAACAAAAATAGGTTTTACATTTCAAAAACAAAACCATTAATTAATATGATTCATATTCTGTAAGAATTCAAAAGTTGCCAAATCTAACCACTTATAAATAATTACACTTTTATATTTAATTCCTTAAAAGTTTTAAGTGCATCAGCTTGCTAAAGCATATATAAGTTAAATGATCCTTTCAAAAGTATAGAATTTCCATTTTTAAAATGATTCATTTGGTCACAGATTGATAGCACTTTAAGATTAATGACTATGGCCACACATGTTTCATAATTCAATAATTTTCTAATCTTGTTAAAAGCATCATTTTAGACACCACTTCATTCAGGTACTACTTCATTTTTCTTCTTTATAATCTAAAGTGAATGTAACTTTCTTGTTCATAAATTTTAAACTACCCCAATTTATTTTCACAAAACTAAATATTCATACCTGCTACATGTCATTGTTTAATAAACTTGAAATTGCTTTAAAGAATCCCACCCACAAAAATAAACTCCTCACGTTGTTTATTTTTTATATGTAAAGAATGTCAGAATATCATAATTTCATATTTTAGTCAAATTTTTACATTAGCAAAGTACACTAATAAATCCGTTCTTCTGCAGAAAAAAAAAATCCTTCTATTTGGAATATCTACACCTCCTACGTGGGGTGGATCTCAGTTTATTTTCATGCCATAGAGGAAATAATGCTTTGTGTAAACTAGGGAATTCTTCTCCGGCAAAGTACAGATTTAGTTTGTTAGAGTTACCTTCACTCATAAAATATATTTTAGAAAAATAGAAACTATTTTGTCTAAAAGTAGGAAGAAATCAAACCAGTAACAATGACAAACAGGCTGATTAACTTTATCCAAGGGTAATGCCCAAACTTGTTCTTATCTCAAGTTAGAAGTGTTTATTATCAAATCCACAGCCCCATAGAAGTGACAATTTTTTCAGAATGAGTAATATCCACATAAAGATGGAAAAATATTTAATATTCTCCTTGGTTCTTTTTTCCCTTCACTATAGAGATTCTATTCAGATTTTTATACCATTAAGTAATGTTCACAAAATGATGGAAGCATCACCAGAACTATCTTTTCCCACTGCAACACATTAAATCATATATTTTCAAAGTGGTCTAGCATCTATTGCATCATGGAAAAAGCTTCCTGGGAAAGAGTCAGGCCCTCCTGCTTAGTAGCAGAAACACCAGAATTTAAACGCATAATGTGTCATATGTATTAATGAATAATATTGGAATTAATGAAGTAAAATTATAATCATTTCTTGGACTATCATGAGTTTATGCTCTTGCTTATAAATCTAATATCAGTAATTCCTAGTTGTTTAATGACCTAAAATGTCCACATTTACACCAAAATGTTTAAATGATTAAAATTTATAAAATAAAATTAAGTTAAAGATAAGACAACTTACTTTAAAATGTAATAAATAGAAGACTTATAAGGTGATGGCATGAATTGCAATCAAGCACAACAGAGTGATTTTCTATGACTTCAAAAGATTGGTTAAGCACACCATAAACATATGGATTATGTTATAAGTGTTATAATTATGTTATATGTGTTATATGTGTTATATGTGTTATATATGTGTTATAATTATGTTATAAGTGTTATAAGATCTCAAATTGAAAGTTTTGATTGATGCCTGAGATGCATTATATATGAGGTATCAGTGAGACGGGAGGTAAACCAATATGCACATTTATAAAGGAAATAAATTAGAACTCTTTAGATGACTCTTGAAATCTCTCACTAACTTTAAGCATATACAAAGCATTAAAAAGAGATTTGGTGGGAGAAAATGAACGGAAAATGTATTTTAAGGAAGAGTTGCTACTTTGTTTTGAGTTTCAACATTCACAAGAAGGAGAGAGAGGGGTGTGTGGTCCTCGCCTCAAGCCTGAGAACAGCAACGGTGAGACAACTCAGAAAGAGTGGTACTTGTCTCTATTTAATGGGTCCCTTTGGGCTTGTGTTTGATATACATGCCTGAAGAATTTAAGACTAGATTCTATCCCTATTGGCATGTGGTAATATGGAAGCAGGTGAGGAGAAGGAGAGAGAGGGAGAGAGAGACAGAGAGGGAGACAGAAAGAGAGAGGAAGAGAAAGACAGAGATAGAGAATGTTTTAGGAAGTAGTATTGTCAACAGCATGACAAATTGTATTTCCCAAGGACTGAGATGGGTCATTTAAGAAAGATATTATATTTAGTCCCCCAAGATCTTCAGATGACAAGGAAGAATGCGGAAACTCCTAAGGAACTGAGGAAAGAGCAGCAGCTAGAGTAAAAAAATCTTTATTGCCTGTGAAATGGAAGTTGTAAGGAGTTTACAAACCCATAAAATGCCCTACATGAGAATCAGGTTTAAACCCTTGCCTAGACCAGAGTGTTTGAGGCCATCTTAAGTTATTATAAAGTCAAAGAACTCTTTATTTCCCCTTATTTTCTACCCATATTCTTAACCCTACAGGGGTCAAAATTCATGATAAGTAAGCCAGAGGAAGAGGAAACTGTCCACACCCTTCATCACAACACACTTTAGCAGAAAATATGTCCTCCATAAATATGACCCATTAGTGAACGTGGAGAAGATTTAACTCTCAACCAAGATTGTAGTTATGATTAGTTGATGAAATTAGGAATTTAATTACTTAATTGCAACTTGTTTTCATTACTTGAGAGTAACCATAAAGTCATGATTCTGTACAGTATGGTGACAATAGTTAATAATACTACATTTTATGTTTGAACGCTGCTAAGAAAGTAGATCTTAAAAGGTCTAATGATGAGGGGATTCAAGATGGTGGAAGAATAAGACATGGAGATGATCTTCCTTCACACAAATACATCAGAAATACATCTACATGTGGAACAACCCCTACAGAACACCTACTGAACGCTGGCAGAAGACCTCAGACCTCCCAAAACTCCCCACAAACGTGGGTATGGCAAAAGAAAAAAGAAAAAACAGAGACAAAAGAATAGGGATGGGACTTGCACCAGTGGGAGGGACTTGTGAAGGAGGAAAGGTTTCCACACACTAGGAAGCCCCTTTGCGGGCAGAGACTGGGGGGTGGAGGGGGGAAGCTTCAGAGCCACAGAGGAGAGCACAGCAATAGGGGTGCAGAGGGCAAAGTGTGGGGATTCCCACACGGAGGATCGGTGCCGACCACCACTCACCAGCCCGAGAGGCTTGTCTGCTCATCCACCGGGATGGGAGGGGGCTGGGAGCTGAGGCTCGGGCTTTGGTCGGTTGCAGGGAGAGGACTGGGGTTGGCTGTGTGAACACAGCCTGAAGGAGGCTAGTGTGCCATAGCTAGCCAGGAGGGAGTCTGGGAAAAGCTCTGGAGCTGCCAAAGAGGCAAGAGACTTTTTCTTGCCTCTTTGTTTTCTGGTGCACGAGGAGAGGGAATTCAGAGCGCTGCTTAAAGGAGCCCCAGAGACGGGCACAAGCAGCGGCTATCAGCACAGAACCCAGAGACGGGAATGAGACACTAAGGCTTCTGCTGTCACCACCAAGAAGCCTGTGTGCAAGCACAGGTCACTATCCACACCTCCCCTCCTGGAAGCCTGTGTAGCCCGCCACTGCCAGGGTCCCGTGATCCAGAGACAATTTCCCCGGGAGAATACACGGCGTGCCTCACGCTGGCCCCTGCCACTGCAGGCTCGCCCTTCATCCGTACCCCTCCCTTCCCCTGGCCTGAGTGAGCCAGAGCCCCCTAATCAGGTGCTCCTTTAACCCCGTCCTGTCTGAGTGAAGAATGGACGCCCTCAGGCAACCTACACGCAGAAGCGGGTCCAAATCCAAAGCTGAACCCCAGGAGATGTGCGAACAAAGAAGAGAAAGGGAAATCTCTCCCAGCAGCCTCAGGAGCAGTGGATTAAAACTCCACAATCAATTTGATGTACCCTGCATCTGTGGAATACCTGAAGAGACAACGAATCATCTCAAATTGAGGATGTGGACTATAGGAGCAATGACATATATATTTTTTTCCCTTTTCTCTTTTTGTGAGTGTGTATGTGTATGCTTCTGTGTGATTTTGTCTGTATACCTTTGCTTTTACCATTAGTCCTAGGGTCCTCTCTGTAAGTTTGTTTGTTTGTTTTTCTTTTAGTATAGTTTTTAGCACTTGTTATCATTGGTGGATTTGTTTTTTGGTTTGGTTCCTCTTGTCTTTCTTTTTCTGTTTATTACTTAATTATTTTTGATCATTTATTTTAATAACATTTTATTTTATCTTTTCCTTTCTTTCTTTCCTTTTTTCACCCATTTATTTGAGCTGTGTGGAAAACAGGCTCTTTGTGCTCCAGCCAAGATTCAGGGCTGTGCCTCTGAGGTGGGAGAGCCAATTTCAGGACATTGGTCCACCACAGACCCCACAGCACCATGTAATATCAAATGGTGAAAATCTCCCAGATATCTCCATCTCAATGCCAAGACCCAGCTCCACCCAACGACTAGCAAGCTACAGTTCTGGACACCCTATGCCAAACAACTAGCAAGACAGGAACACAAAACCACCCATTAGCAGAGAGGCTGCCTAAAATCATAATAAGGCCACAGACACCTCAAAACACACCACCAGAAGTGGACCTGCCCACCAAAAAGACAAGATGCAGCCTCATCCAGGAGAACACAGGCATTAGTCCTGTCCACCAGGAAGCCTACACAATCCACAGAACCAACCTTAGCCACTTGGGAGAGACATGGAAAACAACAGGAAGTACAAACCTGCAGCTTGCGAAAAGGAGATCCCAAACACAGTAAGTTAAGCAAAATGAGAAGACAGAGAAACACACAGCACATGAAGGAGCAAGGTAAAAACCCACCAGGCTAACAAATGAAGAGGAAATAGGCAGTCTACCTGAAAAAGAATTCAGAATAATGATAGTAAAGATGATCAAAAATCTTGGAAATAGAATGGAGAAAATAAAAGAAACGTTTAACAAGGACCTAGAAGAACTAAAGAGCAAACAACAATAATGAGCAACACAATAAATGAAATTAAAAATTCTCTAGAAGAGATCAATAGCAGAATAATTAAGGCAGAAGAATGGATAAGTGACCTGGAATATAAAATAGTGGAAATAACTACGGCAGAGCAGAATAAAGAAAAAAGAATGAAAAGAATTGAGAACAGTCTCAGAGACCTCTGGGACAACATTAAACACACCAACATTCAAAATATAGGGGTCCCAGAAGAAGAAGAGAAAAAGAAAGGGACTGAAAAAATATTTGAAGAGATTACAGGTGAAAACTTCCCTAATATGGGAATGGAAATAGTTAATCAAATCCAGGAAGGATAGAGAGTCCCATACAGGATAAATCCAAGGAGAAACATGCCAAGACACATATTAACCAAACTGTCAAAAAGTAAATACAAAGAAAAAATATTAAAAGCAGCAAGGGAAAAACAACAAATAACATAAAAGGGGATCCCCATAAGGTTAACAGCTGATCTTTCAGCAGAATCTGCAAGCCAGAAGGGAGTGGCAGGACATATTTAAAGTGATGAAAGAGAAAAACCTACAACCAAGATTACTCTACCCAGTAAGGAACTCATTCAGATTCGACAGAGAAATTAAAACCTTTACAGAAAAGCAAAAGCTAAGATAATTAAGCACCAACACACCAGATTTATAACAAACGCTAAAGAAACTTCCCGAGGCAGGAAACACAAGAGAAGGAAAAGACCTACAATAACAAACCCAAAACAATTAAGAAAATGGTAATAGGAACATACATATCAATAATTACCTTAGATGTAAATGGATTAAATACTCCAACCAAAAGACACAGACTGGCAGAATGGATACAAAAAAAGATCCATATATATGCTGTCTACAAGAGTCCAAATTCAGACCTAGGGACACATACAGACTGAAAGTCAGGAGATGGAAAAAGATATTCCATGAAATGGAAATCAAAAGAAAGCTGGAGTAGCAATTCTCATATCAGACAAAATAGACTTTAAAACAAAGACTATTACAGCAGACAAAGAAGGACACTACATAGTGATCAAGGGATCAATCCAAGATGAAGATCTAACAATTGTAAATATTTATACACGCAACATAGGAGCACCTCAATACATAAGGCAAATACTAAGACCCATAAAAGGGGAAATCGACAGTAACAAAATCATAGTAGGGGACTTTAACACCCCACATTCACTAATGGACAGATCATCCAAACTGAAAATAAATAAGGAAATGCAAACTTTAAACGATACATTAAACAAGATGGATTAATTGATATTTGTAGGACATTCCATCCAAAAACAACAGAATACATTTTTTTCTCAAGTGCTCATAGAACATTCTCCAGTATAGATCATACCTTGGATCACAAATCAAGCCTTGAAAAATTTAAGAAAATTGAAATTGTAACAACCATCTTTTCTGACCACAACGCTATGAGAATAGATATCAATTACAAGAAAAAATCTGTAAGAAATACAAATACATGTAGGCTAAAGAATACAATACTTAATTACCAAGAGATCACTGAAGAAATCAGAGAGGAAATCAAAAAATACCTAGAAACAAATGACAATGAAAACACAATGACCCAAAACATATGGGATGCAGCAAAAGCAGTTCTAAGAGGGAAGTTTATAGCAATAAAATCCTACTTTAAGAAACAAGAAACATCTCAAATAAACAACCTAACCTTACACCTAAAGCAATTAGAGAAAGAAGAATAAAAAAACCCCAAAGTTAGCAGAAGGAAAGAAATCATAAAGAGCAGATCAGAAACAATTAAAAAGAAATGAAGGAAACAATAGCAAAGATCAATAAAACTAAAAGCTAGTTCTTTGAGAAGATAAACAAAATTGATAAACCATTAGCCAGACTCATCAAGAAAAAAAAGGGAGAAGACTCAAATGAGTAGAATTAGAAATGAAAAAGGAGAAGTAACAACTGACTGTGCAGAAATACAAAGGATCATGAGAGATTACTAGAAGCAACTATATGCCAATAAAATGGACAACCTGGAGGAAATGAACAAATTCTTAGAAAAGCACAACCTTCCGACACGGAAGCAGGAAGAAATAGAAAATATAAACAGACTAATCACAAGCACTGAAACTGAGACTGTGATTAAAAATCTTCCAACAAACAAAAGCCCAGGACTAGATGGGTTCACAGACGAACTCTATCAAATGGTGAGAGAACAGCTAACACCTATCCTTCTCAAACTCTTCCAAATATTGCAGAACGGAGGAACACTCCCAAAGTCATTCTACGAGACCAGCATCACATTGAGACCAAAACTAGACAAAAATGTCACAAAGAAAGAAAACTACAGGCCAATATCACTGATGAACATAGATGCAAAAATCCTCAACAAAATAATAGCAAACAGAATCCAACAGCACATTAAAAAGATCATACACCATGATCAAGTGGGATTTATCCCAGGAATGCAATGATTTTTCAGCATACGCAAATCAATCAATGTGATACACCATAATAAGAAATTGAAGGATAAAAACCATAAGATCATCTCAATAGATGCAGAAAAAGCTTTAGACAAAATTCAACACAGATTTATGACAAAAACCCTCCAGAAAGTAGGCATAGAGGGAACCTACCTCAACATAATAAAGGCCATATATGACAAACCCACAGCCAACATTGTCCTCAAATTTGAAAAACTGAAACCATTTCCACTAAGATCAGGAACAATACAAGGTTGCCCACTCTCACCACTATTATTCAACATAGTTTTGGAAGTTTTAGCCACAGCAATCAGAAAAGAAAAAAAAAATAAAAGGAATCCAAATCAGAAAGGAAGAAGTAAAGCTGTCACTGTTTGCAGATGTCATGATACTATACATACAGAATCCTAAAGATGTTACCAGCAAACTACTAGAGCTAATCAATGAATCTGGTGAAGTAGCAGGACTCAAAATTAATGCACAGAAATCTCTTGTATTCCTATACACTAATGATGAAAAATCTGAAAGTGAAATTAAGAAAACACTCCCATTTACTATTGCAACAAAAAGAATAAAATACCTAGGAATAAACCTACCTAAGGGGACAACAGACCTGTATGTAGAAAACTGTAAGACAGTGATGAAAGAAATTAAAGATGATACAAACATATGGAGAGATATACCATGTTTTTGTAATAGAAGAATCAGCATTGTGAAAATGACTATACTACCCAAAGCAATCTACAGATTCAGTGCAATCCCTATCAAACTACCACTGGTATTTTTCACAGAACTAGAACAAAAAATTGAACAATTTGTATGGAAACACAAAAGACCGCGAATAGCCAAAGCAATCTTGAGAAAGAAAAAGGGAGCTGAAAGAATCAGGCTCCCTGACTTCAGAGGATACTACAAAGCTACAGTAATCAAGACAGTATGGTACTGGCACAGAAACAGAAATATAGATCAATGGAACAGGATAGAAAGCCCAGAGATAAACCCATGTACATATGGTCACCTATCTTTGATAAAGGAGGCAAGAATATACAATGGAGGAAAGAGAGCCTGTTCAATAAGTGGTGCTGGAAAAACTGGACAGCTACATGTAAAAGAATGAAATTAGAACACTCCCTAACACCATACACAAAAATAAACTCAAAATGGATAAAAGACCTAAATGTCAGGCCAGACACTATCAAACTCTTAGAGGAAAACATAGGCAGAACACTCCATGACATAAAACACAGCAAGATCCTTTTTGACCCACCTCCTAGAGTAATGGAAATAAAAACAAAAATAAACAAATGGGACCTAATGAAACTTAAAAGCTTTTGCACAGCAAAGGAAACCATAAACAAAACAAAAAGACAACCCTCAGAATGGGAGAAAATGAAGCAACTGAAAAAGGATTAATTTTCAAAATTTACAAGCAGCTCATGCAGCTCAACATGAAAAAAACAAACAATCCAAAACCCTCAGAATGGGAGAAAATGAAGCAACTGACAAAGGATTAAGCTTCAAAATTCACAAGCAGCTCATGCAGCTCAACATCAAAAAAACAAACAATCCAAAAATGGGCAGAAGACCTAAATAGACATTTCTCCAAAGAAGATATACAGATTCCCAACAAACACATGAAAGAACGCTCAACATCATTAATCATTAGAGAAATGTAAATCAAAACTACAATGAAATATCATCTCACACCGGTCAGAATGGTCATTATCAAAAAATCTACAAACAATAAATGCTGGAGAGGGTGTGGAGAAAAGGGAACCCTCTTGCACTGTTGGTGGGAATGTAAATTGATATAGTCACTATGAAGAACAGTATGGAGGTTCCTTAAAAAACTATAAATAGAACTACCATATGACCCAGCAATCCCACTACTGGGCATATACCCTGAGAAAATCATAATGCAAAAAGAGTCATGTACCGCAATGTTCATTTCAGTTCTATATACAATAGCCAGGACATGGAAGCAATCTTAGTGTCCATCAACAGATGAATAGATAAAGAAGATGTGGCACATATATACAATGGAATATTATTCAGCCATAAAAAGAAACAAAATTGAGTTATTTGTAGTGAGGTGGATAGACCTAGAGTCTGTCACACAGAGTGAAGTAATTCAAAAAGAGAAAAACAAATACCGTATGCTAACACATGTATATGGAATATAAAAAAAAAAGAAAAAAATGGTCATGAAGAACCTGGGGGCAAGACGGGAATAAAGACCCAGACCTACTGGAGTATGGACTTGAGGACATGGGGAGGGGGATGGGTAAGCTGGGACAAAGTGAGAGAGAGGCATGGACATATACACACTACCAAATGTAAATAGATAGCAGTGGGAAGCAGCCGCATAGCACAGGGAGATCAGCTTGGTGCTTTGTGACCACCTAGAGGGGTGGGAGGGAGGGAGACCCAAGAGGGAAGAGATATGAGGACATATGTATATGTATAACTGATTCACTTTGTTATAAAGCAGAAACTAACACACCACTGTAAAGCAATTATACTCCAATAAAGATTAAAAAATAAAAAGTTCTAATGACAAGAGAAAAATTTGTAACTATGTATAATTATGGATGTTCAGTAGGCTTATTGTGGTGATCATTTCATAATACATACAAATATCAAATCATTATGTTGGACTCCTGAAACTAATATAATGTATGTCAATTATATTTCAATTAAAAAAAATTGAAAATCATGATTCTTCTCACAATTTTCATGCACTGTCACAACAAAAACTTTACTACATGAATTTTATGTCACTGGGAAATAATGATAAGTTGTTTTTTATTGATATCCCATGATTCATGCTTGTCCAATATGCTGGTTACAGTAGAAAAGAAAACTCCATCTGGGTATTAAAATACACACAAATATCCTTGAAGGTAAATGTATTTGTAACAACACAATAGATAGGTTTTCTCTCCCAACTTGAATTTTTAAATCTGGCTGACAACATTGATGGCAGAAATCCTGAATTCTTCAAAACAAAACAAAACAAAAAATTCAAATCTGCCAAATATATCCATGATGTCAGGAAATCTCTAAGCAGGTGAGGTGTTCAATGCAGAAGGAATGTAATTTAGAGGGGAACAGAATCAAAGCAGATGCTCTTTTATCTGTAGAAGTCAGAGGGATTTTTGTTTTTAGGCATGCATGTATTTTCTGTTCAGTTTCACAACTATCACAAGAGTCTAAGCAGTGTAATATAATGGATTTCACATGTAATTGTGAAACTGAAACTTTATAAGAGGACTGACTGCAGTCCTGTTAATCAGTTCTTTCCTATATTAGAGGTTATAAAAACTAACCCACTCTTTTGACATCTCATTTCAAAAATAACAAATTTGTCATTAAACCAGAGCTATAAATTCAAGTTTATTGATATCTCTATTGGCACAGTGGCAAGAGAAGCTATAAATATTACTTACATTCTTATTACTAACTTGAAATTCCAATTGAGAAGGAAGATAAATCACTCTTAGTTCTTAGAAGATAATCAAGAAATGGACAAGGAGATTATATAGTTTCCTATATAGTGGAAAATTGGATTTAAAATGAAGTTGTTCAAATTTCTACTTAATTCAAACTTATCAACTTTCCTGATATTCTAATTTCTCAATCAATAAAAGGCAGTTAAGGAACTTACACCAATAGTCTTCTCAATTTCATGCAACATTTATGTAACTGGTAAAATTCTAGGACATAGAAATATAGTAGTGAACAACATTAGATACAGATGCCATTTCCATAAAGAAAACATCCTAGTGAATATAAGCCAGTATATTTTTTAGGATGGCACAAAATGATTTCCTTGTGGGGAATTCTCTAGTGGTCCAGTGGTTAGGACTCTGTGCTTCCACTGCGGGGGACATGGGTTCAATCCCTGGTCAGGGAACCAATGTCCCACATGCTGCACAGTGCAGCCAAGAAAGAAAAGAAGATCCCTTGTGGTGCAGGAAGAAACTACAACTTTAAATTCTATTCTCAACTAAAAAATACTCCAAATTTTTATGCCCCAAATTCTTCTGAACTGTCCTTGACAAGATCATTGATGATCCCACAGTGCCAAACTCCACAGATCAACTCGCAATCTGCATTATATTCAAGTTCTCAGTGGTAATTATTATAGCTGGCTACTGACTAATTCTTTAAACACTTTCTGCACTTGATCTCTGAGCCACCTCAGTGTCCTGGTTCCCCACCCAATTCTGCTCCTGTTCAGTCTCATTTACCAGGTCTTCTTCTTTCCCATTTCTAAATGTTGCTGTGCCTTTTTTTCTCTGTTCTTGATAACTTCTCTCTTTACATCTGTCCCTTGGTTATCTCATTCATTCCTTTAAGTTTAAATACATTCCACACTTTGGTAACTTTCAATTTTATTTACAGTTCTTATCACTCTCCTGAAATCCTGAATCATATATCCTAGTACCTGCTTGACATCACCATGTAGATGACTAACAAGTATTCAAGAATTACTAGGCCAGAGCTAAAATACACATTTGTACCTACACATCTGCTCTTCTCTACATGATGCCTCCTCTTATCCAGATGCTCACCCAAAAAACTTTACGGCAAGCTTGAATCATCTCTTTGTCTCATAGCAAATGCATCAGCAGTTCCTCTTGCTTTTCAGTCACAGGTTCCAGTCAATATCCTTTGCTGCCTGGACACTGTTACAGTCAACTTATCTCCTGTTTCCACTTTTTCCCATACATAGTCTCCTTCTCCACAGATTCTGAATGACCTTTTGAATATATCATTCTTACCATAACATTTCTCCATCAAACTCTTCCATTAGTTTTCTGTAACACATAAGATAATATATGACAACCTTACAATGGCTACAACATATGAACTTGCACCCCCAAACTCCCTGGCTTATCTCTTTCCCTTGCTCTTGTCATTTCAGTCAAGACTGCTTTCCCTATGATTCTTTGAATCCACCAAGCAAATACCTACTTCAGAGTTTTGAGCTTGCTCTTTCTTCCACTCTTTTCCCAAATATTGGCATGGCACCAAGTCACAGTTAATTCAGATGTCACTTCATAAGTCCTTCCCTGACCTATCTTATTAAAGATACCTAACACATATCTCATCCTGTGCTCATTATCTGTATTTTATTTCACAGCATTTATCACTAGCTTATATTATATTATATATGTTTGTTGTCTATGTACCACTAAAATGTAAGCTTCATTAGGGAAGGGACATTGTATTTTACTTACTGCAATACAGAATCTGGCAGAGCGTAAGTACTAAAAAATGTATTAAGCAAAGGAATGATTGCTACATATGTTACCATGATGGAAGAGTGTTAATTCCATAATGTGAAATTGGTGCAAATATTCATCTTCAGGGTGATCCAACTGTAGTGCACTGCAGTGTACCTGTTCCCAAATAACTGAAGCTAAAAATGTGTTATGTGTATGTGTGTGTGTATATATACATATATATATATAAAATATGTGGATTATTATATGTATTTGAAGTTAGAAATATTCATTAGTTTCAATAGGTATTAGATATATATTAGTTTAATTGAAGTTAAAATTTATACTTACTATATATTATATATCTAAAACATATTTAGTATATAAATAAATATAATTATTTTATATATATATTTACTATATCTTATACATTTTAACTTTATATGTAATGTATATTCAATATATAATTATTCATATCATTATATTTTATATAAATAATAATTCTATACTTAATGTATAATATATAATTATTAATATATGTCTAGCTTCAATTAAACTAATACTAAAAAATAGAAAATAGTTTTTTTAATATTTCTTCAAAAAGCATATATTGAAATATTACTAATAATAAACCTCCAGGAGAATGAAAAACTGGCAAACCAGATATTTAATCCTATCAAGAGTATACCATAAGTCACATTAAGGAGTCAAAAAAATGATAATAAAATCAGATATGACAAAAAGTCAGAAAATTTATTTAAAATCAGGACAGTGACTATTTGAAGTAATTATTTTTGATCCACTATCATTAATAATAAATTTTATCCTAATAGTAGTATATTATGCTTTGAGATAAGTGCTAATGGTTAGTAACTAGAATGTGAAGCCACATGTCTACCATTTAGTTCATTGATATTTAAAGAAATATAATCCTCATTCCAATATTTTACAAATTTCACTAAATTTAACAATATTTGAAAAATTCATACTTGAAAAACTCCATTGTCATTTATAACCTAATAACCACAAACCATTGAGAAAACATTTCCCATTCCAACTACACAAATGAATAAAATGATATATACAAAACAATACGGGAATAAACTAAAATGCATTCCTCTCTTACCAAATGATGTTAAGAGAGATAAAGAAGACAAACATCAGGAAAATGATGGAAATCTCTCAAATCTGTTTAAAAAATGAAATGCCCCAAAGCTATAATTTTTATAAGTCAAAAGAAGGTAATTCATAAAAGATATGTACTCAACAATAAATTATTTTTTAAAAAATTAATAGGATGCTTTATGATAAAACTGGGAGAATGTAACCATTAATGTGTTGGTTGATTTGACTGGCACTATAATGACTCGGCGATAAATTTACTGAATTTATACTACGTGCTTTATTCACTAAATGATTCACAAATGAAATGATGCTTCTGAGAAACTGAGCCAGCATTCTCAAAGTATTATACATTGTCATCGGTGTTACTGATTTTACATACTCAAAACATTTAGAATGGAATATAATCGTGAAAATACTTTCCCTGAAATGGGGATGAACCATAAAACAGTTGCACTGCACAGCACCTGTTCAGTATTCCATTCAAAACAGTTGTTCCAAATTTGCTGATATAGTTGGTGATGAAAAGTGACTGTAGGTAAATGGTGCCAAGCACCTTTTTAGTAGAAAAAATAATATACATATAATCAGTTTACAGCACTGTCAAGTTAAAATCACTGTTCTAAAAATGAGTGAAAATATTTTAAATGAAAATTGTACTACAATAAGAACATTTGAAAAGGAATAGCTGAAAATATTTTTACCATCATATAATTGTTACAAGACATGAGGTCCTCCACATCCTTGCCAATGCTTGGTACGGTCAGTCTTTTTAACTTTACCTGCTCTAATATATATGTAGTAGTTTCTTATTGTGAAACTAATTTACATTTCCGTAATGACTGATAATGCTGAGCATGTCTACATATGTTTATTTGTTATCCATATATCTTCTTTGATGAAGTGACTGTTCAAATCCTTTGCTTATTTTTTGATTGAATTGTTTATTATTGAGTTTTGAGAATTACTTATATATTCTGGATACAATTCCTTTAATAGAAAGAGGACTTGCAAAAAGATGATTTTTCACAAGTCTGTGACTTCTCTTTTGATTGTCTTAACAGTTTTGACCAAAGAGAAGACATTCAGAATTTTGATGAAGTCCAATTTGTCCTTTTCTTTCATTTATGGTTAGTGCTTTTGGTATCTTATATTAAAAAAGTCTGTCCCTAACTTAAGTTTACAAAAACTGTCTTCTATATTTTCTTTTAGAAGTTTTATAATTTAGGTTGTCCTTTTTGTTCTACAATAGATTTTGAGTTAACTTTTGTGTCTAGTGCAAGATATGGAACTAAGGTATTTTTTGTTTGTTTATTTGTTTTATATAAAGATATACAAAGGTCATGGTAACCTTTTTTGAAAAGACTAACCCTGTTTTTCACTGAATTGTCTTTGCACCTTTGTCAAAAATCAGTGGTCCCTTATGTGTGGATTTATGGACTTTGTTTCATTCATCTACTTTTTTAAAAAATAATTTTTAATACATTTTTAAAAATATTTTTAAAATTTATTTATTTTATTTATTTATTTTTGGCTGCATTGGGTCTTCATTGCTGTGCACTGGCTCTCTCTAGTTGCAGCAAGCAGGGGCTACTCTTCCTCATGGTGCGCATGCTTCTCATTACTGTGGCTTCTCTTGTTGCAAAGCACGGGCTCTAGGCGTGCAGGCTTCAGTAGTTGTGACATGCAGGCTCAGTAGTTGTGGCTTGTGGGCTTAGTTGCTCCACAGCATGTGGGATCTTCCCGGGCCAGGGATCGAACCCGTGTCCCTGGCATTGGCAGGTGGATTCCCCACCTGGGAAGTCCCTCATTTGTCTGCTTTTGTATTTTTACCCTAATACCACTCTCTCTTTATTATTATAGTTTTAGTTACATAATAATGTTGATATCAGATAGTGTTACTCCTTCACTTTTGTTCTTCTTTTCAATGTTGTATTCGCTATTGTACGTAATCTTTTGGACTTCCAAATAAATATTATAATCACTTTGCAAACTTCTACTAAAAAAAAAGCCTGCTGTATTTTTTCATAGAGATCGCACTGCATCTGTAGGCAATTTGGTGGAGAATTAACATCTTAACAATATTGACTTTTCTGACACATAAACACAGTATATATCACCATTTATCTAGACATTATTTTATTCATTAATTTCTCCCAGCAGTGTTTATAGTTTTTAGTGTTTGGGTCTTAGAAATACGTTATCAGATTTATCTCTCTTGTGAAGTAAGTCAGAAAGAGAAAAACAAATACCGTATTCTAACACATATATATGGAATCTAAAAAAAAAAAAAGGTTCTGAAGAACCTAGGGGCAGGACAGGTATAAAGGTGTCGATGTAGAGAATGGACTTGAGGACACGGGAAGGGAGAAGGGTAAACTGGGACAAAGTGAGAGAGTGGCATGGACATATATGCACTACCAAATGTAAAATAGATAGCTAGTGGGAAGCAGCTGCATAGCACAGGGAGATCAGCTCGGTGCTTTGTGACCACCTAGAGGGGTGGGATAGGGAGGGTGGTATGGAGATGCAAGAGGGAGGGGATATGGGGATATCTGTATATGTATAGCTGATTCACTTTGTTATAAAGCCGAAACTAACACACCATTGTAAAACAATTATACTCCAATAAAGATGTAAAAAAAAAGACCAACACAAGGAATAGTTTACACATCATGAAAGGAGAAGTCTCTCTCTTCAAAAATGTAACTTCTAAAGATTTGATGATCCTAATGTTGGAAGAGGTATGTTGCTAAATTTTTTGATGCCTTTTCACCCTGATCAAATATGTTCAAACCAGGGTCCTTATTTAACATAAACCTTGTAAACGCGTTAAATAAGCAATCCACTCATGGTTACTTGAACACTGAATCAGTAAATTGCTTCGTTTAAAAAAAAAGATTTATCTCTCTTTCACATTTTGATGCTAATATAAATGTTGAAATGTTACCACTTAAAAAAAGCTTCAAAATTGAGAACTAAAAAAGAAACAAATCTAACAAAGTATATGGAACAACTTTCTGGAAAAGTATAAAACCTTATTAAAACTTCATATAATAAAGAATGCCAAGCAAATAAAAATATATTCATAATTAGAAGTTCCAATACCTAAAGTCCTCATCTTTGCCCAAATTGATCTATAGATTCAATGAAAACAGATAAAATCCTAGCAAGTAATGGTGTGGGTTTGTGTGTGTGTGTGCATGACTAAAACTTCAAAAACATGTTCTAAAATTTTATGGAATGGTAAAGATTAAGGAATAATCAAGGCACCAATGAAAACAATATGTGAGAACAAGACTGAATTTGTGTAAACTTATAATAATTTAGAAAGTGCAATATTAGAATAAGAATAGATTAAGGATCAATAGAACTTAATGGAAATTTTACCATACAAATAGCATTGCAGTTTAATGGAGGAGGTTTTTAATATTTAATAAATAATGCTGAGACATCCAAGAGAAACTGGAAGCCAAACACACATACACCAAAATCCTTTCCACCATTACCAACCTATATGAGAAAGATAAAGACATAAAACTTTTAAAAACTTCTATTCCTCAGAACATACAATAAAGCAAGCGGAACAGCAAGATAAAACTGGAGGAAGACATCTGTAACACATAATACTCCTAATGGATTTAAGTCCATAAAAATAAACGATGGCCACAAACACTAGTGGTAGCATTAAAATATATAAACAACCTAATAGAAAAAAGTAAATGTTTTGAAAAAGTACCACATAGAAGAGAAAATGCAAGTAATTAAGTGAAAGAATATGCACAGCTTGACAACCAGAAAAACCATAAGTTTATACAATCTTAAGATATAATTTATACCCATGACATTGTTAGAAATTTTAAAAAAACAAAAAACTTGACCATATCAATTGGTGGTAAGGGTTTAAAGCAAACTGGACACTTAGATTGATGAGGGTATTAAACACTTTCACAAAAACTCGGCATCCCTCATCTATTACAGTTAAAAAAACTCATTCCCTATAGCCCTAGGAATTCTACTTCTGTATATGCTCAGGGAAACGCTAAACAAGTGTATTAAGAGGTATTTGCAAAATTATGTATAGCAATAATGGCCATCAACAACACTACCCTCCGTTGCATATCTTCATAAATTTTCTCATATTTGACTTTTCATTTAACTTCTGTTAGCACCTACTCAAATGGCATATATTAAAGACTAACGTGTGGGCTCCTATAATGGGGATAATATTCTTAATGTCTGAAACAAATGTATTTTAATATCCTCTTACTTTATTCCATCTGTAAACTGAGCCATGATGCATATGTACCTAGGATAATTTTTAAAAATTGAAAGATAAACATGGAATTCATTAAACATGGGATTCTAGGTTGATATTGCATCATGAAGTTGTCATTATGTTTATTTTGTCATCCTCTGTTTATGATAAGAAGCAGATATCATTGTTCCCCTGAATGTGAATTGTCTTTTACTCTGCCAACTTTACAGAATTCTTTTTTCTTTAGTTTTTAGTTGTATGACTATGATGGGCCAAGGTATGCATTTTTGTACTGTTTATCCTGACTGAGGTTCCTGAACTTTTTTCACCTCTGCTTCCTTTGTGCTGGGCTGTTTATTTATTTATTCCTATTTGGAACAATTTCTCCACTATCTCTTCAAATATTCCTCCTTCCTTGGTCTCTTTCTTCTTCTGGAACTCTAACTGCACATATGTTAATCATATGGTATTTTCCTTCAAGTTGCTAAATCTCTGTTTAGTTATTGGTATTTTTCTCCTTCTTGCTGTACTTCAGTTTGGATATTTTCTATTGACCTGTCTTTGCATTCAATGGCCTAGACACAGAAAAATGCTGTATCCAATCTGCTATTAAGTTTGTCTGATGAAATCTTCAATTCAGATACTGTCTTTTTCAATTCTACAATTTCCCTTTGGTTTGCTGAGTTGAGTCTACATAGCCAGAAACTGAGCTGTGCTTTAGTTCTGCTCTGCTTACACTTACTCTCAGCGCATGATAAGCTTTGAATTCTTCTCATGCCACCTTGAGCCTGGAATGTGGGCTGGGGGGATTTTCTCAGTCGGTTCCCTCTTAACTAAAGACTTCCCTTGTGCCTCAAAGAGGTCTCTCCACGCTCTTATCCCTACCCCTGTAGTATTCTGATGTCAACTGTTACTCAGAGTGCTAGCCTGACTTGTGACTGAGAGAGCAAACTGGTCTGGCTCACCTCAGCGGTAGGGAGGCACTGTGTTCCTGGCTCTCAAAGAGGGTGGTTGAGTTATCCTGCTCTCCTCCAAGTAGTAGGCGATCTTTAATGGTCTGGAAACAAGACGTTTTCCTATCTCTCCCCCAGGCATACAGGATTTTTTGTTGCTGTTGTTCTATTCTGTTCCTCTAGCTGCAAGTAGTCTTCATTTGTGCCCTACCCCAGAAAATAAAAAGCCAACTAAGAGCACTGGATGCAGTGCTGTAGGGGAGACAGAACTGGGTGGGGCAGTATGCCTTTCCAATAGTGGCTGAGTCACACCATCCTCTCCTGGGGGAAGGCTTTTCCAAGCTCTCACATGACCCTATCTCCTGAGGACCCAGATAGTCTGTGGAGAAGAGCCTGCTAATGCAAACACCCCTTGCTCGTGCCTGTTGCATACCCATATGCTACCCTGCAATTGCCTTCAGCAATATGTTACAGCATTACTGAATTCTTATCAATTAGTAATTTTCCCAATGCCTGTCCCAGGGAAGAAAGCATTCACGGTCCATCTCTCCATGGAAGCACCTGCCTTTCCTTGGATTTCAGATGAGTTGGTTGTCCTGTGATCTCAGCTCTCTGAAGTGTTCAGGAAACATCATATTTTATAGAGCATGTGGATTTTACATTACAATAAGAGCAGCATTCTTTCCAGTTTTATATATCCTAAGCTGAAGCTGAGAATCTATTATTATTTTAACTTTATTACAGGGTCACACTTTCTTGTATCTTTACATGCATTTTTATTTTTAATATGTTTAATTTTTTTTTATACAGGTACGATAAATATTGAATCATTTAGTATGTTTGCCTTTATTCTGTTTTGGTTTTCCCAGTAAGGGCTTGTCCTTTCCTCGTGCAGGGAGTTAAGATGAAGCTAATCATAAGTCGAGCTGAGCTGGGACTGGGTTGAAGCTTTATTTAATTTCAGTTCAACTCTGAATTGAATTCCAGCTGCACCCTTGAACCTAAATTTCTGATAGCATTGCAATATCTATGTTTTCTACTCTATACACACAGATGCTTACTTAGCAAATTCTTATGGGTTATAACTGTCTGGCCAAGAGATTTAGTTTTACACTGGGGCTCTTCCAGATTCCAAACAGTCATACCTGGGCTTTTTTTAATGAAAGCCCAAGCTTTCCGTAAAATTTACTCTTGTTTCTCCTTATTCCAGAAAAAGTCTCTCTTTCTATGGCATGCCTCCTCCTTTACTCTCTCTTATCTTGTAGCATGCAGTCATTTCTCATTTAGGAAAAGCTCACTTCTCTTTGGAATTGTGTCCTTTAGATATTGTTGCATCCAATACACTCGGAAGGCTTTAAAGTTAAGTGTTATTTTGTTTGCTTATCCAGTGTTTTCTTGTATGATGAGCACAATCTCACATCATAGCTGGAAATGAGTATATCAGGCCCTAATTTTTAATTTCATAAAAATTAAGCTCAAGAGTTTCTATTTCAGTTTTACCTTAGAGGGTTCATGTCTGTGTTTAAAGTACAATTGAAAGATTTTTTTCCTTTATTGTCAATGGAAATAATAATTCCCCACTACGCCTAAGTCAAAATGTTGATGAACCAACACAACTTTCTTGTCACACTAACATCATTTCCCATTTAACAATCACATATGGCTGGTTGCTAGAAACACGCTGCAGCAGAACAGAGAGAAATTGCAATCTCTATGTTAGAAATTCCTTTATCTCCATAGTAGGATTCAGGAGCCAATTTTTTGAGTAAGGTACATTCCCTAGAGCTGATGGGGAGTTCATATTTTGCTATACTTGGTATAAAATCACTTACAATTTAATATTTTCCAAAATATTTGAGGATGTATTCAACATAATTAGGTTAAAATAAAGCCAGGTTATTTTTGCACTCTTGTGGAACAGCAATTATTCCATCATTTTACAACTCTTTTCATTAAAAAAGATATTTACCCCTTCAAATATGTCCATAAAATATACAGATGATTTTAATATGACTCTATTAATAAGTATGAAATGAAAGAAAATTACTATAATACATGGGTAAAATCACATACCTGTTGATTTTACGTTTAATCTTGGATTTTTATCAAACTTCATTTGGTTCCCTATAGGTCACTTCAGTAACCTACATTAACAAAAATATTATTTTATAGCATGTTCTTTGTTCTAATAAGAAGCATCCTAAATCAGATTCTTCTTTAAATATTAATTTTCCTAACAGGTAAAGTTTTAATACTTTTAACAAGTTAATCCTCTAAATGCCTCTAAATGGCTTAAAGTTAGATTGTAAACATATATTTTTCTATAAATCAATAATCAAAACTCTGTGAGCTGTAATAAGAAATATTCATGTGTACATACTGACTTTCCATTTTTAGTGGAATGATCTTTAAAAGAAAGTACTTTGTTGATCCATTAGTATAGACTAACAATCTTTTCAATATCTGAAAAGTAAAACATTTCATCAGTCAATTAAAATTTAGTTGATGTGATACCATGATTGTACCTACTTTAAAATATCTAAGTGACTAAAATGTTTCAAATTTATCTGAATGTTTGACATAATCACAAAAGATTATTTTACTCAGTCCCTTTAATATTTTAAATAGCTAAACCTATGTGCACTGCAACCCTTTAGGTTGAGAGAAAAATACTGAATATAAAGGTAATTTACTCTTTTAAAAAAGTCTATATTAAATCAATATTTTGCTTCCTTCTAAAAATAACTTAGTTCCTTTGTTCTTTGCACTATGACTAATAATTTAAAACTCCTATATAGAAGTACTAATGTTTTTATTGTCCCTTATTAATTACTCTCTATGAGATGAAAGCTAAAATATTTCGGGTTTAGAAGAGATCTCAGCACATAGTGGGAGACCAGGGTAACAGTCAAAATGAAATTATTACTATAGCATTCCAAACTTTAGAATCAGTCACGTATAATACTATTCATATGAGAATTGCTTACAATTTGTTTTTCAATAGATGAGCCTTTAATTTGTGTCATGAATCGGCACTGTTATGATTCACAGATAGTGGAAAAGTAAAAAAGAGAGAGAGAGAAAGCTAAGCTATATGTACTTTCTGCCAGAGTAGGGAAACCTGCTCTAACAGAGAAATTAGGCTCTGCATAATGAAGCCTTTAGGGGAAGGAGATGCTACAATGTGTTTAAAGCCAAAACCACAACCAGTCTCATGGCCAAAATAGACTTGGGAGAGCATCTTTGAGCTTGTTGGTATTCTGGTGTTACCATTAAGTCAGAAACTGCCAACATCTTAGCTGTTTTCTTACTGCCCTTGACCATTTTTCCCAGAAGCTGTTACTGTGCATTCTCCTTCTGAGGTTCTGGTCATTGTTATCTTTGAATTTCTCATGCTAACCAGAAATATGAGATTTTCATATAGATTTTTATACTGTAGGGTCATGTAAAATAAGGCCAGGTTATGTCAGTACCAAGGAGATTTGCTGGATAGTTTCCTCTTCCCATTCTCTCCTAGAGAAAGACAATAATTAGACTATAAAGAAAGAAGAAAATCAAGACTTTCATAATATTTAGTCAAATACTGAACATGTGAATGAATACAGCAGTGGTTTTACATTACCAGATTGACCCTATGCTAGCATTAGCTCACTACATGAAGAATTAAACATTTAAAGAAATGTGATTAGTTGCAGAACTCAAGGGGAAAAAGATTACAGATGCTACTTTTTTCACCCTAATTTTTTGCTTATTACCTTAAACAACAATTCAACTGTTGTGTCAGCGATGATTACTTAGATAACAAATAACTGAAACCCTCCTCCCCCTTGGCAACCACAAGTCTGTTCTCTATGTCTGTGAGGCTGTTTCTGTTTCATAGATAGTTTCATTTGTGTCATATTTTAGATTCCACATATAAGTGATATCATATGTTATTTGTCTTTCTCTTTCTTACTTACTTAGCTTAGTGTGATAATGTCTAGTTGCATCCATGGCATTATTTCATTTTTTTATGGCTGAGTAATATTCCATTGTACATATGTACCACATCTTATTCATCCATTCCTCTGTCAGTGGCAGGAATGGATAAAGGTTTAGATTACTTTCATGTCCTGGTTACTGTCAATAGTGCTGCAATGAACACTGGGTTGCATGTACCTTTTTGAATTATAGTTTTGTCTGAATAGATGCCCCGGAGTGGGATTGCTGGATCATATGGTAACTATTTTTAGTTTTTTGAGGAAACTCCATACTGTTTTCCATAGTTGCTGTATTCCCACGAATAGCATAAGAGGGTTCTGTTTTCTTCACACCCTCTGCAGCATTTGTTATTGCAGACTTTTAAATGATGGCCATTCTGACCAGTGTGAGGTGGTACCTCACTGTAGTTTTGATTTGCATTTCTCTAATAACTAGTGATGATGGCTTCTTTTCCTAATAGCTCAATCATATCATTAAGAACATATGTAATTTCAATCTCCCTTCTTTTCCAATAATCCAAAGCAAACTTTCCTTTAATATCACTGACCCACTTTACATTAGGAGTCCTTTCTATGCAATCTTTGTCAATAAGAAATGCCATTTACTCACTGACCTGCATTTGGAGTTGCTATTACTCTCCCAAACAGCATTACTGATCAACAGTTTCAACTCTGATTGTTTCAAAAAAAGCAAAAATTTGCCAAATTATAGTCGATACAGTTATAATGTGGTATGCTCCCTTAATCTGTCATTTAAATTGAATGTTTCTGTCATCAGTTATTTTTACTTGACTTTTATTTGGATTCTTCTAGCTTTTACCCTGAATGAAACCCCTCACTCCTTGTCCCTCCCTCCCCAATTAATACCTTTTTGGCCAAACAGTATTATGTAGTATTGAATTCTCTCACTGGCATCTCTTTGACAATGGGAATTTCATGATGAATTTGAAAAATCCTCTGGTTATGATTAATGTTTTTCAGATTGAGAATTACGTTAATGGTACATATAGAAGATTGGAATGTCCCCATCCAGGGACTGTGTGTTTGGGGAAGAGTGGGTATATCCAAGCATTCTCTCTTTCTTTTTCTCTTTCTTACCTTGGGACTGTAGGTTCTTAAGAGAATTTTTTTCGCTCTGTGAAGGTACATGATCATTAGAGTAATCCCCAAATATTCTAATCAATTTGACTTGTAGATTTTATTGTATTCTGTTCTCAATCTTTAATTGTCAAGCAAAATCTAATTAAGTAATCACAGACTGAATTCTAGCCATACAGTATTACCATCACAAATACACATAAGCACACACACATATGTATACACATGCATTCACACATTCATGCATGCACACACATGCACACGCACACATATGGCCACCCACCCACATATATTCTGCCTCATGAAAACCTCTTTGGAGAAAATTATTAACAAATTACTCATTTTATGACACTTTAAAAATATCTTCTCTGCTAGTTATGCAGTTTTATAAAGCTTTTCCTGCTTTCTCTCTTCTGCTCCAAGGTTATAGACTTGTTTCTCCTATACTCTTTATCAGCTTTTCTGAACAATGCTCTTATTAACTTTATAGTATCTTTGCTCTTGTATCTGATACTGCTAACAGTAAAACTACAATTGTGTCTAGAAGAGCAGTGACAACTATGATTCCTTCTATAGAGTTTAAAGATCTACCTGACACTTGATCTGTAGTACAGATGTAAGGCTTAACTAAGGAATGTGATGTGTGTGTGTGTATGTGTGTGTGTGTGTGTGTGTGTGTGTGTGCGCCCAAAACTATAAAGGCAAAGAGGCTGCATAACACGTGTAGGGTACAATTTTAAACTTACTTATTTTTACTCAACTCCAGGTCACTCTGTATTTCCCCCCTCCAAAACCTGTCTCAGTGAATAAACCGCTAAAAGTATCAATGAATATTTAGTAAAATATTTGCACTAGGTTGGCAAACAGTGCTTCATACTTTGTCAACACATTTATACTCTAAAATCTAGTAAATTCTTGAACTTGACCTGCTTAAAAATGTATTTCGAAGTTTAGGGCCACCCACAAATTTTTAATACACAGAGATGCTTGCTCAAATCTGCAGTCACATCCCAAAAGCCTTCCATACGAATTCTGGGGTGCAGATTGTACAAGTAACTCTCAGTGTAAAATCACGAATATAATGACTGCAAGTGAATCACGATGAATTCTATTATATATTACACAATACCAAATGACAGGATACACATAATTTAGTATCAAAACACAGAACGTTAAACTCTGAAGTCAACAGGCCTTCTACTCTGAAGAAAGTAAATCTCTTGCTGGTGTTTAATGATCCCAGTATTTGATATGCTGAAGTAGCTGGTTAAAGGTGGTAGAAAATTTTCACAGTTTTGACCAGAATTGACTCCTTGATACAAAACGATCCAATATGTATAAAATGAGGATCGTGATAGTCATGAGAATAAAACGTTATGTCTAATAAGGTTTGCTATCTCATTATTTCATTATTTCCCTGCTTATTGTTTTCAGATTGAGTATATCAATGTCTATTGAAAATACTTGGGAAATACAAAGTGATAAAAAATTGATAGAAAATATATGCCTCATTCATGGATTAAAACTTGAATAATTACATGATGTCAATTTTTTACCAAATGATTTACAGATTCAATGCAGTTACAATTTTAAAAAACCAGTAGGTCCCAGCAAACTAAAAATAGAGGGGAACTTCCTCAAATTTATTTTTTAAAATCTATAAAAACTCTACAGGTAACATCATACTCCATGGTGAGAAACTAGAAGCTTTCTCGCTAAGGTCAAGAACAAGGCAAGGATGCCCCCACTCACCTTCCCTTTTCAATATCATACTGAAAGTCCTCGATAATGGAATAAGAAAGAAAAGGAAAAAAACATACAGACCAGGAAGAAAGAAACAAATCTGTCCTTGTTCGCAGATAACGTAGAAAACATTTTCTATATAGAAACTGCATAAGAATTGAAAAAAACTCTTAGAACTAATAAGTGATTGTAACAAGGTTGCAGGTTAACATCCAGAAGTCAATTGCTTTCCTATACACCAGCAAAGAGCAACTAGAACTTGAAATTTAAAAAATAACGTTTACATTAGCACTCCCCAAAATAAAATACTTAGGTGTAAATCTAACAGGATAAGTACAAGATCTATATGAGGAAAATTACAAAACTCTGATGAAAGAAATCAAAGATGAACTATATAAATGGGGTGACATTCCATGTTCATGGTCAGAAAGACTCAATATTATCAAGATGTCAGTTCTTGCTTATATATAAGGTATTCTGTTATGATCATGTCTGTTTGCAACAGAAGTAATGATATGTTTTGTTTGTTTGTTTGTTTGCGTTACGCGGGCCTCTCACTGTTGCAGCCTCTCCTGTTGCGGAGCACAGGCTCCGGACACGCAGGCTCAGCGGCCATGGCTCACGGGCCCAGCCGCTCCGCGGCATGTGGGATCTTCCCGGACCGGGGCACGAACCCGTGTCCCCTGCATCAGCAGGCGGACTCTCAACCACTGCGCCACCAGGGAAGCCCAATGATATGTATTTTTAAGATAATTTCCCACTTTATAGAAAATTATAAAAATACTATGAAAGGAGGAAAATGTGTACATTAAAAGGTTTTCTTCCAAAAGTGTTAAAAACTATTCTTTCAGTTTGATAGCATCTGTATCACTAGGATTCTCTCAGTAGTACAGTTCTAGCACATCCCAATCCTGGAAACAAAGATAAACTCAGAGAAAGAACTGGTAGTATATAGTCTCTGGCACTTTGATGCTAAAGGTTGTGATATTCAGGGAAACTTTCATGATAGGGACTGAGGCATTCAAATTTTTTTTTAAAGAACCATAAGTAGTTGGAGCACTGTTAACTTGGGAGATTTAACTAGGATTTGGAGAGCAAAGATTCATTTACATGCACAAAGCTTGTGAATGTAGAACTCTCAAAAAATCAGGTATTCAATATCTACTCTACTAGTTCTTCAAATAAGACAAGTAATGACTCAACACTACTGAAGTAGCAGCTATAATCAGCAAATAAATAAATAAGATAACAAATATGGTAGTTTTCTCAGGTCACATTTTGTTTTCCTTTGCTGAAACACAAATGTTGACTAACCTTAAATTACTTTTCAAAAAGTGTAATGCTAGTCTACCAGTGGAATCTCAGATATGGTACTACCTTAATAATGCATGCCAATATTTCCAAAAATTCAATTATTTTGTCGTATATATGTTACACATTAGTGTGAGTTAAACATTATTTATGTTATCCATTAATGTAAAAGTTAAGCTCATGGTATATCCTGTTGGTTGAGTGTGTCCTCCCAAAAAGATACATTGAAGTCATAATCCTCAGTACCTATGACTGTGATGTTAATTGGAAATAAGGTTTTTGCAGATGTAATCAAGGTAAGATGAGGTCATACTGGATTAAGATAGGCCCCAAATCCAATGACTGATGTCAGAAAGACAGATAGGCGCACAGAGTAGTCAGCTATGTGAAGACAGAAGGCATGGAGTGATGCTACCACAATGCAAGGAGTGCCAAGGACTGCCTGCAAGAACCAGAAGCTAGGAAGAGGCAGGAAATATTCTTCTCTAGAACCATCAGAGGTAGCACTGGCCCTGATGACACCCTGATTTCAGACTTAGCCTCCAGAACTCTGAGAGAATAAATGTCTTTGCTTTAATCCACCCAATTTGTGGTAATTTGTTATGGCAGTCCTAGCAAAGTAATACAATTTTTTTTTTTAATTATTATTGCCTAAGGAAGTAAGACATATACATTTGTATAAATAATTTCACTTCTTGAATTTGGCTTTTTTCTTAAGTTTGCCTGATCTTTAGCAACTTCGTGAAATAGTTTCTAAAAATATATTGGTATCACTAAAATAAAATTTGAATGTACTTTTATTTTAAAATATGAAGAAGAAATTAATTATGCCTAACAATGCAGTAAAATCATTACAGGACATTTTGTCCTGTCCAAAACATCCATTGAGACATTTGGTCCATGCCAAAAAGCTTCTTGAAATTTGGTCCTGTCCAAAAAATCCACTAAGTCCATGCTGAAAGGTCCTTGAAATTAACTTCATCAAAAAGTCCTTGAAATTAGATCCTGTCCAAAGTGTCCCATTGAGACATTTGCACCATGGTTCATTAAATAACACAAACATTTAACTTTGTTAAAATTTCATTTACATTATTTTTACTGTAATTTATGGAATTTGAATTTCACATTTATTCTTATTCTTCCTCATCATGAAGTTCTACAGGGTTACACTCAAGTCGATGAGCAATTGCTATCAAGTATGTATGACCTGTTATTAGCTTTATATTCATTATATCTGTTAACAATTTTGGTTCTATGAATTTACTTTTGTCAGTAACATTGTGAAGTTGGTGGCTATATTTGAGTGTGACCACCAAGAACCTGATAATTTGTTCATTGTTTTGCTATTAATCTTTTAACACTTCAATAAATCTTCAAATTGAAGGATAAGGTACTACCACCAGCTTTTGAAATTTGCTATGCCAGCCTTCCACTGCATTGTTCATCCTGTGATTGCCATTCAGTACTGATGTAAAAACATTTCAAATTTCTGGTGAAAATCGTGGAGCTTCTGTTCTTCTGCCTCTGCCACATCTTCCATGTACATACATTCTGAAAACATAATCCATCAGGTCATCCGAATTTTCTTCTGTATTCTCCACAAGGTACTCAAAAATTTCATTTACATTTTCCAAAGATGCAAATGGAAATCCAAACAATAAGTATGCACACTTATGTGTGTTACTTTCCATTGTCAAATACTCATATGTTAGAACCAAAGAAGATATTTTTAGGCCCAGTGATTGTGAAAAGTGAAACAAACATCCTTTTACTCATGCATTTGGTAGGAGTAGTCGAATCACATTCATATTTGCAATTTTAAAATCCATCATGCACAATGAAAGGTTAATGTTGAGATTTCTTTCCCATGCAAATGCAAGTACTTTCATATATATATATCTGTAAGTGTCTTCTTGCTTCTTCATTGTTAGTGCATAAGTCTATGGCATAGTATAACCTCATACTATACCATGCAGAGTAAGTAACTGAGTGAACTGTGTCGGTGCCATCTTGAAGGTGCCATCACTGAATAATGTGGAACTGGTACTTATAAAATCAAATATTTTCATAAGTTGTATAAATAAGAATTCTTCTCTCATCTTGAGCACTGGAATTGTTTATAAGAAATGGTTCTCCATATCTGGTTACTTTATATGCCTCTAGAATTTCAACTCCATGTAATGAAGTTGGGTTTGGAGATCAAGGTGGGCTTTTAATTCTTTTTACTTGCCTCTTTAATGAGTTTGTTTCTGCTAGCATTAACAGGATCTCTTTATCATGAATATCATGGAATGTTCTTCCAAGTACCTGTGATGATGTTCCATTTGGTTCTTCTGCTATTTTAACCCATTCAGGGTTTTCCTTACTTCCCCTTCAACACCAATGTTGTGCTGATGTTTTCCTGTCCTATCCTGAATGACTGTAATCTCATCCAAATCCTGATTAGTTGTATATCAAGCATTGCAGATTCTCCTCTCTCTGTGGTACCTGTACCTTTTACTGTTATCTCTGTTAAAGTAATAAAAATGGTAACAAAAATATTAATAATGTAGCATTGGCTTTTTTGTGTGTGAACATACTATTTCTGACATATTCCACTGAGAATTTTTAAATAAAGATGTATTGCCAAGCAACAGAAGAAGGGGTTTTTTTTTTTCTTTTGTAGCCATCAGACCAAATATGCTCCTGGATATTTTGGATAGGAACAAATTTCAAGGACCTTTTGGTGTGGGCTAAGTGTCTCAGTGGACATTTTGGACAGGACCAAATGTCCACTAGTTGATAAAATTTTCTATTTTATCTGTGATTCAAAAATATAACATTTGGATAAATGCTTTTGCGCAACAAAATCTTATATGCTCATTTCTGTCACATCTACTCTTCTCAGAGTAGTAATTTTCATGTTAAAGTTCAAAAGTCATGCCTTGTAAGATAAAGTTTGCTCTGCATTATTTTGGATGAATTGCACAGAATTTGATTAGCTTCTCAGAATGTGGTTATTGAAATTATTAATTTAATTGACTTAAAGGCCATCAAGAGAAGAGCTAAATAACAAGATATATATATTCACCTATTTCTTATAAAAATAGTTATTTTACTAAATATAATTATCTAGTACCCTATGATATTGCTGGATTATCAAGGCCAAATCGGTCAAGATTATTACTACAAGTCAAGGCCTTGTTAAATTTAGAGGTAAATGCTTATTAACCTGCCTCTCGAGCTTTATATTTAGAAGGGATGAATAGAGTAAATTACTGTTGATGAGCTAATCTTCAAACGATCTAGTTAGCTGCCATGGACACTGTAGCCATAGCTCGTGGCTCTAAGTCTAGCACACTCTGGGCAGATGAGTGCTGAGGTGATAAATGGTGGAATGCAAATTTAAGCTGGGGCTACTGAAAATCAATGAGCAGAGATAAGGAATGTCCAGAGACAAGGACATTCCAAGCAGAGACAAGGAATATGTCTTTTTATACAAAAGATCAAAAACTTTCACAACTTGAATAAATAGTATTGAGATTTAATCTGAATAAAATCCAGAAATTATGACCAGTTAATTAGTTCCCTGCAATTTATTTATCAAACTATTTTTCATTCATGTTCTTTTAATGAAATGATTTATAATACTATAGTTCAATTTATTTTAATAAATCACTTATGGATTTCAGTATTTTCTGAACATTTGTATCCATGTGTTTTCCTGTTTTACATACTATTCTTATACATGAATTATTGAAGCAAAATATAATTTCTCAATCATTGAGTACTAGAAATAAAAACATATTAATTAAAATAGTGGACTTTATGAAACCAAAGTCACTATACAACTATGAAATACTACTATTATCATTCTCATATATTTAAATATGTTTAAGCTCTTATATGTTCATCTCTATTATCATATTAATTTACTATTATAAATATTAGGAAATTATTAGTAATTATAATAAAATTCAAATAACAAAGATTATCAAAATATCATGGCCTATAATGAGTATAGATAAAAAGTCATAGTTTCTATATACATCCTAGAATTTGTGTTCCAGATATGAATACTAATTAAAAATAAAGAACAACCTACTTTTTATTCTAGGAATCTATGATTTTTGAACCCATTCAGAATTCAATACTTAACTGAGCTACTCATTATATTACCAAGTAATGTCTAGCAGAATAATTAATACATGTTCAGTGGCAGCCTTTCCAACATAATGGATTTAAAAATATATAAATATTAATAAAAATATAAACTAACATTTAAAACATATTCATAGAATGTGTACAATGCAAATATGTACATATAAATGCATATGACATAATGTTTATAATATGCTGCCAATTTAATACATTAAAAAAGAGCATAATCAGACTACATATTTAATATAATTTGTTATTGCCTTTAATTAAGAAAAACCCATTTAAAATTTTTAAAAATCAGTTAGAATTTATTTAAAAGACGATTCTGATTTAAAAGAAGTTCTTTCCTATTTAAAGTACCTTAAAATATCCTCAAGATCCACTTTAGCTTCTTTAAGAGACAGTTCCACATTTTAGATGTCAGTGTTAGAACCTGATGAAATAATATTTTGCTCAAACTGACATGTGCAATTTGAATTAATTGATGGCTACACCTTATAAATTACTGTTGATGAAGCATGGTTAAGAGAAAATTGGTCTACAATATTTATTAACTACTCAGGTAGTAAATACCTGCTGTCATCTATCTATTTCTCAAGTTACCCTGCCTGAGATTCAAGAGATATGCAATGTTATCCTTCCTGATATTCAAGACAGCCCTGAAGTTCATTTAAGAAAGCAGTGAACCCAAAAATCCACCCCAGAAAATTTTGAATATAACTCCACTCAGTAATACAATATCTGAGTCTGTAAAACTTGATTAACTTTCATATTGCATCTATGACATATTTTGAGAGAATTAAATGAGCTAAAATAGACAAAACAAACAAAAGCAACAAAAGTTAAAATATAAGTACAACCAGTCATGTTTTTCTCTTTGCACCAATTTGTCATATAACTTAATTTGATCTCCAGTGAGTCAGATAATATTCCTCTCTTAATATTCCCTTAACAATTACAATAACTGAGCTTGCCAATATCATCAAATGAAGTGAACCAATAAATTGAATTGCCTTCACAATAGTTTACTCTTAAAGCAATATCTATTATATTACTATTTGGAAACTGTTATCAGAAATAGCATAAGCTGAAGAAATTTCATATTTCAGATAAAGGACCGTACTTAAAACTCTAGATTTCTTTAGCTTTTTGCACATGAATCATTATTTCTGCTTATTCTCACTAGAACCTTTGCAATTCCTGATGTCCCTGCCTGCAGTGATATTCTCTAAATAGTTGCATGGCTGGATTTTCCTTGGACTTCATGTCTTACAAACATCAAACATCATCACCTAAAAATGTTTTCTTTGACCTAAACTAGCATAATCTTCATAACACTTAGTGTCTAAAATTATCTCTCTGTTGTATTTATTCACCTTTTCCTTTTTAAACTATCTCGTGTAAGCTCCATAGAAGCAGAAATCTTTTTTTTTTTTTTAATTAAGACAATTTTTTTAGAGCAGTCTCAGGTTCACAGCAAAGTTGAGGGAAGTCTGAAAATAAAGGAAATCTCATTTCCAATGGGGTCAGGAAGCCCTAAGGGGGAGCTCTCATGCACGACCACTCATCACACAGCTTGCTTACTCCAGCCTGAGAAAGTGTACCTTGCATCCACCACCAGGAAGAAGTTTACTTTACAAATCCCAACAGGAAGAAGAAGGATTTTCTCTTCACCCAGCAAGAGCTCAGCCAAAGAGAAGCTGCCATAATTCAGCCAATTAGAAGCCACCAGCATCCTGAATTCTTGATCACATCCAACAAACTTTCACTCAGAAAAGCTCCCCCAAGATCCCCTTTCCCCTACAAAAGAACACTCCTCTCCTTTGTAATCTGAACTTGCCTATGCTTTGCCATCGTTTGCTTGTCCCGAATTGTAATTCCTCTACTATTCCCAAATAAACTCTGATTTCACTGATAGAATAACTGGCTATTTTTACAGAAATTTCTCATGTACTTCCCTGCTCCCACACATGAATAACCTCCTCCATTATCATCATCCCCCCACCAGAGTGGCACATTTGTTACAACTGATGAACCTACATTGACAAAAAAGAATCACTTAAAGTCCACAGTTTACATTATGGTTCCCTCTTAGTGTTTCACATTCTGTGGGTTTGGATGAATGTATAATGACATATATCCATCATTATGGTAACATACAGAGTATTTTCACTGCTCTAAAAATCCTCTGTGATCTGGCTATTTATCTTCCCTTACCACAATGCCTGATCTTTTAACAAACTCTGTTGTTTTGTCTTTTCCAGAATGTCATATAGCTGGAATCATACAATATATAGTCTGTTCAGACTGGCTTAGTTCATTTAGAAATATGCATTAAAGTTTCCTCCATGTCTTTTCTTGCCTTCAAAATTAGGCAAAATTTCTTGCCTAATTTTTTTTCTGAATAATAGTAATATGTATTAAAGGTTCCTCCATTTTTTTTCATGTCATGATAGCTCATTCCCTTTTAGTGCTGAATAATAGTGCACAATCTAGACATATCATTTTCTTTATCCTATTGAAGGACATCTTGGTTGCTTCTAAAATTTGGCAATTATGAATGAAGCTGTAAGAAATATCTGAGTGCACACTTTTGAGTGGACATATATTTTCAACTGGCTAAAAAAATTATTTTATTTAGATAAATACCCAGTAGCATGATTGCTGGTCTATAATAAGAGTATGTTTTGTTTTGTATGAAATTGCCAAAGTGTCTTCCAAAGTGGCTGTACCATTTTGTATTCCCACCAACAATGAATAAGAGTTTCTGTTGCTGTACAGCCTCAGCAGCATTTGGTGTTTGTCAGTGTTTGGGAGTTTGCCATTCTAATAGGTATGTAGAAGTATTTCACTGTTTTAATTTACAATTGTCTAATTACATATAATATTGAGTGTGTTCTCATATGCTTATTCAGCATCTATATATCTTCTTTGGTGTGGTGTCTATTCAGATCTTTGGCTCATTTTCTGAATGGTTCCTTTTCTTATTGTTCACTTTTAAGAGTTCTTTATATGTTTTGGATAACAGTTCTTTATCAGATGCGTATTTAGCAAATATTTTCTTCCAGTTTCTGGCTTATCTTCTCATTCTCTTGAAAGTATATTTTTTACAACAGAAGTTTTCAATTTCCATGAAGTCCAATTTATCTATTTTTCCATTCATAGATCATATGTTTATGACTAAATCTGATCATAATTCACATCTCTTCTAAGTGGATTTCTTTTTTCTTATCTGTCACTTCTAAAGCCTTTTAATCTTAATATCACAAGAACTGAGTAAGGAATGAGTTATTGAAAATTTTCAAAATAATTGTAGTGATATCCATTAGGCAAATAATAGTTGTATGGGTGTTAAATATATTTATTTTTATTAGTCTTATTGAGATGTAAATTAACAAAAAACTGCGCATATACACAATTTGATGGGTTTGAACATATGCAAACACCCATAAAACCACCATCACAATCAAATTAATATATCCATCCCCTCCAAATATTTCCTCTTGTCCCTTTGTTTTTCTTTGTTTGTTTGCTTTGTGGTAAGAACACCTGACTTGAGATCTACCCTCCTAACAAAATTTTAAGTGTACAATATGGTTTTGTTAACTACAGGCACTAAGAGATATCTGCACTCCCATGTTCAATGCGGCATTATTTACAACAGCCAAGGTATGGAAGCAACCTAAGTGCCCGTCAATAGATGAATAAATAAAGAAGATATGGTGTGTGTGTGTGTGTGTGTGTGTGTGTGTGTATAAAATGGAATATTACTCAGCCATGAAAAAATGTAACCTTGCCATTTGCAACAACATGGGTGAATCTGGAGGGCATTATGCTAAGAGAAATAAGTCAGTCAGAGAAAGACAAATACCATATGACTTCATGTATACATGGAATCTTAAAAAGAAATGAACAAATGTAACAAAATAGACACAGAGTTAAAGATACAGAAAACAAACAGGTGGCTGCCAGAGGTGAGGGAAGTGGGCAAAGGAAAGAAGTAGGTGAGGAAGATCAAAAGGTATCAATACAAACTTCTAGTAGCAAAATAAATGAGTCACAGATATGAATTGTACAGTGTGGGGAATACAGCCAATAACTATGTAATATCTTTGTATGGTGACATATTTAACTAGACATCATAGTGATCATTTTGAAATGTATAGAAATATAGAATCACTACATTGTATAACAGGAACTAACATAGTGTTTTAGGTCAATTATACTTCAAAAACAAACAAACTCATTGAAAAAGAGATCAGCTTTGTGTTCACAAGATGAGGGGTAGGTGGAGGGGAAATTGGATGAAGGCAATCAAAAGGTACAAACTACCAGGTATAAGATAAATAAGTAGTAGGGATATGATGTACAACATGATAAATATAATTAACACTGCTGTATCATAAGAGTTCTTATCACAAGGAAAAATATTTTTTCTATTTCTTTAATTTTGTAACTATATAAGAAGATGGATATTCACTAAACTTTTGTGATAATCACTTCACGATGTATTAAGTCAAATCATTAGGCTGTATACCTTAAACTTACATGGTGCTATAGGTCAATTATATCTCAATGAAACTGGAAGAAAAAAAATGTGGTATATGCATACAGTGGAATATTATTCAGCCTTAAAGAAGGAAATCCTGCCAAATGCCACATATGGATGAAACTGGGGGCATTATGCTATCTGAAATAAGCCAGTCACAGGAAAAATACTTCAGGATCCCCTTTGTATGAGGTCACTAAAATAGGCAAACTCACAGAAGCAGAGAGTAGAATGATAATTGCCAGAGACTGGGTGGGAAGAGGAAACGAGGAGTTGTTTGAAGGGTATAACTTTTCAGTTATGAAAGATAAAGGCATTCTAAATGCATATATTGAAGCAGTCTTAGAAATTACAGTTTGTTAGTAACCTATCCTTTCTCTAAAAAGAAAACTATATGACTTCTTTAATCCTACATTCCCCAAATCCAGGGGTACAATCCACTTGAGGATACTTTAATTCTTTAATCACAATTATTATTTAATGTTTAAAGTTATCTAGAGCAGTAGAAATGGAGACATGCTTGTAGATATACTAAATATACTAAAAGACCTAAACCATTATATTTCATTTCTTTGTGAATTATATTCTTTAGTAAAAGATAAATCTGTACCAACAAGTAGCAAAATTGCTTACATAACTTCAGGGACTTTTCTTTCCGAAAACATGTTTGTTTATATGGTGTTCTATCCCTCTCCCGAGAGTGTTTTACAGCCTAGAGGCATAAGAAATGTTCTAGATGAGATGGAAAGATTTGTAATAAGGGAACTAGAGGAGATTGACAATTTTCTTGGCAAGCAGACCCTAAAATCTAAGGCAACTGTATACAGTAATATGACATTACAGTGGGAGGTAAGGAAGAGTTAATGTTTCTTAAGAATGGAATTCTAGGCTATTAATTAAACAATTTCTTCAGGATTGTCACTTTTTTATGGATGTGAGTCAAAGTGCAATTTAATGAGAAGGTGTATCCTCTGCCATTAAATCAATTAAATACATATTTAAAAATCGTACACTAAAGTTCTCAAATTCTTGTGCAGCACTTGCAGCCCTCCATACTGCCTCACTATGCTCTTTTATCTCTGGGTATAATATTTATTTCTAATAATTGCATTCCTTATCTTTGAAATGAGGTAACTGTGGGGGGATAAGTTTATCATGCAAAATATATTAATCACCCTCCTAGGTCTTAGAAGTATTTCAGTGCATGTCAAGCCTTGAAAATATCCTGGGGGTGTAATGGTGTCATTATGTTCACATTTTGAGTTATATCCCATTGCTTAATATTTTAATTATCCCATTGCTTAATGTTTTGAAAAACACAGCCTCATCAAATCACAGGCTGCTCACTTCGCATTGCAGTCCATACTCACAAAATATAAGGAAAATGGAACAGAGTTGCTGGTTAACTTAGAACAAAATGCTAATTGATCTCTATTTATTTTACCTAAACATACTTGCCTTGTGAATCTACCCAATCAGATGTTACTATAGCTCCTGGAATAATTGATATTTCAAGTAAGGTCAGTAATGCAACAAGATGAGGGTTACATTTATAGCCTGGCTCCATTGTTTCTTGTTTCCCTACATTTATATCTTGAACTCCTAAAGAATAAGCTCTAACTTGATGGAACAAAATTATTCTGTGCTTCCACAGCATAAAGTGCTTTCAATTTCCTTCTCCATTTAAGAATTGATAAAACTTCAATTATTTTTCTGCTTTATCTTTTCAGAAAAAGTGATAATTTTTTAAACTGAAATTTTATTTATACATTGATTTTTGTTATTATTTCTTAGGAAAGTATCAGATCTCCATCCCCAGATGGGGATGAAAAGGCTCACAGCCATGTGCAATTTCTTGAAAGCCTATTTAGAATACAAGGGAAGAACCTGCAAACTCTCATGATTTCTTGCTTTGAGTTAATAGAGGGATGGTATTTCTGAGAGGTAATATCTTGGGAAGTAACTCCTCCAAGTATTCAGATACATCATCTAGGGACATATGTATCCATCAAAAGTGGATAGGAAAGCAGGGACCTGGGGTATGAAACCAAAGAAATAAAAACCAAAAGTCGATACCAAACAAAATACTCATCAAAGGATTAATATAATGGACGAGACTTCAAAGAGGTCAAAATGACCTGGGCTTTTTCCTTCACTCTCTCCTTCCCTCCCTCCCTCCCTCCCTCCCTCCTTTCCTTCCTTCCTCCCTCCCTCCTTCCCTCCCTTCCCTTCTTGAAGGCCATCTATCTATCTATCAAACAGTATTATACATATTGTGATCTATTTTAACATTTATATAACAACATGCAAAACCAAGCATGCATGCAAACGTGCAGAGCTGGGCCTCATTCAGAAATACTGTCAAAAGTCTGCACTGTAAGCTCTGCATGATTGAGAAGCTAGGCAGGGCAAAATAACCTCTCAGAATTCTCCTGTGATAGTCACTGGCAGATGATAGCAGTCAGTCCCTGGAGGTACTTTAGGGTTGCAGCTATTCTCTAGAGAATATCTTGTACTCTGAGATGGGTTGGGAAGAATCATCAAGGAAAGAAAGCAAATAGTATAGAATTCTGAGAAAGATGCCTCTTTTATTCTTGTGGTTTAAATAGATTCATGCTTTGTCATAAGCATAAGCCCACAGTATACATAAACACTAATTTTTTTTTTTTTTTTGGCGGTATGCAGGCCTCTCACTGCTGTGGCCTCTCCCGTTGCGGAGCACAGGCTCCGGACGCGCAGGCTCAGCGGCCATGGCTCACGGGCCCAGCCGCTCCGCGGCATGTGGGATCTTCCCGGATCGGGGTACGAACCCGTGTCCCCTGCATCGGCAGGCGGACTCTCAACCACTGCGCCACCAGGGAAGCCTCATAAACACTAATTTTTAAAAGGATGTTATTTCTATAGATAAGTTTTTTACAATCAAAAGCAAAAAAAGGATTCGTAAATTATATTCCAAAAATAATTTTAGAAGTGCAGATATCAGCATGTAGGCAGGTAAACATGTCTCTTTTTAGAGGATGGACCTGGGTGGTTTCAGAGGCAACGCTGGCAGCCTGTTAATTACTAACAGTTTATGGACAACCTGTACTGCTGGCACCTTCTGAGAAAAATCCATAAACTTTCCTCCCCAAAAAGTGTTAAGGCATGACAAATAAATAGTTTCTACAAATGTAGTTCTCTTTTACAGGTGTTATAAAGAGTATGTTTTCATTTACAAAGTATTTTTCAACCATAGTATAAATGGCTTTTGCACTGGCATTTGATTTTATATTATGTTCATTTATTTTCTTTTTAAAAGAAATCTTTCTCTCTTTTTACAAAACAAAGTCCGAATCAATATTCACATGAATAAAAGCTGGTTTAATAGAATAATGGATTAGAAACCAAAACAAATGAAATGCTGCCACTATAAAAGGTTTTTCTTTCCCCTTAACAATTCAAAATAAGAAAATTGAATTAATATTTAACCTCTCATTACTATAGCCAGTTCAAATATTAATTGCTTGAAGAGCACCAAATTTGCTCTTTATAAACCTTACGCCGTTGCTGAAAACTGCATTGCCAAGCAGTCTGTATTTTTTCTTGGAAGGAAAAAAAATGTTTGCCCTCTAGAGTCAAAGAAAATACAGCTAGTAATTTTTAGTAGGAAATCTCCTGCCAAACGGTTGTGAATGAGGGTACAAGGGACAGCAGGTAGTGTTTAACAGAGAGCCATTGACAACCATATTGTCATGACCATCTTCTGTATAGATGGGACTTTCAGTCTTTACTTCTGAGTTGTGACACACAATTTTGACATTTAAATAAACTATTGGAGCAGAGTTAGGAAAAGAGAGAAATTACTGAAATCTAAAGAATGCATCTATTTGTTTAAGCCCTGATTTAGGCATCACTGCTCAGAAAAAAACTGTTGAGGCTTACTTTAAACAAGAACAAATTAAGTACTGAATTTACTCTCCAGAATTTTCTTTGATAATTAACAAATTGTTACTCTTTCCTATATATTGCTTCTATCAGTCAGCTGAGCAGGACGGTAAAATTGTGATGATAAAAGTATTGTAATAACCAAAAGCCATAGGAATCACATTAGCCTGGAATAATAAAGATAGGTAGCAAAACTTCAGGCAAGGTGAGGCAAGGCTCTTCCTTTTTTATTAGTTTTGCTTGTACTGATGGAAGATTAAAATGGTAGAGGGAGGTTTTATTTGCTATACTTAAAGCTTTGGCAAAAATTATCATAGCTCTACAGTACAAGCAAATTTTAACGGCCATAGTCATGATTTAGGACAGTTTTGATTATCTATTCCTTTAAGACCAGTTTTGGAGGTTACCAATCAATGATCTATGACCTAGACATTCACTGAGTCCTCTTTTGTTTGATCTGAGGGGTGGTAATTTTTTAAGCTGTTTTTATAATTAAGAAAATCTCATTTAAAAATTCCAAATTTTCAGTTTTTCTTGACAAATTGGAAGGTCTACACCCAAACCTCCATGTGCAAGGAGATTAATAAAGGTTACACCCTTTAGATAGGGCATTTTCTCTCTTGATTGTCACAGTTTACATCTGTTCCTATCAGTTCGTACCAGTAAGACTGGCTTTTGATTGGCATACACCGTCTTTCTTGTACACTTGCCCCTTGAACAACATAGGTTTGAACTGTGTGGGCCCACGTATACGTGGATTTTTTTCAATAAGTATATTGGAAAAGTTTTGGAGATTTGTGATAATTTGAAAAACCTCACAAAGGGCACAGCTTAGACATATCAAAAAATGAATAAAAAGTTAGGTAAGTCATGAATGCATAAAATACATGTAGATACTAGTCTATTTTATCATTTACTAACATAAAAAATACACAAATCTATTATAAAAGTCAAAATTTATCAAAACCTACTCATGTTAGCACTTACAGATGATACCATTTGCAGGTGAGAGAAATGTAAACAAATGTAAAGATACAGTACTAAATCATAACCTCATAATTAACTGCAGTACATACTCTACGACTGTAATAATTTCATAGCCACCTCCTGTTGCTCTTGTGCTGAGCTCACGTGTTGAGAGTATCAGCTTAAAATGCCAGGTGACAATAACCATCTCCGAGTGAGCAGTTCGTCTCTCCAGTAATTGCATAAAAAATATTTCATGATGGATAAAGAAGATGTGGTACATATATACAATGGAATATTACTCAGCCATAAAAAGAAACGAAATTGAGCTATTTGTAATGAGGTGGATAGACCTAGAGTCTGTCATACAGAGTGAAGTAAGAAAGAAAAAGACAAATACCGTATACTAACACATATATATGGAATTTAAGAAAAAAAAAAAGTCATGAAGAACCTAGGGGTAAGACAGGAATAAAGACACAGACCTACTGGAGAACGGACTTGAGGATATGGGGAGAGGGAAGGGTGAGCTGTGACAGGGTGAGAGAGAGTCATGGACATATACACACTAACAAATGTAAGGTAGACAGCTAGTGGGAAGCAGCCGCATGGCATAGGGATATCGGCTTGGTGCTTTGTGTCTGCCTGGAGGGGTGGGATAGGGAGGGTGGGAGGGAGGGAGACGCAAGAGGGAAGAGATATGGGAACATATGTATATGTGTAACTGATTCACTTTGTTATAAAGCAGAAACTAACACACCATTGTAAAGCAATTATACCCCAATAAAGATGTTAAAAAAAAAAATGCAAAGGGCCATCTTCCCCCACCTCCTCCAAATTTGTTACTGAGATAGGAAAAAAATGTCCTTGTTGCCTTCTCCCATGTTCAAAACACATTATAGAATTTTACCCTTGCTATAAATATACATTTTACGTTTGATTTTCCTAATGTTTACTGGCAAACTTCTGGGTCACTGGAAGAATTGATTCCATGGCCTCACTGGCAGCAGGGCACCAAAATTTAAAAGCAGCCTGGGGAACTGGATGTCATTGGCATCCTCATCCTAATGTCTCCTCAAACTATAAACTAATCATTTAAAATATTAAAGCAGAGTACGTTCAGATGCACAAGCATAAATGTTTAAGCTAGATTTTTATTTGATGACTTCTTCCCTACTTTTTTATTAAACATACAGGACATCAGTTTTAAGTACTGGTGATCCAATTTTGCACAGTGAATGAGCATGAGCTTTGGAATCAGACAGCCTGGGGTTCGAGTTTGGGCTCAGCCAATTATTAACTGTGACCTTGGGCACATTTCTTTGTATAGCTCAGAGCCTGAAGCCTGTTAAGCATTGTCAGTAAACTTTGCTTGTACCAGCAATTCAGTACAAGCAAAGTATTTAATCTCTTGCCTATTCTTAGTGATCATAGTCAGAATGAGTTCAAACCACAAAAATCAATAATGATCTTTAACAGGGGAATCTTCTCCCTCTTCCCCTTGGAGAGAGGGGGCAGTAACAAAATTCCAAGTTGATTGAGGCTCCACTACCTATGAGATCATGGAAATGATTTTTCCAAGGGACCCAACAATTTGTCCTGAAAAAGCTAAGAAAATAAAATATAAAAAGTAAAAAAAAAAAAAAAAAAAATATTTCATGGTTCTTACATATTTTTCATTGTGCTTAGTGCAATAGCTTGAATAACACCATGGGTCCCATATGAAATGCCACTGATGATGCTGGAAGTGCTCCCAAGAAGCAGGGAAAAGTAACAACATTACAAGAAAATGTGAATTGCTTGATGTGTACCATGGATTCAGGTTTGCAGCTTCAGTTGCCCGCATTTTAAGATAAATGAATCTAGCATAAAGACCACTGTAAAAAAAAGAAAAGGAAATTCATGAATCTGTCACTGCAGCTATGCCAGCAGGCAGGAAAACATAGCACTTTTTGCAAAATAACTTTTTATCTCATATTGAAAATGCAGCTTTTATGTGGGTGCAGGATTGCTATAAGGCATACCTATAGATTCCAATATGATTTGAGAAAAAGCAAAGGCATTATATGACAACTTAAAGCAAAAAGAAGGTGAAGGATCTAAAGCTGGAGAATTTAATGTCAGCAAAGGATGGTTTGATAATCTTAGAAAGAGGTTTGGCTTTAAAAATGTCAAGATAACAGAAGAAGCAACTTCTGCTGACCACGAGTCAGCAGACAAGTTCCCATGCCATTAAGAAAATCATTGAAGAGAAAGAATATTTGCCTGAACAGGTTTTTAATGTAGATGAAAATGCCCTATTCTGAAAAAATAAAGCCACAAAGGACATTTATTAGTAAGGAAGAGAAGTGAGCACCAAGATTTAAGGTAGGAAGGGACAGACTAACACTACAGTTTTGTACAAATGCAGTCAGGTTTATAATCAGGACTGCCCTTATCTGTAAAGCTTCTAGACCCCAAGTCTTGAAGGAAAAAAATAAACACCAGTCTTTTGGTTGTACAACAAGAAGGCCTGGACAATGAGAACCCATTCCTGGATTGGTTCCATCGTTGCTTTGTCCCTGAAGTAAGGAAGTGCCCTGCCGGTAAGGGATGGACTTTTAAAGTTCTTTTGATATTGGACAATGCCTGTGGCCTCCCAGAACCCCATGAGTTCAACATCAAAGGTGTTGACGTGGTCTATTTGACACAAACACAATGTCTCTAATTCAGCCTCTAGATCAGGGAGTCACAAGGACCTTTAAGGCTCATTACACACAGTACAAAAGGATTGTCAACAGTATGGAAGATAAGAGAGAAATGAAAAATCTAATAACTGTCCAGCAAGAACTGTTTGAGCCATTTTTGTGTCATCATCATCATTGCCTAAGTATCCATCAGGTAGAACGTCATGTGTAAGACTTGTATTGAAGTGAATAGCCTATCCTTATATAGGCATTAGGTGATAGTTAATAAAAAACTAATAATGTGTCAGTTTTCTTACTATTTTATAACTTTGCTTTCAAAAGACTCTATTACCATATAGTATATGCCTCTCTCTTTCTGGTGACTGAAGAAAATGCATGTTGACCTATTGTCACAGGTAACTTGTTTTTTAAAAATGTAACAATGCTTCCAATACTGTATTATCAGTATGACTGTAATACTATGTACCATAAAAATGTTATAACAATCATTCATTAGTATATAGGCTAGGCTACAGTGAATCAATCACATTGCTGCTTCTTTGTTATCAATGCATGAGTCATTATACCTGTAAATAAATATGAATTTATTTTTCACATTATTTTTTCATTTTTGATGTCTAGTGTTAGAAATATGTGTAACATCTACAGTGTTTTGAGTTCTATAGGTATAGATTATATAAACTCACCAACAATGCTCTAGGCTTATTCATAAACATATTCATTTATATTCCACTTGTAGTTATTTTACACAGCTAGATAATACTGCAAGTGTTGTATTCAATATGCAATACAAGACTTGCTAAGATGCTCAAAAGAATGTAATTCTTAGCCCAAAACCAGATATGAGTTTGAGGATAATATATGATCTTCAGATCAAGTAAGACTTTTCTTGACTAAGAAAAATCAATTTTAAGAATATGTGCTAATAAGGAAAATAATCAGTATGTCCACACATGTCCTTTGAGATTCTTAGTGCTATTTATTAAAAGCTTCAGTTTTTTCCAATTAATATAAAAAACTAAATTATTAAAGCACAAATAATATGTGAAGATGTTTTGTACATGAAACAAAGCATGGGATGAATTGTACTTGCTTTTAAATTTAAAATTTTATATATATTAAAAATTGAGAATGACTATTTGCTACCATGATACCAGGGACAGTGAAATAATAAATTCTGTTCTATAAACAATTTAACTTGTGGAAATTTAATCTTCTTTAAATATAATTATAGTGAGTTTTCTCAGAATCATTTCATTCTCTCCCCAGTCTTCTCTCTCTTGCTGTGATCATTATTATATTATAATGTTATGTTGGTTTTCCTCATGACCAAACAGGCTGATGGTCAAATAATGTCCAGAATGATATTAACTTTGAGCCCATTGCTGCATTACACCTTGCACTGTCCCAGAATGGAAATAAAATGGACCACAGGGAAATATCTAAGCTGGGAAATGATTGAATTTTAAAGACAGATACAGTGTATGAAAGTGATCTTTGTTTACAAGTTTTTCCTAATACAAACTGCTTTCCCTACCAGACTAAACTTCTGGGAAGTCCTCATTTATTTGTACTGCAATTGGGTTCATTTTTGAAAAAGCCATAGAGAGATCATTACATCAACAATATCCATTGCCAGTACTAAACTGCCAAATAGACTCAATAAATAATTGTGTTGTTTTCTTCCCCCTCATCTTCCTATGCTGTCCCTATTATGTACTCTTACTCTTTCATCCTAGATTTGCAATGCAGCTTCAAGGCCTCATGTTATACATCAGCCTAAGGTGGGACTATGCTGTACACTCCTCAGGTACTTAACACCCTCCTGCCACCCCCACCTCCATCTGTTATTCCTCAGGCTCACTTTCATTGATCCTAAAACTATGTCTGCTCTCTAACCAGCTCCATAAACATTAAAATGCAAACAACATGTTCTACTGAAATCTCAGAAACCTTCTCCATTTCTTTTTTATAAGCTGCCCATTTCTCTAAAGAAGCATGTTTATAAAATACTCCATGACATACTAAGACAGACTGCTTTAGAGGAAAATCAGAGGTGTATCCAGGTTGTGAAGCTTAGAAAATTTGATGTGTCCTTTGTAAAAGAAAGCATAATTACAACTTTTAAATTAAGTCCAAAAGTGACTATATAAATCACGATGAATAGCAAATTTCAGAAAATTACAAATAGTGGATCACAAAATCCAGAAAAATATAATATTTTTATCCAATAACTATCTCACCACCTCTATAATACTTTTTTCTTACATTTTGATTGTATTATTTCTGATCACCATGTCAAATGAAAAGCATTTTGTAATACCATTGTCAATGTAGTAATAAAAAATATTATTCAGTCTTTCTTTAGTATGGTTGATGGAAACTTTTATTATTAGTTATTACCTAGAAAAGTTTCCTTCAACTTCAGACTTACTATTGGAAATGTTATATAAATTCCAGGGTTGTTTCCAAATTTGTTAAAACCTCTTTTGAGTTTCTTTCATGTGTGAACTTTAAGGTTTCAGGAATTTTCTTTTTGTTTGTTTTCCTGTGCAGTGTTTATGATAAGAAGCAGATATCATTGTTCCCCTGAATGTGAATTGTCTTTTACTCTGCCAGCTTTACAGAATTTATTTCTTTAGTTTTTAGCTGTATGACTATGATGGGCCAAGGTATGCGTTTTTGTACTGTTTATCCTGCCTAAGTTTCCTGAACTTCTTTCATCTCTGCTTCCTTTGTGTTGGGCTGTATATTTATTTTTTAATTTTTTTCCTATTTGGAACAATTTCTCCACTATCTCTTCAAATATTCCTCCCTCCTGGGTCTCCTTCCTCTTCTGGAGCTCTAATTGCACATATGTTAATCATATGGTATTGCCAAATGTGGAGGTTATGAGAATGAGATAGTTCACGTAAGCACAATACTTGGCATGTACTATCTATTCAATAAATAGTGCTACCTTTCTTATCTATCTCACCCCAAAACATTCCTGTAATGCAGATGCTTATTGTGGAAAGTCATCAAAAAGACGTGATCTCTAGTCTGGCCCACAAGCTGGACCCGACAGTCAGAAGGTACCCCAAGGACACAGTCTTGAGATAACAGTGTAGTGATGAAATGGTCTGGACTGTGTACGTGACTAAACCCAGTTAAGGCCTCTATATAATCTTTCGAGATCCTGAACAGGCAGGTTCAGAAATAAACTTGTCTTTCAATAATTTCTCTTGCTTATTAAACCTACCACCTACCAATCTGGAGAGTTTGCCTGTTTCTTAGATCTCTCCCTGCCCTCCGTGAATGGGGCCAGTTTCAGGTAACAGGCAGGAAGCTCTGGAGGAAACTGCAAATCAACAATGCTATTATCGTCACTTTATAGATGAGGAAATTTAGGAACACAGCTAACAAATGGCAGGACCAGGCTAGGTTTCATATATCTGCCTCCTCACACTGTAGTTTATTTCTTTTCAGTTGGCACAGTGGCAGATTAACTTATCTCTCAAGGTTGACCCACAGGCACAGAGAGGGACAGGGGCCACTGGCCTAGAACTTCTCTAAAAAGTGCCCCTCTAAAGGGAATCTAGAGTTAGCACACGGAAAGAAGCTCTGTCTCACCACCCATATCAGAATTTAGCAATAATCCAATGTCCCTTTGATCCTGGTTTTTCAGAAAACCCGGGAGCACAGGGTCACACATCTATCAGCTAAATTCCAGCAGGTATCCTGATGTGATCTTTAACAACAATAAAAAAAAGAAAATAACATACACTGCTTTTTTAAACCTTAAGCTATTGACATTTAGCAATATGGAGAGTTACAGAGTGCTATAGCTATGATGTTACACTTATGGAGAGTTGCTTCAGTAACAGCTGTTATTTAGAAATCTACCTGGGAGAACTGATTAGAAACATGAGACAATTTTCTTTGACGTCAAACCTAGTTATATCTCCACATCTTTAGTAAAATTATTTTTTAATGAAATGGAATAAGGTTAAACAGATTACCTGTGTTATGCCTTCCTTTCTTAACAGCAAATTCATTCTTTTCCTTGGAATATGAAAATATGGACCCCACATGTATTTATTTTTAAAACCATTTCTAAAAAAATAAATAAAACTAAGCAAAAACTGATCTCTTCTGATAAATTTGACAGCTTTTCTGAAAGAGAAATATCCTTTCTCCATATATGATCCAGATATTCAATTGTAATAAGAAAGTGAATATGACATGACTCAGAGCTTGGTTACTTAAGATGTCAGGCAATCCTAGGCTAAAATTCTGACACTATCACTTTTTTAAGCTCACTAGTGCATCTTTAAAATGACAATGATATAATTAACTCATAAATTTGTTGTGATGAATAAATAGGATAATGCCTTAGTTGAGCAATTAGCATAGAGTGATCACTCAACATTATCTGCTATTAGTTGTAGCACGGGTAATAAGACAGCTAAAATATTTTCATTATAAAATAGTCCTCACAGGTTATGGCTCTAGGTAGCAAAAGATTATGATTTCCCCAAAAAGCTCAGCACAAAAGGATTCCAGATTCATCCTCTTAGAAGTCTGAAACTTGTGTAGCTCACCCCACACTCATCCCCAGGTCTGCATTTTCAATGTAAGGTTGTACTTGGCTCTTTCATTGTTCAATAACCACTGTTCTTAATAAAGAAAAAATTAAATAAAAACAAAACAAAATGCCAATTTAGAGAATGCTAGCTACATTTTATTGTAAAGAAAGCATTCCAGAGCAATATCCAGGGCATTTCTAGCTTACCAAAACAAAGCATGACAGAAGGCATGGGTTACACCAAAGACACATTCAGTGCTTACAAATTAGGTCAGCAGGAGGGAGTGTCTACACTGTCCTGGGCATGGGACTAGGCTTTTCATATCTGTCACTCACTTTAATCACAGAGAAAGGTTCTGGTGTCCTTTTAACAAATAGCAGAGATAACAAGACTCAGAGAGGTCAAGACTATGGAGGACAAAGGTCATACAATGGCAGGGCAAGCATCCTAACATGTCTTTCCCTGACTCCAGAGACCAAGCCCTTTCCTCTACATGAAACTGCCAGTAAATTGTCTGAAAATGGTAAAGGGGTATTTTCTTTATATGGAAGAACTTTCCATCTAAAACTTGGAAAACTTTCACAGCAAAAGAAGATACATGGTATATTTCCCATTGCAATGTTAACATTCACTTTCTGAAAAATGGGAAAAGAAACAGCGTTTAAGTCATGATTACTAGGGTCTCTTATTAAAATGGGAAATATTAAGTTTATTTCAAAAGTTATCAAATATTGGCAGTTGTAGACAACTCAATCAAAAATAGATTGAGAATCACTTTTATCCCTGTTAATTTGACAGACATTTAAAAAATTTTTCAAAATAAATTACTTACTAGATTCATCACTTATCAATACTTGCCATGTGATACACTTGAAAATGTGATTGTATTCCTTTAGCAATTAAAAAATAGAATAAGACTTCTCATAGTTAAAGTTTAATTAAAACATTTACCTGTTTTCCTAAAGGATGTTGTCTTTTTTATACATACATGTTTCTGCACAGGCTGGCTAAGAATTTAAGGGAAATTAAATACAAGTAAAATGATATTTAGGGAAAAGAATCAGGAATGTTCAACAAGGACCTGTTAGTAGTTATGACACCCAGCAGGGCCCTGGGGGGCTCCTGGGCACAAAGCCTTTCTGTGTCCCCCATTTCTTTGATTACAGGAAATAGCCTTCATTCAGCCTCCATGACCTTCCCTGAGTTCCGATGGGCAGATTCAAGCAGTTGTTAATTAGGGAAGGGAGGGGGTGTGAGACAAGGGAAAAACAAACAGTCAAGAGAAACAATAGTGCAGCCTTGGGGCAGGGTCCTGGTTCCCCATCAATGGATACACACAACAATTTGAGCTGTTTTACAGATACTGAAACCCCCTAATTTTATTCGAGTTTATTTTCAATTAAAAAGTGTAGAGTAAATCTGCCTAAATTTAATGTATCTCATATTTGTGAAAATCTCAAAACAATAACATGCTTTGCGGTACTTTATCCCATGAATTGATCATGTCTTCTGGAAGCAGAAAATGTTTAATTATCCTCAAAGTTGATCACTCATTTCTGCTAGATAGAACACTGTGCTCAGAGCTGGATAAGGAATTAGACATGTAAAAAATCTATTTGCATCAGCTCTTCTTAATCTGATGTGTAATTTAATTCTCTTACAGTCGCTCTCTTAAAGTACTGTTGACTTTCTCAAGGGGCTGGTAATGGCAGGAGAAAAGTCCCTGTGCCCAACAAGTAAACCAGTGTTAAGAGTTGCTGGTATTCCAGTAGTTCTCCAAACCCTTTGAGCTCGTGAAAAAACATTCTATCAAGGGCCTGAGTTACCTTTCTCTATTGATTCTTTAACTTTGATACTGATTTTCAAACGTAGCAAGGCAGAAACTAGGTGAATTCAGTCATACCTTCAGGATATCCAGATATTTAATTTTGCAAATGACAATATTTAGATACATAACTATAAATATCTAAAGAGGCTAGAAACAAACAAAAAAAACCCCACAGACCTTCTTTTTACCTTTTTTTGTTTTTAATTTGGGGCACAACTGAGTTTCAGAATCAATCTGCATCATTTTACAGTAAGTCCCCTACCTATGAACCTTAAAGTTGCTAACTTTCAAAGAAGCTAACATGGGTTCCATCAACATCAGGCATGAGTGAAATTGCAGCTTGCCCTCTGTCTCCTATTGCTGACAATCCTTCAGCTCTACCATCTCCCACCCCCGCTCCCTCCTCCCGTCAGTAACTCTTCTTGCCTTTTCACTCAATGCCAGCCCCATGTATGCCAGCTGTTGTACTGTACCACTGTACTTATCAAGGTACTGTACTGTAAGATTAAAAATGTTGTCTTTATTTTTTGTATTTGTTTGTTTTTTATGTATTATTTCTGTGAAAAGTATTATAAACCTATTACAGTACAGTACTATATAGCCAATTGTGTTAGTTGGGTACCTAGGCTAACTTTGTTGGACTTATGAATGCACTCTCAGAATAGAACTCGTTCATATGTAGGGGACTAACTGTACTTTGCTCGTTACTTACACTCAAATGGAAAAAATTAAATCTTGAGAATTAAAATATATTTCTTAGATTTCTATTCACAAAAAGCTGAAACTAATTTGTTCATCCTAGCAACTCTTCATTCCTGATCTCTACAAATAGCAGACCATGCAGTCCCTTCATGTTTCTTGGAAGCCTCTACTAAGGTACCTCAGAAAATTACAAAAGCACATCCCATTGACAGAAAATTACAAAAGTACATCCTACAGGGGCCATTTATAGAAACTCATAGTGACAAGTAAAGTTTGAGCCAGCAACTTAATGATGCTATTGAGATACAAAATACGGGGGAAACATTCCTCAACTCAGGACAGAGTAAGATGTGCCTGGTGCTTATCTGAAGGGTTTATTATAAGAACTGCTAGAAGGTCCTTCTTAAAATAAAAATTAATATCATGATATTAATATGAGACCACCATTCATCTTTAATGACAGTCATGATACCCACAGTATCAACAGAGAGAGTTTTAACTGGGTGGGGCTCATATAATTGTAAATGTAGGCATCTAATTTGAATCATGATTTGATAAAATAAAAAATTATATTCAAAATCTCTCAGGATTAATTCAGTTAGAACTTGTTATAACTCTAAGAAGGTGAATATAAATAATCCACAAATTCTGTTCTACAAAATGCAGAGGTTATTTCTTAAATTTGATATGGATGAATTAAAACATGATAATGAACTAAATGAAGAACTCATGCTATGGAAAAGCAAACAAAAAATATTGTGCAAAGGATGATAATCCATCAATCGTCCTTATCAATGATCTCTACCTCAAATCTTTATCATAATATGTAATCATTCATTCATTTGGGCAGTCAAAATTAATTTATTGAGTATCATCTCTGAACTCTAAGCACTGGGAATAGAGATGTATATACGTATTCCAGGAGCCCACAGGCCATAAGGGTGATAGACATGCAAGACACTCTTTATGATATTTCATGATAAGTAGCTTAGTTATACTATGCATGGGGTGCTGTCATACCACAGAGGCTGATCACCATACTCAGTCTGAAAGAGGAATGTTCTAAGAGTTTTTACTAAAACTGAGCCAGGTCAGAAAAATAAGAATAAGATCTAGAGTGGAAGGGAAACATTCTTTTAATAGAGAGCAGGATACATATTATACCTGTTCAAATTTTATATCTTCTAATAGACAACTGAGGTCAGAAATTTTGTCATTTTAATTTTTATGTCTATGATTTTATAAAATTCTTGCATGCAGTTGATGTTAAATTAAGATTATTAAATGAATTAAATGTTAAAAAAATAAATTCATCTGATTAGTCACTGAATACACATGCAAAAACTGAAGCTATATACTTAAAAAGACACACACTGAATGCAAGTAAATTATCAAATAAAGTCAGAAGAGATTGAAGACAGAAAAAAAATAAAGTAATGAAGAAGTATAGTATGCTAAATAAAACTGACTTACTAGAAGTGATGTTGATATATGCCAGTAATAGGGGTCTGAAGGAGAACCAAAGACATTTGAGTTGAAATAAAAGGAGAGGGAAAGAGAAGTAAAATCACAATATAGGACTAAGTTGTAGGGACTATATCCTGCATTCCTGCTATTGATGAGGAATCTGCAATAGCATAATATCAATGATGAAAATTTTGAATACAGAAAGTGATGGTGAGTCTCAGAGGCAAGATAGACCATTGTAATTAACATATAAAAGATTAACTGGAAATTTGAAGCACATGATGAGTTACCCTCTTAGAAAGCAGAAACATAAGGAATTCATCTGCCTGCAGCTTGGGATAAATGTTGTAATAGAAAGGAACAACAGAGAAAACATAATTAATTCCTCAGCTCCCATTTCATTTCTGACTATTCTGTCCAGAAGAATAATCATAAAGCTATAAAGGAGATAACAAGTGGTATTTGGTAGAGCTTAAGACCCAAGAAAAATAGAGGGCCTTAAGAAAAAGACATATGGATTTAAATACTTGGACTTGGGCACATTACATTCCCACAGGATTATTATAATGTAGAGATAAGATGCCTAAACTGATGGCAGTGAACTAAGAGGACAATAGGGAATGGAAGAGCTGAAGATTGGAGATGAAAAAAACAATCCTGATGAAAACAAAGTATAGCCTCCAAAATACAAATGTAGAGATTTCCATTATTCTCAAGGAGAATTCTGTAATGGATAAATTAAAATATTCTTCTCCTTAGAAAGGGTTCAGTTATGGAGGGAAGCCAACATGGTTTTATCTGGATGTGGTCATGGAAAACTAATTTAATTTATTTTTTCATTACTTCATCCATTCACTTCTGCAATGTCTATTGAAGGCTCTCCATGTGCTGGCAAGAGTAAAGATTTGGAGTTCTCAAAAAAGAAAACTTGATTCATGTGAAGTACCATATTTGGGTTTAAGCAATCAACTATAAGCATGCAGTTTTTTACTTGTGGAAGTGGAAAAAAAAATTTAGACAATGTATATTGTACCAAAAGGCCACTGATACATGCTGTTACACTGAAAAAGACTCTTTATATTAAAGATACTTGAAGTGGTTGCTGGAGATGTAGCCTAAAGAATAGAAAGAAGTCTTCAGAGGGAACATAACAACTCTTCAAATAGGTAGATGGTTATCAAGTAAAAAAGAGAGTAAAAGCAGAATCTAGGAACCAACAGGCAAAAAGTTTATTTCATTCATTTAGAATTGAGGAAAATACATAATCCTTCATTAAACAATCCATGCAGAAGCTAGAGATTACTTATTGATTGGTTGGTGACAGAAAGTTATTCTTAAACCTAGAATTATAATATTCTGTTAAAGTTTTATAGTCCCTTATTAATCTTGTGTTTAAAGGGTTCTTTGGAGAGAACACTGACAATTAGTAGAATACAAAGGTCTTTATAGAAAATAATTCAGATTTATATAATCTTGAAAAAACATAATCAAGAGATCAATAATTGTCTATGATTTTCAAAATGGTTTCTTCTGAGAACAAAGACTGGTCATTGATATTTCCTATATGACAATGGGTTCAAACAATATGAAGAGTATTCTGCTAGGACAGACTAATAGACTTCTATTAATTTTTAAGTGCTGGACAGGCTAAGGAGAGAGGTTGTGAAACTTTCATAACAGGGAATCTTTTATGATAGTATAGCATCTCCTTTGGATGTTTTAGAGATTCATCTTGCCATACATGTCTCAGACAGTATCTAATATGGTATCTCCATGGATTCCTCTTCCATTCCTATGGTCTGAAAATTTCCTCGTGTGTTCTAATAGTTTCTGTCTCCTACTGCTTTTGGAATAGCTTCTCCATTGGTAAGTAATATTTTGCACAATTTAATTTTATGATGGTAATTAGTGTTCTATCAGTTCTTCTCTGTTAAAGTCACTAACTTTTATCATTTTTATATTAGTTATGCTGGATTATTTCAATAAATTAGATATCTATATATTCATTTTAAGTAATACACATCCTATGCTTTTATGAACAATGTTCTCAAAAATATGAGGTCTTTCCTTATTATCAAGTATCATTAAAAACACAACTGAAAACATTTCTCTCTCTTTTTAACACTCTACTGAATCAAGCTGAAATCATTTAGACATATGATTTTCTTTTGAAAATTGTAAAATAAATTTTGCAATTTCTAATTCTATTAAATGCACTATTTACTAAAACTTTTTTTCCTGGTTTATTTTCATGAAATAGAAACATGTTTAATCCAACTGGATTTATTTGGCTTACCAAATAAGTGTATAAAACAGTTCAGGGATGATATGGCAGCTTTACAATGCAGGCTTTCATCTTCCTACTCAAATATCTTTAAATACAAGAAGGAAAAACCCAAACCAGCTTATTTTATCTTCCTTTAGAGTGATTTCTTGAGCTCTAACTAAAAATTCCTGCTTACATGCCAATGTCAAAAATGTAACACAGGCCACCCGTGTTGCATGAAAAGTTGGGAGATCAGGAAACTTATCCAGACACACAGCTGCCCCCCTCTGAATGGGTCCATATTATTAAGAAAGAAGAAAATGAACATCATTTATGTAAATAATTTCTGCCACAGGACTGAAAGGACACAAATTTCAAGGAAACAAAGAGTATGTGAAGATAGTATCTTGCAAAATAGGCTAGAAGAGTGTTCCCTTATAGGAAAACTGTCTCTTATATACGTATAGCCACTGTAGTCCACTGCTCTCTAATTCACAATATTTTGTTCAATAAGAAACAAAGGCATTCACAGAGAACAAACTTATGGTTACCAGGGGGGAAGGGTGGAGGGAAGGGATAGATTGGGAGTTTGGGATTGACATGTACACACTGCTATATTTAAAATAGATAACCAACAAGGACCTACTGTTTAGCATAGGGAACATTGCTCAATATTCTGTAATAACCTAAATGGGAAAAGAATTTGAAAAAGAGTAGATACATGTATATGTATAACTGAATCACTCTGCTTACACCTGAAACGAACACAACATTGTTAATCAACTATATTCCAATATAAGATAAAAATTTAAAAAATAATAAAGAAACAAAGGCATTCAGTCCATTCAACAAATATTAATTAAGCTCGCTATTATGGGTCAACAATACTTCAGGAAAATTCCTTGAAAAATGTTCATTGTTTCAGGTACAGTTCACCTTGTAAATGAAATGAATACATGAGAAAAGAATGATAACATAATGCCCTTGCCTTCAACAAGTTCACCCTGAAACAAGTGACAAAAGAAGACACACAAATGATTATAGCACAGTGATATAAACACAAATAGAAGTATCAATAACATTCCATTGGAATAAAAAATAATTTATTCTCACTGGCATGGGGGAAGATCAAACAAATTGAAGATAATGCAGGAACAAAGAGTATAAGAATTTTTCAAATGGGTCAAGGTTTTACAGAATATGGTTGGCAGAAACCATTCATTTTTTCTAACAGATGTATTTAGACGTGGTTTTATAAACTCTTTAAAAGAAGCTTCAAGAGGGTAATTTAAAAAAATAGATTTTATGGATCAGTGTTCACTGATCCAAAAAATTGCTTAGTCTTCCATGTCCCATGACTTAGTTTGTCATAATTTGAAAAATTTCTTAAAACCCATAGAATAATATTATAGTCCTGGAAATGATAACCCTCAAGTAGAAGATTATAGCAGAAGGCTGGCAGATGATTCAGGGGTTGTGAACTTTGCTAATAGAGTAAGTCAACTTTCACATCAAAAGACATAAAACACTAAGTGCTATCAAAGGGACATATGAACTTTTTAGCTAATTTTCCACCCTGTAATATTTTACCATTATACACCCTACATCCCAAACTGACATCCCTGAAATCAAATCCCATTATTAATTCATTTACCTATTAACACATAGGAAGCATCAGAACAAAATGCTTCACAGCACCTTGTGACTGGATTCAACCTCAGTGATTAAAGAAGAGACTGTCATTTTTATTAAAAATGTTTTTTCAGGTATTGCTATCTGCATAGTAAGTTAAAAAAGAAATTAGTGAACTACAATTACCATTCTAAAAATATCCTTAGAGTTGAATATCCATTTCAAAAAGAAAAGAAGGAAAGAATATTTTGCTCAATGTACAAACTAGGTGACATAAAAGTCAAATATGTCCAGATATGACATGATTTTTAATCAAATATAATGGGTTTGTTTTTCAAATAATATTCCTGGAGGCCAACAACATAAGGAAGTAAGAGTTACAGTGAACAAAACATGAGGTTACATTGGTTAACATTTCTTTGCCTACATCCCTTCAAAGACTTGAGAAAAATGAAGTTAACCAGACAAGAACAAACTGTGTATAAATAAAACATTCAATGAAAATCAGGAACTAAAATCTCTGAGAAAAGTAAATGTGTTTTCACATTAATAATAACTTGTTAATAAGTTATTGATTTACTTAGAGCTTTAATGTGTCAATGTTTATAATTACAATGCATGTGAAAATAAAAATGACGCAAATGTTTTCCACTGAGGAAAAGAAATCTATTGCTATCTGCATTACACACTCTCATTTTCTTAGATATTTATGAGAGTAGTACAAGATTTAATAAGAGCTATTTGTTTTTAAGCCATTTGTCATGAAATGAAGAAGAATCTCATCAAAAAATGTTTTCCAAGTTTTATTTATTTATAATAAATAATATATATTATCTATTATATAACAGCTCAACTATTAAGCTAATTTTGAAATTCAGTTTTGAATTAGCTTGAACTTTTTTTTAAATTTATATTTAAGTATAGTTGATTTACAATGTGTTAATTTCTGCTATACAGCAAAGTGACTCAGTTATACATATATACATGATTTTTTCATATTCTTTTCCATTATGGTTTGTCATAGGATATTGACTATAGTTCCCTGTGCTATACAATAGGACCCTGTTGTTTATTCATTCTATATATAATAGTTTGCATCTGCTAATCCCAAACTCCCAATCCATCCCTCCCCCTCCCCTACTCCCTCTTGGCAACCACAAGTCTGTTCTCTATGTCTGTGAGCCTGTTTCTGTTTTGTAGATAAGTTCATTTGTGTCATATTTTAGATTCCACATATAAGTGATATCATATGATATTTGTCTTTCTCTTTCTGACTTACTTCACTTAGTATGATGATTTCTAGGTTCAACCATGTTGCTGCAAATCACATTATTTCATTCTTTTTTATGGCTGAGTAATATTCCAGTGTATATATGTACCACATCTTCTTTATCCATTCCTCTGTTGGTGGACATTTAGGTTGTTTTCATGTCTTGGCTATTGTGAATAGTGCTGCAGTGAACATATGGATGCATGTATCCTTTTGAATTATACTTTTGTCTGGGGTATGTCCAGGAGTGGGACAGCTGGATCAGATGGCAACTCTATTTTTAGTTTTTTGAGGAACCTTCATACTGTGTTCCATGGTGGTTGTACCAATTTACATTCCCACCAACAGTGTAAGAGGGTTCCCTTTTCTCCACACCCTCTCCAGCATTTGTTATCTGTAGACTTTTTAATGATGGCCATTTTGACCAGTGTGAGGTAGCACCTCATTGTAGTTTTGATTTGCATTTCTCTGATAATTAGTGATGTTGGGCAGCTTTTCATGTGCCTCTTGGCCATCTGTATGTCTTCTTTGGAGAAATGTCTATTCATGTTTAGCTTGAAGTTTTAGTTGAAAATGAGCAATTAACATTTATCTTTGTGAAGGTTTCTTTTAATACTAACCTTCATCCATTTTATCTTTATTTGAAAACTTCGTGTATTTAACCATTCTTACAAAGGCTCTGGAAAACTGAATAGACCTCCTGGTCTCTGCCGCTGGCCTTGTGCTCCTAACCTCAACTCCATCTTCTTCAGTTTAAGAAACAGGATATTCTATTTCATATACAAGAGACAATAAGGGTGAGACACTTTAAAAAGCACCTTTTCTTTTATTATTTTTCCACTGTACCCAAAAGAAATGGAACAGATTATCTTGCCTTTCATAAAACTTTGGGTAGCTTCATAAGTTACCTACAAATATGATTTTTTAAACTGAGTTTGTATAAATCTATTTGTTGTTTTAATGCCCTTTGAATTTTAGTTGTTAACTATCATAACCGTATTTGGAAAGTATGGCTTCAAGAAACCCATTGTTCAAGAAACAATCCTATCACTCCCAGTTATAGATACATCCTTTTGAACAAGTGACTTAAGTTTTCTAAGTCTTCATTTGTTATCTGTAAAGTGGGGATGACATTTATTTCGCAAGATTTTTTAAAGAGCCAAATAAGATAATAAATGTAAAGCATCATAATGACTGACCCACTAAATATTAAAATGTTATTCACTTTCTCTCCTGGCAGCTAATATGTAAGCTGTTCTATTTGTTAGGCATCATTTTGAATTAGAAATTAACAAAAGTATATTTTAGTGATTTCAAGAAATCAACTATATATATCATTTTTTGCAGAAAGTTAAAGGTAGCATCTTGACGTTATAACTCTAATAAGTAAGCAAATCTAAGAATCAGATGATGCCTTATTGACTGTGTGATTATACTTAGTCACCTTCCAGGGTTCACTGTTAGCTTTCTTAACTCTAAAAGTTAGCACAATTTATATAGTTTTCTAAAAAATATTTTCTTCAAAAACATGAATCTGATGGAAAATAAAATAGGAGAATTATGAATAGAGCTGAAAGAAGATAAAACTCACTTAGATAAATAGCTATTTGTTTTGGTGTAAGAGGAAATGTATTTTTTTGTTGTTGCTTGTTTTAAATATTTCAAATTTTATTCTCTTTTGATATAAAACTATGGAACACTCATAGTTTTTGTCTAAAACTATGGATCATCTATACCTTGTTAGTAAGTACAAGAGAAAATGTATTAAACAGTATTTAGAAAGCAGTACCAGTAAACTTTATTAGAAGCATTAGATGTGTTATTAAAGTTGATATTAATTCATAATCTGCAATTGTTAAATGTGTATAACTTAATGTTAAAATCGCACCTTTATAATCTACAATTATAAACCCAGATTTTCTGTAGGCTTCATAAACCAGAGAAGTAGCTCAAATGTGCAAGAGCCAAGGGATAAATAATATTATAAATATACGTAACTATAAATATATATGCATTATATTTATGTGTAAATATTATACACGTAATTATAGGCATAATGTTATATGTGCATGTGTATATATGTGTATATCAGTTATATTACCTAATTAAAACCATAACCTATAAATAGTTACTCAATCAAATATATTACTAACAGTGTAGTCATTGTGTTTTCAATGTTGGTAAAGTTATTCAAATTTTCCACTTTCATAAAGTCCAAATTGAGCTGCCAGATGCTGAAACTCTCCTTCTAAGTTAAAAGCTTGTTTCACATCCAAACCTTTCAAGTGCTAAATATTTGCTGAAAATTGGTTGAATCTATAACTGCTTAGGAGTTGGAAGAGTTTTAGGTATTATATGCAGTCATTCATTAACTTAGCTTCAGCAACTGTAGACACTATGTCACCCTGCATCTTCCTTATTTATATCTTTTATCAGTAAAGTAACTAATCTAGTTATCATGCTATCAGCCTACTCAGTCAGTGCTGAACTGAACCATTTCATGATTTCTTTTCCAGAGCACCTTTAGTGGAGGCACAGGTGAGATCTGGCATTCTAGCTTCACTGAGTCTCCCTCAGAAACTTCTTTGCTCTGTGGTTTGTAGATAAATATCAGTGTTCTTCTATGTTCTTTTGCAAGGAGCTACCTTTCCTGAATGTTGATTTAGTAGAAACAATTCTAGGTGCATGCATACATATTATCTTATTAATGAATATGTATAATACCATGAAGTAGTTATTTTTAATTCCCATTTTCACAAATAAAAGAAAACTAAGAAAAATTTACTTTTCTTACAACAAATGCACATTGGTATATAGGAAAGTTAAGGGAGTTCATCTGATTTTTGTATCATCATCTTGAGTTGAATACTGACTCTTCATCATTTTTATAATGCATGTATTTTTTAATTTAACCATACCAGAAAAATAGGTGTGTTTCTTACTCATATTTCACAGATGAGAAAACAGGGCACTAAAGAGCTTAAGTATCTTATTATCAAAAACAATATTTAATTGATAAAATAAGGATTTATCCACAAGATCATGTGACACAAGAGCTTCCACTCCTAACAACTACTCTTATTAGTATAGCTCAAGGTGGCAAGGTTCACAGATTAAGTGTGATCAGAAAAATGTAACTACAAATCATCAGGATAAACAAAGGACTCCTTTCTAATCTTAAAACAAATGAATTAATCTCCCTGATATTCCAAGGAATTCGGGATTTTGACTCCTATTGCATTGAAGTATAATAAAGTCATGACTATTACAATAACTATATTCTGTTATTTACATAGATTCAAAATTAGCCAAAGATATTTTTTCCTGGCATAATCTAGAGGAATATAATTCTAATTCTCATTTATTTTAGGTACTGAATATTAAATTTTTAAAAACTTAAACTAGTACATTTTTGTTCAAGAGTCTTACTACTTTCATTCCACATTTCATTGTCCTTTATTGACTCCTTATTTCAGAGCGTAAATTTTATTGTCACTCTTGTCAAAAATAATTTTTAAAATTTTACCATGGAAACAATTATGCACACACATATAATTGATTATTGTTCATCAGGAATATATCATGGTATGAAAAGAGGAAAACAGAATGCCTTGATCTATGAATATATTGAAATTTTAAGAATATGTTGATTATTATATCTAACATTCAAATGGGTAATTTAAGTGTCAATATCTATCTTTTCCTATTGATCTAATCTATATAACCATCTGTCTATAAACACATTTATACACACAAGCACACATATATATGTGTATACATATTGTTTATGTGTATTTACATAGGTGCATGCATGCACACACACACACACATACATATAGACAGAGGAAGAGAGATGACATACATTAATAATAATTAGATAATAATAATAATTAGATACCTAGAGTAGTAAACTGTATAAATGCTGCAAAGGAAACAATGTTATCCTATCCTTACCCTACAGACTATTATAATGGCAATAGGAAGATTAGGAAGATAACAAAATCCTTACTATCAACACATAAAACACATGTGATATAGGCAATTTCTAAATTCAAATGAATGTAAAGATTAAGTGTAGTTAATTAGAGAATACATTTTCAAGGCAATGAGTCTTATGCATGGAAGACCTCAGATGTAGAGAATATATCTAAAAACATGAAGTAAATTTGAGAATAATACTACAGAGTGATAAGCACAGAACACAGTTGGCCCTCAATATCTGCAGGTACTGCATACATGGTTTCAAGCAAACATGGATTAAAAATATTTTTTTAGGGCTTCCCTGGTGGCGCAGTGGTTGAGAGTCCACCTGCCGATGCAGGGGGCACAGGTTCGTGCCCTGGCCTGGGAAGATTCCACATGCCGCAGAGCGGCTAGGCCCGTGAGCCATGGCCGCTGGGCCTGCGCATCTGGAGCCTGTGCTCTGCAATGGGAGAGGCCACAACAGTGAGAGGCCCGCGTATCGCAAAAAAATATATATATATTTAAAAAAAAAATCCATAAACTTCAGTAAAGCAACTATACTCCAAAAATATTTTTTAATTAAAAAAATTAAAAATATATATAGAGTTGGGATTCAAAAAATGACAGTTATCAATGACCAAAAAAAAAAAATCCATAAACTTCCAAAAAGCAAAATTTGAATTTGCCACACAACAGCAACTACTTACGTACCATTTATGTTGTATTTACCACTCTTTACACAGCACTTACATTGTCTTAGATATTATAAGTAATCCAGAGATGATTTTAAGTATATGGGAGGATTTGTGTAGGTTATACACAAATACTATGCCATGTTCTGTAAGGGATGGCACATCCGCAGATTTTGGTATCCAAGGGGTGGGTGGGATGAGGGGGGTCCTTGAACCAATCCCCTGTGGGTACCAAGGAACGACTGTACTACATGAAAACACTATATGAAAAACACAGAAAAACCTGGGTTTTATAAGAGATTCTCAGGGAATCTACTTTTGGAAAGCAGAAAGGCCATACTTAGAAATATTTATGTAGAAGACTTGGATGTTAAAATAACTTAAACTGATAGAAGTAGAACTGCTGAACATCAGTCTATGGTGCTCAGAATGAATCTCGCTAAGGAGACACAAGAGATACTTATGTTGAGCCAGAGGTGACAATGAAGAAGTTTTGGGAAGACTGGAAAAGCACTATACATACATTCATCCCCTGAAGCCTACTTTTGTTCGTAGGACAATTCATTATCAAGGAACAACCTCACCAACAAAATTTGTTTCCCAATGTGGAATAGTAGATTGAAAAACTGGCCACAATCCCTCAGTCTTCCTTATGTTCACACCTTTTAAATGTTGCTTTACATTTATTTCTATCAAGGAGTGAAATTTCTTTTTCCATCTCTTGAATATGGGCTGTCTGTGTGACATGGTTGGCCATTAGAATGTAGTATAAGTGACAGCATGCCAATTCTGAGTGTAGGGATCAAGTCCAGAGTCACTTACCCTCTTTTCCTTGAAATCCTCTCAGTTATCATGTAAATAAGTTCCAGCTTGCCTGCTGAAGAATGAGAAAGAACAAGGAACAGAGACAACGTCCTGGCTACTTAACCACTTCCCAGTTGACCATCCTGTTGAGCTCAGACACATGTGTGAGCCACGCCAAGACAAGAACAACTGCCCAGATAAGGCCAGCCCAACTGCCAAGTCATAGACTCAGCAGTTAAACCACTAAGATTTAGAGTCATTTGCTATACAGCAAAAGCTAACTGATACACATGGTCAATATCCTCCTGATGAAGGAATAAGGTTACTGTAGTTTATCACACAGGCAATCCAAATGCATTCCTATGTATATTAAAAAGTTTAATTGACACTTCACTCAATTATAAGATAAACTTCTTTTTCATCAAAATGTATTAGACAGGGCTTCCCTGGTGGCGCAGTGGTTGAGAGTCTGCCTGCCGATGCAGGGGACACGGGTTCGTGCCCCGGTCCGGGAAGATCCCACATGCCGCAGAGCGGCTGGGCCCGTGAGACATGGCCGCTGAGCCCGCGCGTCCGGAGCCTGTGCTCCGCAACGGGAGAGGCCACAACAGTGAGAGGCCCGCGCACCGCAAAAAAAAAAAAAAAAAAAAAAGTATTAGACAAGTCAGAGGTATCAGTCCTGCTTCTTTAAGTTATAATTTGAAATGAATATGCATTGTGATTTTTTTTTAATTTTATTTATTTTTGGCTGCGTTGGGTCTTCGTTGCTGCGCGCGGACTTTCTCTACTTGCGGCAAGCAGGGGTTACTCTTCCTTGAGGTGCACGGGCTTCTCATTGTGGTGGCTTCTTTTGTTGCAGAACACGGGCTCTAGGCATGCGGGCTTCAGTAGTCATGGCTCGTAGGCTCTAGAGAGCAGGCTCAGTAGTTGTGGCGCACGGGCTCAGTTGCTCCGTGGAAAGTGGGATCTTCCCAGACCACAGATCGAACCAGCGTCCCCTGCATTAGCAGGCAGATTCTTATTGCCTGCCATTGCGCCACCAGGAAGTCCCTGCATTGTGATTTTAGTCTCTGGTGAGTTCTGCATTACTGCTCTTGCCATATGAACACCAGGAGCTTTGTTGATTGTCCAGTTCACGTCTGGAATAATCAGTATACAACCAACTTCTGGCTTTAAATCATTTTACATTAGAATGCCACACAACTGTCTAAAACATCAAAGAGAAGAAAGGAATTATTCTGCAAAAACATTTTGTATATTTTTAGTTAGGCTTAGTGTAACTCCAGATTGAGAAGCTTTCTAACATTTCACATAGTTGCCTTTCTTTGCAGACTCTGTATGTATGTATGTGTATGTGTGCATCAAATAACGAATGGTACTATACAGTAAATTGCCTTTCTTATGGTCCAATGTTAATTAAAACCAAACATCCCTTCCACAATGCAGCTAATGTACATTAATTATTCTGTCTTGTGCAGATGTGACATGAGGGAACATACAATAATTAAGGGGAAAAAAAGTACACATTGTAACAATAATTGTCCGCAATGTGAAATACTATTGCTTTTCCCCTATGAGTAACTTGAATACTTGCCAAATAATCCTCTCTCCACCATTTAAATAATGTAAATTGTTCTTTCACAATAATATATACTTAGAATTACCTTTTTATAGAGTTTAACTGGAACATGTTTATTTCCATTTACCTTCCTTCCACAGTTTTAAACAATGCAAAAACCACAATAAGTTTTTAACGTTTTCTACTGGCATAAATTTAAACATAAAAAATGAGTGTTATTTTATAGAAGAAAGAGCATTGATAGCAGTCATAATTAACTTTGAATGCTACCCTTTTCTCTTTAAACTTGAGAAAATCTTTTTACTTTTCAGAGATTATTAAGTTGAAATATGAATACCTACAAGGGTAGTAGATGGAAAGTGCTTGTAAAGATTATGAGATAACATGTATAAAGTGGCCAAATCACAAATGATCTTTCCCAAATTGCTCTGTTATTAGGAACAGAAATTAAATCCATTGAGATAAATTTAGATTTTCAGATATCTAAACTCTCAATCTCAAATTATCTTTATCTGTCTTTTAAATCCTTTACCAAAGGACATTTTCTCTGCTTCTAAATAAAATTATATGATAAACATTTGAGGACCTCAAACAAATGCTGATACATCAGAAAAAGAAACTTTCTGAAGGACAACCACTGTCTCCCAGAAACTTTGTGTTCCCTCCCCAAAGGAGAAACTGGTGTCCCCCAAAGTGATGATGAAAAGCATGACTGAAAGGCAGAAATACAGCAGAGACCATTTTCGGCCCAGCACTGGTAGAGCAGATGAAAATGGTATGATGAAAGGTACTTGCAAACATGGGAAAAGAAGGATATAAGGATTTAATGGAGGTTGTACCTATACTGTGGAGGAGAGAAAATGGCTTGCTGAGAAATCAGTATTTAATTGGTGGACTACAGAAAAACTTTAAAAGATTTTAAGTGGAGAATTGATCAAATCAATAATTTATAATAAAATGTTGGTATCAACACATTTACTGATGGAATTCCTCTGAAAGATATGTCTAACTTTGCCTCCATAGAGTTAGTCTATACAAAGGTTTTCCAAAAAAATTTTTTGCCAACATTTACAAAATTGGACATATCACAATGACAAAGTGCAGACTTATGACTTTTTTAGGGTTTATTTGAATTCAGAAGATACATAAACAGAAAGCATAAATTCCTACGCAGCAATTGTAGTAGGTTTACAGATAAAGACTTAGTATCATATTTTGAGACACTGGAATTAGCAGTTGTGGCTCCCTCTGCTCTGCATTTATGCCTCCCACCAATACATTTCATTTATCCATGGCTTTGGTATATCTGAGACAGCTGAAATCTAATAGCTGTATCCCCATTCCTAGAATATATCCTACCCCATATAAGTCCACAAAGTACCTTCAACAGTCCAATACGTTTGTCCATCACAGGATTTTCAGTACAGGCATACTTTGTTTTACTACACTTCGACTCATTGAAGGCTAGATGACGGTTAGCATTTTTCAGCAATAAAGTTTTTTTTGTTTTTTGGCGGTACGTGGGCCTCTCACTGTTGTGGCCTCTCCCGTTGCAGAGCACAGGCTCTAGACGTGCAGGCTCAGCGGCCATGGCTTACGGGCCCAGCTGCTCCATGGCATGTGGGATCTTCCCGGACCGGGGCACAAACCCGTGTCCCCTGCATTGGCAGGTGGACTCTCAACCACTGCGCCACCAGGGAAGCCCAATAAAGTATTTTTTAATTAAGGTGTGTACATTGTTGTTTTTTAGACTTAATGTTCTTGCACACTTAATAGACTATGGTACAGTGTAAACCTAACTTTCATATGCACTGGGAAACCAAAACATTTGTGTGACTTTCTTTAACTTGATGTTTGCTTTATTGTGATGGTCTGGAACCAAACCTGCAATACATCTGAGGTATGCCTGTCCTATTATCCACATAAGTTGATAAAATGTTTATTTCAAGTCTATTTTCTCAGGCAATTGTTCTGGTTAACAATAAGCGAGAATGTTTATGGATTAAAAAATTTAAGTTTAGAAGTCAAACTTTATATTTGATTATGCCTTCATATTTATTATTTTAAAGAAAGTTTAAATTCATTTCTTGTATTATCAAAGGAGAGGGAAAGACTCTCATTTAAAAGTTGTATACTCAAAGAATGCTAATTTATTACATTGATGAGTTATAATAAATTGTGTCTACATGTTTATTTAATTTCACTTCATATTTAAATATTATATGAATATTTATTTTATCACTATAGTAAAAAATTTTGCATAAAAATAATTACTTTTTGATTATAATACATAATAATTTAGCTAAATGAGTGTCTCTGTATGAACGCACTTGATTAGGCATATATGTGTCCTTGATCATAAAAATAGGGGGTTTTTGGAAGTTTGGAGATGCATAGCTGAGACATTTAGAATACTACAGTTTTGACACTGTTGGGGTTATGTGATTGATTTCTGACTAACTATAAGGTAAAGTCAAGGGAAAGGCAAAAATGAAAAAGGACACAGATGGGCATGATGCTCCTGCTGGCTGGAAAATCAGTTCCTGGCACTTGAAGGGAACGAAGGAGGAGAAGGGATTTCCATATCTTAGAGACATGCTGTGTCAACCAGAAGCTCAAGAAAACACAGGTGGTATAAAAGTAAATCTTTCTGGATTTTGTAACTTTCAAGTTCTAATTTGGTAGGTTTGCACCAACTGTTTACATAGCCATTGAGTCAGGCCCACAAGCTTAAAAATAATTATTTGCTCTCCGAAATAATTTCATAAAATAAACCAAGTCTTCAGCTTTTAAATCAAAAAATAATATAGTGTTAAAATTATGCCATTGCTAAGTGTTCATGTACAGTCTGTAGAATTAAGGCTTTCTGCCGGTAGTTTTGTTATTTTGACCCAGGATACCAGGAACATCTCACCAATCACCTCTGATGGTCCTCACTTGAACACACACACACACACGAAGAGATGGATATACAAAAGAAACAATATACAAATTAAAATTCCAGGGTATTAGCATATAAGCTAAAGTCACACCATGAAACAGGTCTGGTAAAGGCTGTGATGCAGAACATAGTTTAATGGAAGCCCTTACTTTCCTTGTTTCTTAAACTTGGGCTTTATTTGCTTCATCTGCCTCCCTAACAGGAATCAAAGTAGCAGGGCAAGTGAGATCATCAGATATGTACAGCCAACAGCCCACTTAGGCAAACCTTAACCATACCAAAGTGGATGGTACACAAAGGAAATGGAAAATATGAAAGAATGGAGGAAGCACCACAGCTTTAGCACAATGATCTCACCTTCTAAAATGTATCACCCTATCAATGCCTTGGACTCAAGCAATTTGATCTGTAGCTTCTCCTCTACAGGAAATGCTGGGGGGCGGGGGAAGAAAGAAGGAAGTAAAAGCATTATTCTAAACCTTCTTTTTGCCCCTCTACCCTCATACTGCCTGTTTCTATTCATTTTATAAGTTCTGTTTATGTCTTAATAGATAAAATTAACTTCCTAGAATCATCAGCACACAGACTATTTGTATCCAGGTTTATAGATATTAAGTATATCCTCTGAAAGTGTTCTGTTTCTAAAGAAAAGGAAAATGCATTTCAGAAAAAGGCCATTAGTGAAAAGATACAAAACTTTAGCATTTTGCCATCTCATTTTGAGATGCAGTTCTGGACTTTAGGAATTTTAAATTATTCCTCTGATTCGCAGACAAAGCAAAGTTCAGTGAGGCAGTATTTTCATTAAGAAACAGTTAACTCAGTAATGGTCTGGGCCAACTGGAGAATGAAGAAAAGCAATTTAAAAGTGCACAGGATCTGTTTTAAGAATAATCACTTGTTCACCATATAAAATGAATAATTTAGATGGCCATTAGGCACAATTATTATAGGTGGGCAAAGGCAAATGGAAAATTGTATATTTTCATGGTTGCTAATTGCATCTTGGTTGAGGAAGAGAAATTCATGCATTTGCTGAATTGAACTAACACATTAAGACAAAACAACTATTTGGTTGCTTGTGAACTCATCAGAGTTTTAAATTACACATCGATCTATCTTTTTTCTAGTTTTTAACATTTTATTATGTAAAATTATATAAATACACCAAGCATCCAGATTCAACAATTAATAAGTCACAGCAAATACTGTTTCACCTAAATCCCCACCCAATTTCTCTAATTACCCCACTCAGATTATTCTGATTAAGATTTATACATCCAATCATTTACTCTGTAAATTTTTATATTGATTTATCCTTATGTTCAGTTTTGATACCAATTCTGAGTTCTCATTTTTTTCCCAAATTACTGAAGCAAAGGAAGTGAGCCACATTTAACAACATATATCACCACACAGCTTTTCTTTTATGAACACACTGTTGTGGCTGATTCATGAGATAAAGGTATTGAACATATTTCAGGCTGCCTCAAGTGATTGTCATCATTATTTCTGTATATTACTTATAAAGGGGCTCAATGAATGCTTGTAGAATGAGTTCAGAGAATCTATAATTTATGACCAATTACTCTCATAAAATTCATGTCAATATTACATAAGAAAAAACACTCATAATATAAAAGCTATAACAGTGTCTACCACATATTGTCAGAATTAAGTTTGACAGTGCCTATACAGCACTTAACAAGTCCGGACCCGTGACGTACTATTAAATATTTGACCTTAATAATCATGTTGTTGTTTGTTATTAAAAGTGATTTTGTAATAGTAAGCACAAAGGAATGAGGATCTGCAAACTTTTCTGGGGCAGACTTGCCCACCTCATCATTCATGGAAAAAGAACTCTTCAAAACCTTAAAAACACTTTAGAGCTTAGATTTATTTCTTCTGTGCCAATGGTACCAAAAATAGCCTATTACCCACTATATTGATACTTCAACCACAGTGGTAGAACTTTAGTTTTTTTTCTCAGTGCAGGACCTTCAAATACTCTGGATATCAACTATGTAAATATTCTAAGAGTGATGATCAATAGCTATTGCTCTCTTCCCCTTGAAAATTTGCCTAGAATCCCACTAATTAGTGAGGCAGTATGCTCTTGCTCTAGAGCTCTAATCTCTACGTATAAGAGTGTCACCTTGGGAGAGAAATTGGACCAAGAAGCGGGAGGGTGAATATAGTTCATTACTACGAAAAGTACGTCAATCGATCTAGAAAAATTATTAAGAGAAAACAGAATTGAAATTTTGGTTAGATATTTCAGTAGCATAAACTATGCTCTCCCCTGCAAGATACTAGCAGTCTAGTTGTGTAATGGACTCTAACACACATGAAATAATTTGACAACTATGTTACACTAACTACTTTAGTTCCAAAATATAAATGTGGTATTAAAGTACATAATTAAAACTTAACTTATGGAGAGTTCTCCAAAGAAGACATACAGATGACCGAAAAGCACATGAAAAGATGCTCAACATCACTAATTATCAAAGAAATGCAAATCATAACTACAATGAGGTGCCACCGCACACTGGTCAAAATGGCCATCATTAAAAAGTCTACAAACAATAAATGCTGGAGAGGGTGTGGAGAAAAGGGAACCCTCCTACACTGTTGGTGGGAATGTAAATTGGTACAAACACTATGGAGAACAGTATGGAAGTTCCTTAAAAAACTAAAATAGAACCACCATATGATCCAGCAATCCCACTCCAGGGCATATATCTTGAGAAAACCATAATCCAAAAGGATACATGCACCCCAATGTTCACTGCAGCACTATTTACAATAGCCAAGACATGGAAGCAACCTAAATGTCCATCGATGGATGAATGGATAAAGAAGATGTGGTACATATATACAATGGAATACTACTCAGCCATAAAAAGAATGAAATAATGCCATCTGCAGCAACATGGACAGACCTAGAGATTATCATACTAAGTGAAGTAAGTCAGACAAAGACAAATATCATATGATATCACTCATATGTGGAATCTAATTAAAAAAAAAACGATACAAACTTATGGTTACCAAAGGGGAAACACTGTGGGGAGAGATAAATCAGGAGCTTGGGATAAACAGACACACACTACTGCATATAGGACAGATGACCAACAGGGACCTACTGTATAGCACAGGGAACTCTACCAATATTCTGTGATAACCTATATGAGAAAAGAATCTAAAAAAGAATGACTATATGTATATGAATACCGGAATCACTTTGTTGTACACCTGAACCTAACACAACATTGTAAATCAACTATACTCTAATAAATTTTTTTAAAACTTTATCTATAAAAAATATATAATACACACAAGAATTATATAAGAATATATGTGATTATAAATGGGGTCAAAATAAAAATTAGTGGTCCTTAACTGAAGTATGGTCAGAAATCATCCCCAGAAATTGTGATTATGTAACTCTGACCTAGATCCTCAAGAATTCGTACGTTAAAAAATGTCTAGAGGAAATTTTGATAAAGACTCCTTATTGAATGACACTGGTATGAAGACTATGACGTGAGCTGTACATGTTTACAACGTACAACACAGTATATCTGCAAAAATCATCTCCAGAAGAGGTAGCATGTCACTGTATGCCTCCATGGCTTCCCTGACTGGCCTGTCAAAACTATGTATGTGACTAGCACATAACAAGCACTAAATTAATATTTGATTAACTTTTTATTTATTTATTTTGATTAACTTTTTATTTATGAAGCAATGAAAGAGAAGTTAGATTTTATTGAGTCCGTCAAATAGAATATCAGAGAAAACTGACCAAATATCATAATTCACAGTGAATTAAAGAAAAATAATTCATTAAGCAAATGAGAGAGCAAAAATCTAAGGCTCAGGTTTATTGCATGAGATGTACTGAGTGTAGGTGAAATCTAGAGCATGGAGACTCAAGGTAGGGCCAGAAAAGATACATAAATGTTTTCCATGGATGTATGTATATTATTTTAAGAGGTCTTTCTGGAAACATTGTTAAAAATTAATCTAAAAAGTGACTTCTGCTATTCAGATCGGGATAAAATCTTCATTGTATATTAGAAACTCAACATTTCTCTCAAACTATTATGAAAGTTGCATTAATTATTTTAGAAGGCCAACATATATGTCAGAGATGTTCTCTTAGTATATTTGTTCATTATATGCTTGGTTTGTGTGTCCTTTTTAATCAAGTGACTGCAATAACTGTCAATATAGTACCTAAATATATTACCTGCCATGTTAATCAGAATATGCTAAACTTTATCATATAACATTTTCACCTAATATTCAATACACTTAAAAAATTTTTTTTTAATTATAGCTAACTTGAATAGCTTACATCTTGCAGCACGTTAGGTTCTGTATTGCTTCAGTACTAAATTTTGGTGCGCCCTAAGTGCTCAATTTTACAACGAAATGAAAACACCATAGAAAAACAGTCCTATTACTGTGGGAAATGTGCCAACTACTGTATGTGTAGTTTCTGCCTAATACTCTAAGGGACAAGATTTATCTCCTGGTCTGAGACCTCTTCCAAATATGGAGATAGAAGCAAGAACCAATTAAATATCAGGCAAATATTTGATCATATTCTGAACCATGTTATTAATAAGCTGAACTGATTTCATTCCACTCTCTTGCTGAGTTGCCTGCATGCCTTAGTCCACTTGGGCATGGTGGAGGTTAGGGTTCATTTTTTAGAGAAATGCATATAATGTTCTTTACTTTCTGTGTTAGTAAACCAATGATAGCCAATGGCAACCCTGAACAGACTTTGTAATTACAGTGGAGCCCATTTTCTGATATCGTCTAATAAATTAGTGAAGAAACCTCAATAAATGTTCAGAGTTCATCCATATTCTTTCAGATATTTGTCTCTAAAGCCTCAGGCAATAAACCAATCAAATTTAAATAATTTTTTTAAAAGCCATTCCAGATATTGCTATGTCCTGACATGCCTTTTTTTTTTTTTTTTACCTAAAATGCTCCAGGTGTCCATATCTTGAGAACTGTATAAGCCAGTCTTTAATAGAAAGTTTCATTTAGGGGGAAAACAGCATAGGGTAGAAGTGGCAATTTTTTTTTTCCACCCAGGTCTCAGTGAAGAGTGAAAACTCACTTAAGTGAAAATGAATGTATCATCTGCAAAGACTTTTTTGAGACATAAATATTTTTATTTTTATTTTTTGCGGTACGCAGGCCTCTCACTGTTGTGGCCTCTCCCGTTGCGGAGCACAGGCTCCGGACGCACAGGCTCAGCGGCCATGTGTCACGGGACCAGCCGCTCGGCGGCATGTGGGATCCTTCCCGGAGCACGAACCCGTGTCCCCTGCATCGGCAGGCGGACTCTCAACCACTGCGCCACCAGGGAAGCCCTCATAAATATTTTTATTAACAAGGCATCAAGGAAGTCAATTTACTGATGATTTATGGATGATCATTTCACATATTTAAGTTAAAGAGACATTTATTAAACACCTGCTAGGGCTGAAGCACTATATTCAGTACTTTAGACCTGCCCCAGGAAAGACTATTATTACAGTGAGAAAACAGAAAAAATACGTAAGCATAGAGGAGGGACTCTTAGCATACCCTGGAAGGTTTTAGGATGTTTTTTATATGACCTTTGCCATTAATAAAACCTATCTCAAGTATAAATGTGTAATTACTTGTATAAGTTCATTACTTCTAGACTGCAAGGTCCATGAGGATGGTGAAAAAGTCTATTTTTGACAGCTTTACCTCCAGAGTCCAGCATAGTATTTAGCACACAGTAGGTACTCTTGTTTGTTAACTAAAATAGCAAGTAATATGAGTTCTGTGTAAGTTGTGATCAAAAGATAAGTTAACACGTCAATCTAAAACTCCCTAACTATCCCTCCCCGCCACCATTTCCCCCAGATAACCATAAGTTCTTTCTCTAAGTCAGTGAGTCTGTTTCTGTTTTGTAAATAAGTTCATTTGTGTCCATTTTTTTTAGATTCTGCATATAAGCGATATCATACAATATTATTTAAAATGGATAACCAACAAGGACCTACTGTATAGCACAGGGAACTCTGCTCAATATTATGTAACAACCTAAATGGGAAAAGAATTTGAAAAAGAATAGATACACGTATATGTATAACTGAATCACTTTGCTGTACACCTGAAACTAGGACAACATTGTTAATCAACTCTACTCCAATACAAAATAAAAAGTTAAAAAAAAAAAAAAGATAAGTTGAATTAGCTGGGCAAAAATGTTTGCTGGGAAGGGCGAAGTTGAAGTGAAAGAAAGATGGGGTAGGATATTTGTGATAAGGCTATGTTACACTGAGTGGAGATCACAAGCCAAGGTATGGAGCCTGATAGGTGTGAGGTGCCACATGTGATATAGTTCCAAACAGGGCATTCCTGGAGATGGAAGCCTGAAAGTTAACTAGGGTTTATCCAAAACATGATAGGCTATGTTTCCCTTGGTAAGGAGCTAAAATCCATGCCTGAAGGACAAAGATGGCATAAACTTGCACTAATACTATCACTACCTTCTCAAATAAACCAAACAGGCTTAATTATTTTGTCACTGATCAAAGCACACTTTCATGCTGAGCCAATATAGTCTCTGAACAATGGATTTAAGCCAAAAATAGAAACCTTTTTTGCTGAGCCTGTTCAGGACAAAGAGAGGCTGTACAAGTTTTTCACGAGGGAGTAACAGCATCAAATGTGTGGTTTAGCTTACATTTTGTGTAAGGTTGACAAGAGATACTGCATGCAGTGAGATAATTTATGAAGTAAATCTAATAATTTATATGAAATATAAATAAAATATTCTATATTAAGGAAAAATGCCATGTGGAGCCTTGTTTTGTAACTGTTGATTAATTTATCCATTGTCATTTTGTCAATTTCCTAACATATTTATTTGTTCAGTTTTTATTATTTCTTCCTTCTCCTTTTTACTCCTTTGTAGTAGAACTTATAGTTTATTTTAATTCCATAAGAAATTGTTTTTACTGTTTATATACTCAGTAAGATTTCAAGGTACTGGACTTCCCCTCTGGAAATTGGGTTAAATATTTTAATATCTACAGTCTTTTATATATGGCTTATTTCTTTAAGTCTTCTGATAGAACATTCTCATACTACATGAGCTGCCCTAGATTAAAACAGAGCTTACTTTGGGTATAACTCATTGATTAGTATTTTCTTATGGAAACAAATAAAATACATCCTTTTAAACAAATTCCCTACGATAATTTTCATTTTACTTGTCTGGAGAGAATGAAATATGTTTATTAATATTACCTCCATTTTTAATTATTTTTCTTTATTAAATATAAATCTGCATATATTCTAAAGAAAGGTTTACTATGTGTTTTAACTCTCAGATATAATTAATTAATTTTATTCCAATGCATTTTTCTTTCAGATAGTTTTGATGAAAGGGAGAGCAACTGCCTGCATACATTATTTTTTTCACTTGCAATGTTTAAAAAATGGAGGTGATAGAAAGATATTGTCTTACAAAAATATATCGCACAGAAAACTAGAACCAAATGCCCAAAGACTGTCAAAAAGCTGTAAATCAGAGGTTGAAAGTTTGATTTCACAATTTTCTAATATTTACCACTTCACAATCCATCACGAAGTTGTGGATCTAAAAAAACCTAGGATCAGGCATCTAACAGATTGCAGTTTTGTTCACAGTATTTCCATAGCAGTGAGTTTTCATTTTTCTACTTAAAGATTTCCAAATATTCATGCCTAATTATACTAGTACAGTACCATATCATTGATCAAATTTTTTTTCCCATAATCATTTTAATAATAACATCTAAATACTTCAATTTAAGCCTTATTCATTCTTTCCTCAACAAATTTTTCAGTGTCCTTGAATACAATAAGACGCAAATAGTCTGTTTCTTATGACACTTTCACCCACTAACTTTAGCATCATCAATGGATCTTGTATACAATATTTCTTTCTCTGGTATTTGCCTAATGGAAATTTCCTATTTCCATTGTTCCTTCTACATTCTACTTTAAGAAAGGCCTGCTCTTCTCCATTATTTTTTTCAATTATTCATTTTTATAAGGAGGATCATGAATATTTATATTAGTCCACAGTTTATCCATAATTTGTATATCCATAATTTATCATAAACTGTTCAAAAATGAATATCGTTATTCATTTTGTTGTTCAAATTGTCCCAGATTTGGCCATTGAGATCTTCATGTTGGTGCTAGTGTCTTTTTTTATGACTTTACCATATTTTTGAGCACTTCATTAATTAGCATCCTGATGTTCTAGACTTACCTTGTAATTCACCTAACCTCACAAGATTTTTCCAAGGAGCCCTGATTTTTTTTATTGGAAAATAGTATTTAGAAAGCAAGGTTTGGATGGTAGTTGTGCTCACTGCCATTAGATACTGTTCCTACATACGAACATGTACATCTATATATTTCTATGTCTACCCATTTGTGTGAGTGTGTGTGTGTGTGTGTGTGTGTGTGTGTAATCACATTGATAACTCTCATTCTAATCTATCACTACAGGGATCACTCTAGGCTTCCTCCTTTCCTTATTTGTAATTGTTTTCTCTAATAGTGTGAAACCTGACTGTCATGCACAATATTTTTACTTACTGTAGTGACACACGTAAGTAAAAATGAAGATGTTTCAGAATCACAAATTCTCCTGTAAGAAACAAATTTATTAACTAGAGTTAATAATCAACTATAGGGCTTCCCTGGTGGCGCAGTGGTTGAGAGTCCGCCTGCCGATGCAGGGGACACGGGTTTGTGCCCCGGTCTGGGAAGATCCCACATGCCGCCGCGGAGCGGCTGGGCCCGTGAGCCATGGCCATTGAGCCTGCGCGTCCAGAGCCTGTGCTCCGCAACGGGAGAGGCCACATCAGTGAGAGGCCCACATATCACAAAAATAATAATAATAATAATAATAATCAACTATATTTCAATAAAAATTTTTTGAAAAAAGATTAATATGGAGTAAGACCAATAATTTGTCAAACCACTGACAGAACGAATTAGTACTCAGTTACAAAATATGTCAATTATGTCTTCAAATTAATGATTCCTAATAGTATTTTTAATTTAAATAAATATGTGAAGCAAAGGACTTTGAGCCTGTGATTACTTACACATCCTACTCATCTTTAAGAATTTAGCTGAAAAAAATTGGGATGAAAAAACAATAGAGAGATAAATAAATGTAGACACAGGCATACATCATTTTCTTGTGCTTTGCTTCATTGTGTTTTGCAGATATTGCTTTTTTTACAAATTGAAGCTTTGTGGCAACCCTGTGTCGGGTAAGTCAATTGGCACCATTTCTCCAACAGCATGTGCTGACTGCAAGTCTCTCACATTTTGGTAATTATCATAATATTTCAAACATTTTCGTTATTATTACTTTTGTTATGGTGAGCAGTGATCAGTGAGCTTTGATGATACTATTACAATTGTTTGGGGGCACCACCAATCACACCTATATAAAATGGCAAACAATCAACAAATGTTGTGTGTGTTCCGATTGCTCCACCAACAGGCAGTTCCCCCATCTCTCTCCCTCTCCTCAGGCCTCCCTATTCCCTGGGACACAATATTGAAATTAGGCCAATTAATAACCCTACAAATGTTTCTAAATATTCAAGTGAAAGCAAGAGTCACACATCTCTCACTTTAAATCCAAAGCTAGTACTGATTAAGCTTGGTGAGGAAGGCATGTCAAAAGCTGAGATAGCTGCATCAGCTGGAAGCACTGCTTGGAAGGCAGAAGCTTACGTGGTTCTCTACAGCGGGGCACCGAGACCACCAGGAGCACATGAGGAAGAAGAAAAAATGTCTTCTGTCCTCTACTCTGTATCCTGTGTAGAAGGCTCCTGATCATTCTCTCACAGCATTTATGTTCTTCTTCACACACCTGGAGAACTCTATTCTTCATTCACTTTGCTTTCCTAATAGTTCCTCTAGTGATCACTTTGACCATTTTCTCTTCAGTTGTCCTCCTCGAGGACCTCGTTGTAATTATCTTGGGGGCAGGGCTGCTCTATGAAATATACTGCGGGAGAACTTTCTATGCCAGAATGCCTGTTCAGAAAATCCTTGAAAAATTCTTGGAAGTCAGTCCCAGCCATCTCTGTTTCCGTGTAATTAACAGTGCATTTATTGCTGTTGCCATTTTGGCTGTGGACTTCCCACTTTTTTCCAGAAGATTTGCCAAAACTGAGCTCTATGGGATAGAGCTCAGTTTTTTTGAATTTTATTTTATTTTTTTATACAGCAGGTTCTTACTAATAAAAACCTAACTGAGAAATATTATTTTAATGAGGAAGAATAAATATAAAATATGAAGAAAATGGGCTTTTGGCAACCCAGGGTTAACTGTATTTCATTATAAAATTAAGTTTCACTCCTACTCTAACAGTAGTGATGCTTAATATTTTAAATGTATCTCAACACTATGTAAAACAAACCAATACCAAAGAAACATAGCCTTGTGACTTGTTAGAATATTTATAAATTTCAGTATATTTTTCTTTTTTAAAAAAATTTTTGTGGAAGTCTAGTTGATTTACAATGTTGTGTTGGTTTCAGGTGTGCAGCAAAGAATCAGTTATACATATACATGTATCCACTCTTTAAATTTCAGTATTTTAAAGAAACTGTTGTGTTTACAGTTGCACCACTGGAAGACTGGAGGGTGGGGAGGAGGATTTTTACTTTCCATCTTATATCATGTATTATCATTCTGTATTTTTTATTGTATGTATTTTATAATATTTACATTAAAATATCTCAGTTGTGGAATTGTCACACACACAAAAAAAAGCCGAGATAGGCTGAAAGTTAGGCCACTTGTACCAGTTAGCCAAGTTGTTGATGCAAAGGAAAAGTTCTTGAAGGAAATTAAAACTGCTACTCCAGTGAAAATACAAATGAGAAGAAAGTGAAACAGTCTTATTCCTGATATGTAGAAAGTTTTAGTGGTCTGGATAGAAGATCAAACCAGCCACAACATTCCCTTAAGCCAAAACCTAGTCCAGAGCAAGGCCCTATCTCTCTTCAATTCTATGAAGGCTGGGAGAGGTAAGGAAGCTGCAGAAGTAGTTTGAAGCTCATTTTGCTTCATAAGGTTGAAGGAAAGAAGTCGCCTCCATAACATAAAAGTACAAGGTGAAGCAGCAAGTGCTGATGTAGAAGCTGCAGTGGGTTATCTAGAAGATCTAAGATAATGAATGAAAGTGGCTACGCTAAACAAACAGACTTTCAATGTTAACGAAACAGGTTTATATCGGAAGATGACATCTGGGACTTTCATTGCTAGAGAGGAGTCAATGCCTGGCTTCAAAGCTTCAAAGGACAGTCTGATTTTCTTGTTAGAAGCTAGTGCAGCCCAAGACTTAAAATCGAAGCCAGTGCTCATTTACCATTCTGAAAATCCTAGGGCCCTTAAGTATTATGCTAAATCTACTCTGCCTGTGCTCTGAATGCAACAACAATGCCTGGATGACAACATCTGTTTACAACATGGCTTACTGAATATTTTAAGCCCACTGTTGAGAACTATTCTTAGAAAAAAAAAAAGGATTCCCTTTCAAAAATATTACTGCTCATTGACAATACACCTGGTAGTCACCCAAAAGCTCTGATGGAGATGGACAAGGAGATTCATGTTGTTTTCATGCCTGCAAACATAACATCCATTCGGCAGCCCATGGATCAGGAGTAATTTAGAATTTCAGTTCTTATTCTTTAAGAAATACATTTCGTAAGGCTATAGCTGCCATAGATAGTGATTCCTCTGATGGATCTGGGCAAAGTCAGTTGAAAACCTGAAAAGGATTCACCCTTCTAGACGCCATGAAGAACATTTGTGATTCATGGGAAGGGGTCAAAAAATCAACTCCTGTTCATAGAACGGGAGTTTGGAAGAAAGTGATTCTAATGCACATGGATGACTTGAAGGGGTTCAAAATTTCAGCAGAAGAAATAACTGCAGATGTGGAAGAAACAGCAAGTGAACTAGAATTAGAAATGGAGGCTGAAGATTCGACTGAATTGCTGCAATCTCATGATAAAACTTAAATGGATGAGGAGTTGCTTCTTATGGATGAGCAAAAAAAATGGTTTTTGAGATGGAAATTACTCCTGGTGAAGATGCAGTGAAGATTGTTGAAATAAAAGGATTTAGAATATTACATACACTTAGTTGCTAAAGCAGTGGCAGCATTTAAGAGGATTAGCTCCAATTTTGAAAGAAGTTCTACTGTGGGTAAAATGCCATCAAACAGCACTTCATGCTACAGAGAAAGTGCTCATGAAAGGAAGAGTCAATCAATGCAGCAAACTTCATTGTTGTCTTATTTTAAGAAACTGCCACAGCCACTCCAACTCTCAGTCAGCAGCCATCAATATCTAGGTAAGACTCTCCACCAGCAAAAATATTACAACTCCCTGAAGGCTCAGATGATGGTTAGCATTTTTTAGCAATAAAGAGTTTTTTTAATTAAAACGTGTACATTATATTTTTAGATATAATGCTACTGTCCACTTAATAGACTATAGTATAGTGTAAACTTAACTTTTATATGCACTGGGAAATCAAAAAATCTGTGTGACTTGCTTTACTGTGATATTCACTTTCTTGTAGTGGTCTGGAACCAAACTGGTAATATCTCCGAGGTATGTCTGTATAGAGACAAATGGGCTAGAGATAGGGACAACTGGACAGACAGACAGACAGACAGACAGACACACACACACACACACACACACACACACACACACACACACACTGGGAAAGACGCATTACAGGTTAAGGGCCATGTTACCTTAAAAGAGCCATCACCGTAATAGAATACCTCAGAACAAATGGACATAAAATTTTCAAGAGCAGTCTTTGGTTGTCATGGACATACTCTTTATTGCTTTTCCTCCCTCTATCCCTTCCAGTTTGCTTCCTTCCTACCTCACTTTTTTTTTTAAAAGACATTCTTTCTGAAAACACACTTACATGAGGCTGATGCTAGAAAAAAAACCCTTGTCTGCTCTCAGGCATATCACAGTCTAACTAGAGTACAGACAAGTAAACAGAGAATTGCAATAAATAATTATGGAAGGCATTATGGCAGTGATATGCACTGGTTGCTTTGGAATAACATAGGACCTTTGGAAGCATGATATCCTCCTTCAAGTTACTGGCCGGCACCACCCTTATCACTCTATTCACTGATTACATATGATTCTATTACTAGTTTAGAAATCGTTTGTATTCATCTGTTCTGACTACTATAACAAAATACCACAGACTGAGTAGCTTAAAAACAACAGAAATGTATTTCTCACAGTTTTGGAGGCTGAAAGTCTGAGATTAGGGTGCCAGCATGGTCTGGTGAGGGTCTTCTGGATTTCAGACTTCTTGTATCCTCAGATGGCAAAAGAGGGTAAAGGGTGATACCTTGGGCCTCTTTTATAAGGGCATGAATTCAAATAAATGGAAAGATATCCTGTGTTTATGGATTGGAAGAACTAACATTGTTAAAATGTCCATACTATCCAAAGCCATCTACAGATTTACCATAATCCCTATCAAAACACCCATGACATTTTTTCCCCAGAACTAGAATAATCCTAAAATTTGTATAGAACCACAGAACACCCTGAATAGTCAAAGTAATCTTGAGAAAAACAAAACAAAACACAAAGCTGGAGGTATCACACTCCCTGATTTCAAACTATACTACAGAGCTACAGTTATTAAAACAGTATGGTACTGGCACAAAAACAGACATAGATCAATGGAACAGAAGACAAAGCCCAGAAATAAACCCTATGCATTTATGGTCAATTAATTTACAACAAAGGAGGCAAGAATATACAATGGGGAAAAGACAGTCTCTTCAATAAGTGGTGCTGGGAAAACTGGACAGTACATGCAAAAGAAGGAAATTAGAATATTTTCTCACACCATATACAAAAATAAACTTAAAAAGGATTAAAGACCTAAATGGAAGACCTAAAACCATAAAACTTCTAGAAGAAAACATAGGCAGTATGCTTTTTGACACTGGTCTTAGCAATACTTTTTTGGATATGTCTCCTCAGGCAAAGGAAACAAAAGCAAAAATAAATGGGACCTAACCAAACTTAAAAGCTTTAGCACAGCAAAGGAAACTATCAACAAAACAAAAGGCTGCCTACTGAATGGAAGAAGACATTTGCAAATGACATGTATGATAACTGGTTAATATCCAAAATATATGAAGAACTCATAGAATTCAATATCAAAAAATAAACAGTCTAATTAGAAAAATGGTCAGAGGAACTCAACAGGCATTTTTTCAAAGAAGACAAACAGATGGCCAACAAGTACATGAGAAGATGCTCAACATCACTAATCATCAGAGAAATGCAAATCAAAAACCACAATGAGATGCCACCTCATAACGGTCAGAATGGCTATTATCAAAAAGACAACAAATAGAAAGCGTTGAAGAGGATGTAGAGAAAAGGGGCCCTGGTATACTGTTTGCGGCAATGTAAACTGGTGCAGCCACTATGAAAAAACAGTATGTGGAGGCTCCTCAAAAAATTAAAAATAGAACTACCATACAATCCGGAAATTCCACTCCTGGATATTTATCCAAAGTAAATGTAAACACTAATTCCAAAAGATATATGCATCCCAATGTCCACTGCAGCATTATTCACAATAGCCAAGATATGGATGCAACATAAGTGTCCATCAATGGATAAATGGATAAAGACGTGCCATGTATATGTATATATATATATTATATATATATATATATAATATATATATATAATATATATATATATATCATGGAATATTGCTCAGTCATAAAAAAGAATAATATTTTGTCATTTGAACAACATGGATGGACCTGGAGGATATTATGCTTATTTAAATAAGTCAGACAGAAAAATACAAATACTGTATGTTTTCACTTATTTGTGGAATCTAAAAAATAAAATGAACGAATATAACAAAACAAAACCAGACTCACAGATACAGAGAACAAACTAGCAGTTACCAGAGGTGGTTAGGGTAGGGGCGAAATAGGTGAAGGGGATTAAGAGATACAAATAATTAGGTTTTAAATAAATAAGTTACAAGGAATTAATGTACAAAACAGTGAATACAGCCAATATGTTAAAATAATTTTATATGTTGTATAATCTATAAAAATATTGAATCATTATGTTGTACACCTGAAACCAATGTAATATTGTAAATCAACTAAACTTCAATAAAAAATAAAAGTGTAAAGTTTCTTACCCAGAGGAGGTGCTTGATACAGTATGGTTTTCAACTTCTCTTTTATGTTTTTCTAAATATTATTAAATTTTTAGTAAGAGATTTAACAATTTTTTGTTAAACTCAACTAAGTACTATACAATATTCTAGGAAGCAGGAAAGGAATCAATTATGCCTCTTGGATTTTAAGTTCAGTTAATAGATTGGTTTGATGATGCATGCTACTGAACTGAGGAAGAAAGGCACAGATTAGAATCAAAATTATATATTGCCTCATTATGCTTGAGATACCTTGACAACAAAGTAAAAAAGTTAAGAGGCTAATGGACATTTTGTTATGTATTTTAAGCAAAATGGAAAAAATCACTGCTAAAGATATAAATAAGTATATACATAGGAATAATATGATATGTGAGAAGGTAGAGACTGAAAACATGGACTATACATACACGAAGTCTTGCTGTAATGAAAAGCAAAGAAACGGAGCAATACCTGGATATTTAATTGATGTCAATGGGAGATTTAAAGTTTTATATACTAAAAAAAAGTTTGTCCCAAATGACTTTCAGAGAACTTCCTATGCATCTGCTTACTGTTGTTAGTGTTGTTTTCCCTTGTTAACATAGTGGAAGCAATATATAAAATGCTTGCTAGCTAATGCTCATCAATAATGCAAAGTATTTGACTACAAATATTGTATGGTTCAATCAATATTCCAGCTGAAACAAATTATCCTAGATTAGCATCTAATTGTCTTGGGTTTTCCTAAATTGCTACCTTAAAATTTAATGAACTCTAGAAATTAAATAGGAGTTTAGAGATAAACAGAAAAAGGGTAGATTTCAACTCTGTGTTTTTTTTATTACTTCTTTCTTCCTTTATTATCTGTGACCACCATCTGCTCAGTTTCATATCACAGTTATTTGTTTTCCCGTTTAATCTGACTTAAAATTCAATTATGATCTCACCTTAATTAAAATAGCAAGAACTTTGTGAATATTATCATTAATACTAAATGGTGAGTTCCTTGGTGCATATATATTTCATTTGAATATGACCATAGATACTCCAAAAGTAGTTGTTCTTTATACAAATATATTTGTTAAGATAAATAGAATATATTGAATCCTTTCTAAGAATCTGAACTAATTTCTGTTGGTTGAATTTGAAATGTGAATATATGACAAATGCAGGCCATATAGGAGATGTTCATCTATTTTTTTATACACTACCTGTTTTTCTGTGTGATACATTTAGGGTAAGAGCAACCATCCAAGTTTGCCTAGGACTGTCTGGTTTGAGCACTAAAAGGCCAGTCCAGGAAACCTCTCAGTTCTAGGCAAATTGGTGCAGTTGGTCACCACACATTCTAGAAACCACTTTATTTTAAAGATAAAATACAAATTGCTAAAAAATATTTTAAATAATCTACTTAAACATTAGTAATCTATTCAGTGTAATACAGTGTGTCTTCATTTTGAGAAAGAGTCTATGAAGTCTGTATTAAGAATTATTTCAAACCTGTTTTAGAAAGTGCATTGGTTCAAAGAAAGAAATTACCACTTTATAAGAGAGATGTACAATACAACCATATGATTTTATTTTTCTAAACTACTGTCTCTAAACCTAGGTTGAATCAATACTTCTCAATTTGCTTTCAACTTTAAGGCTTTTGCAACTAATGTAACACAAAAGTGCAAACCAAAGAGAAACAAACTTCTCAAGTTTTTAAATCTGGAGTTTAGAGAAGGGGTACATGATACATACTATAACTATTGCTCTGAAAAAACAAAAAAGCTTTTTTCATATAACTAAAGAAGCAGAAAGTCTCATGGTAATTATTAAAATGTTGCTTACATTTTTTTTCTCAACAGTGTCTATCATAGCTGATGAGATTATAAATATCCAAGAATTTGCCAACACTCAGCATTTTGTTCTTGATTCTCACTGCTGACAAAGATCACCTTTCACAACATAATGAACTTCAATAAAACCCCAGGACATGTCTTGGAAGAGTTTCAAGAAGACAGAAAAAAAAATAATGGTAAGAAAAATCTTAAATGTGACCTTTTCCTTAATTTGGGGCGTGGTCAATAGTGTAAAGAAAAATAGCCTGTTTGGGGAGACAGCATCAGATTTCACGTTATTAAAGAAAAGAAAAATCTGATTGTTTCAACAACTGGAGAACTTTTTCATCTATCTTTCAGGACAAAGAACATTATTAAATATGCTACAAGATATTCCAGCTGGTCCCAAATAAAATTTCAAGACTGTCAGGATACATACAATCATTATATTCAAAACTTAATGTATCTCAAACAATCAAGTAAGCTACAAAACCAAAGCGCTCTACATACTCATTCTTCTAAATCACAGTATGTTAAAATTGGTCTCTGTGGCACTGTCCAGCTTGTACTTCTGCTCCCACATTCTGTTTCTTCTGTTATCACTTCCATCTACCCTGTCTAGACAGCCTTCCTCCAATATATGCAAACCATCTCATTATCTCCCTCACTCCTGTGTTAGGTGGAATATCCTGAAATTTTAGCATGACCCACTTTATAATTTTACTATATATCTCTATATTTATATATATGCATATCATCACCTTATAATAATAGCTAACTTTCATTGAGTATTATTTGCATGCCAGGTACTGTGCTAAACACATACTTATTATTTTATTAAAAACAACAATTCAAGGCAGTTTTTATTATATGTTCTATTTTACATATGAGGAAACCAGAAACTCAGAGGAGTAAAGTTACTTGCCTCATTCAGGCAACTAAAAATGGCGGATTAGAGGCAGTAACCACATTAGACTTTACCACATTAGACTAAAAATAATAATTACACACACACACACACACACACACAGGTTTTCACTTTCTTACTCAAAGAAGGCACTCAATACAGGTTTCTATGGATGATAAAGATCTATTATCATGAAATTAGAAAGTGTAGTATGACCAGGAAATCAGCCTATCTACTTGATAGTCCTCTAAACAAGTTTATCCATTTTGTGGACAAACACTACAAAGAAAGTGGTAAATTTGAGTAAGTTTTCATTCACAAGGTAACTTAAGGCAACCCAGAAACTTCCCAAATCTTGTCCTTAAATTTTTTACAGAAAGAGCTTAGAAGCCTCTCAGCCTGTCCTAGAGCAGATAAAATTTCAAAATAATGAATAAATATCTATGTATGTATATGTATTTTGTGTTCATAGAATTAGAAAAGTGATAGGTAGAATTGAAAGCAGCTCTTTTTCCCCTTTCCTGCTTGCCCATTTTTGTCCCTTTCCAACCTTGAAAGAACCTAATTATAGGAACAAGATCACTAGGCAATTTAAACTAACTTCTGACATGCTCTCCTGAATACACACTGTGCCTTGCCTAACCTGCTGATTCTTCTCCTAGATAAAAAGAAGTAGTAAGAATGAAGAATTAAAAAAAAAAGAAGAAGAATTAAGTAGTTAAATAATGACCAGCTCTTCACCCCCAACAGCTCCCTTAGCAATCCTGCAGGCAAATCATGTGGGCAAGATAACATCCAAACAGAGAGTTGGAGTGTCTGCAAGTAATAGAGAATGATGCAGAACCCACCTCCTGCCTAGATGATTCACTGAGATTCTCCCCCACACCTCACCTTTTTCTCCTTTAAAAACTGTCATGGCGGGCTTCCCTGGTGGCGCAGTGGTTGAGAGTCCGCCTGCCGATGCAGGGGACACGGGTTCGTGTCCCGGTCTGGGAATATCCCACATGCCGCGGAGCGGCTAGGCCCGTGAGCCATGGCCGCTGAGCCTGTGCGTCCGGAGCCTGTGCCCCGCAACGGGAGAAAAAAAACTGTCATGGCTGAGCAGAATCTTTGGAGTTGGTCTCTGGACATGAGTCCAACTTCTCCCCAGATTGCTGGCTTTTCTGATTAAAGCATCTTTCCTTTCTACTGACAGATGCCTCTCGATTATTGGCTTTTGAGTGGCAAGCAGCTGAACCTGAGTTCGGTAACAGAATTAGAAAATTGATAGATAAATAAATACATGGATAGATGACAGAGAGATAGAAAGCTGAGTATCATGGAAAAGCAGCATGGTTGTGATGTTACACAGAGTGGGGAAATTGGTCACAGGTAAATGGCAAGGAAGGAAGGAAGGAAGGAAGAGAGGGAGGGAGGAAGGAAGGAAGGAAGGGAGGGAGGGAAGGAGAGAGAGAGAAAGAGGGAGGGAAGCAGGGAAGAAAAGAAATATTCACAGTCACAGGAAAAGAAAAATTACAGTGTGCATTTAGGAAGCACTAAAAGTGCAGCATTATTAAAAGCATGCTTAGGGCATTGGTGCTTTTTACTGCCTAACCTGGACCAAGAATACTAATATAATTTAACTTCAGTTTGTATTCTGTAAGGCAATCAATTGCATATAAAATGTAAGTATAATATACTTTCTTATATGAAAGTTATAGCCACAGGAAGAGTACGTGTTTCTCTTAGTTCTATTTTCTCACTACCCTCTGAGTATTTCCAAATCAGCTTATATTTTGTTATACTGATACTCCAGTTATTTATTTTTCTGTCAAATTTAAATTACTCTCACAATCTCACACTTGTAACAAAGTGCATGTGATTCCAAACTTTACATATTTTACTGCCTTATTTTGTTTTGTATACATGCTCAATAACTAACTTTCTCAACTTTATTTCCTATTGCAGTTCTGGCCAGATATATGAGCAATATTTTCCTTTAGACAGCTAGTGCTGCACTTGTTTCTTGTTTTAGTATGCACACTTTCATAATATTGCTTCTTAATGGCATTTCATATACACCTCTTTGTCATTTTCATTCTCTGTGTACTTGTCCCTTCTCCCAGCACTCTCCTTATACTTTACACTCATTCTCTCTACCTGCAAGTTCTTCTCAGAGGACATTTATTTCCTATCTGTGTAAAATCCATCTATCCTAAAGCAATTTCTAATTCTTTACAAAACTGAAATCCATTCTGTCTGTGCCTCAAGCTAATTTTTTAGTTTTATGTTCCTCCACGCCTCGGTCCAAATGAGGCACAGGCAGCATAACGAGCTCTGACCAAATTTCAAGGATGGCTTATGTGGCAAAGCAAATGGATTATGCTTCCATTTCACAAGACGACAGTAGCCAGGAGACTCTTCACTAAAGTAATATAAAGCAAGGGGTGAGAGAGTCATTGGTATCAAAGCATTTCTCATAAAAGATGAAGAGAACTCTTCTTGAGACAGTTTCTCCTCTCTGGGGACTTATGCTAATTACAAAGCATCATAAAGAAATTTTAAAACCTATTCTCAGAGAGGGAAAGACTCCAAAAACACCTCTCAAAGGGAAATAGCAATGTGATTATCACAACTTATTTCCTTCTATCTATTCTTTTTGTTTTCAATTTCATAACTTACCTTTTAATCTTGCTTCATATATCACACAGATATATAAAACAAGATTAGAAACACAATTACAAAGATAGTCATCAGAGTTACTCCTCCTGGGATTCTCCCTGAAACACACCCACAAATAAAAACTGCACTGGCATATAAATAGTGAATCACTGCCACATTCTAAGTCTGTATTTAAAGTTTGATAACTTGATATTTGTGAGGATCACTAGGGATAGTTAATCTTGTTAGAATGAAAATGTCATGAAAAATAATAAAGTTATTACAGATTTATAATACTATTACAGTATGTAAAAGGCTTGATATCATTTAGCATTGACTATGTGAAAATTCATGCAAATTCACAAATAATCATTGAGCACTATTCTAGACTTGCTCCTGAACCCACGAGAAACTCATACCACTTTGTACTTATTTTATGTTATGCAGTTTGTGATAGATAGCAAAATTTTAAAGAATTCACTATAAATTGTAGAAAATATTAAAGGACTCTCAAAGCTTCTATATATTTTACTTTTAACCCATACTCCCACAGCCTTATATAAGATTAATCTAGATCATCACATTGCACACTGACCCTATATAAAGGACCTTATACAGCCACATGAGGGAATCCTTTGTCAGGTTTCTGTATCATTGTTCTCATTCAGAACTATATTTTTGCTCCTGGTTCTAACCAATATTTACTCCCCTCGTACATGGCTTCCATGTATGCTGTAGTGTGATACCTGTGCCATTCAGAAAGATCTGCAAGGCATGAAAGGAGAATTGTCCATGCTGAGACTTTAGGACTGAAAGACTTCTCTGGTGGCAGTTCTAATCACGTTTCCCTGCTGCAAGTTCAGGTTGGCAGAGAGATGCTTTGTCATATCATTAAAGAGCCATGAGGCTATATAAAACTATGTAAAATCATGTCGCCTTTCTGAGTTAACAGTGTAGTTTTTGTCCCTGTCAAGAGGAGGGTCAGATTCAAAAAGAACATTTTGAATATCAGTAAAAATTATTACTAACATAAACAGGTTATATCTTGAAAACTGGAAATCGTGGTAACAAATTGTCAAATAATTTTGAAAATCTCTTTTAAATTATACTGGTTTTGTTTTTTTTAAGTTTGGATAACGAAACAGTGAAGTACACATACAAAAATGGTTTAAACTCACCTAAAATAGCATGTCTTTTCTGAATAGAATAGAGAAAATAAAAGGCTGTTTTTTCTCCTGTAGCCATAAATACTTGGTTTATAAATAAATACTGGACCAGATTACACATATTATGAAAAACTTAGAAGGTAGGCAGAATTATTATATCACATTCTTATTATTATCCTGGAATTCCAAATAATTAATATAACTTTCTAACTATTAAACCCACTAATAAAACAGTTACTCAGAGTGAGGTTATGTCATTACCATGAGTTCTCAAAATGTCCATACTTTTTCTTTTATAATACTTATTGGAGTATAATAGCTTTACAATGTTGTGTTAGTTTCTACCCCATAACTAAGTGAATCAGCTATATGTATACATATATCCCAATATCCCCTCCCTCTTGCATCTCTCTCCGACCCTCCCTATCCCACCCCTCTAGGTGGTCACAAAGCACCCAGCTGATCTCCCTGTGCTATGCAGCTGCTTCCCACTAGTTATCTATTTTACATTTGATAGTGTATATTAGTCCATGAGACTCTCTCACTTCGTCCCAGTTTACCCTTCCCCGTCCCCGTGTCCTCAAGTCCATTCTCTACATCTGCGTCATTATTCCTGCCCTGCCCCCTAGGTTCATCAGAACCATTTTTTTTCTTTTTTTAGATTTCATATATATGTGTTAGCATATGGTATTTGTTTTTCTTTTTCTGACTTACTTCACTCTGTATGACAGACTCTAGGTCCATCCACCTCACTACAAATAACTCAATTTTGTTTCCTTTTATGGATGAATAATATTCCACTGTATATATGTGATACATCACATCTTCTTTATCCATTCATCTGTCAATGGACGTTTAGGTTGCTTCCATGTCCTGACTATTGTAAATAGTTAGTGCTGCAATGAACATTGTGGTACATGACTCTTTTTGAATTATGGTTTTCTCAGAGTATATGCCCAGTAGTGGGATTGCTGGGTCATATGGTAGTTCTATTTGTAGTTTTTTAAGGAAACTCCATACTGTTCTCCATAGTGGCTGTATCAATTTACATACCCAGCAAAAGTGCAAGAGGGTTCCCTTTTCTCCACACCCTCTCCAGCATTTATTATTTGTAGATTTTTGATGATGGTCATTCTGACTGGTGTGAGGTGATACCTCATTGTAGTTTTGATTTGCATTTCTCTAATGATTAGTGATGTTGAGCATCCTTTCCTGTGTTTGTTGGCAATCTGTATAACTCCTTTGGAGAAATGTCTACTTAGGTCTTATGACCATTATTGGATTGGGTTGTTTGTTTTTTTGATACTGAACTGCATGAGCTGCTTCTACATTTTGTAGATTAATCCTTTGTCAGTTGCTTCATTTGCAAATATTTTCACCCATTCTGAGGGCTGTCTTTTCGTCTTGTTTATGGTTCCCTTGGCTACACAAAAGCTTTTAAGTTTCATTAGGTCCCATTTGTTTATTTTTGTTTTTATTTCCATTTCTCTAGGAGGTGGGTCAAAAAGGATCTTGCTGTGAGTTATGTCATGGAGTGTTCTGCCTATGTTTTCCTCTAAGAGTTTGATGGTGTCTGGCCTTACATTTAGGTCTTTAATCCATTTTGAGTTTGTTCTTGTGTATGGTGTTAGGGAGTGTTCTAATATCATTCTTTTACATGTAGCTGTCCAGTTTTCCCAGCACCACTTATTGAAGAGGCTATCTTTTCTCCATTGTATGCTCTTGCCTCCTTTATCAAAGATAAGGTGACCATATGTGCGTGGGTTTATCTCTGGGCTTTCTATCCTGTTCCATTGATCTATATTTCTGTTTTTGTGCCAATACCATAGATTTCTGTACTTTGTAGTATAATCTGAAGTCAGGGAGCCTGATTGCTCCAGCTCTGTTATTCTTTCTCAAGATTGCTTTGGCTATTCAGGGTCTATTGTGTTTCCATACAAATTGTGGAATCTTTTGTTCTACTTCTGTGAAAAATACCATTGGTAGTTTGATAGGGATTGTGCTGAATCTGTAGATTGCTTTGGGTAGTATAGTCATTTTCACAATGTTGATTCTTCCAATCCAAAAATATGGTATATCTCTCCATCTGTTGGTATCATCTTTAATTTCTTTCAGTGTCTTATAGTTTTCTACATACAGTTTATGGTCCCCTTAGGTAGGTTTATTCCTAGGTATTTCATTCTTTTTGTTGCAATTGTTAATGGGAGTGTTTCCTTAATTTCTATTTCATACTTTTCATCATTAGTGTATAGGAATGCAAGAGATTTCTGTGCATTAATTTTGTATCCTTCAACTCTACCAAATTCATTGATTAGTTCTACTAGTTTTCTGGTAGCATCATTTGGATTCTCTATGTATAGTATCATGTCATATGCCAAGAGTAACAGCTTTACTTCTTTTCCGATTTGGATTCATTTCTTTTTCTTCTCTGATTGCTGTGGCTAAAACTTCCAAAACTATGTTGAATAATCGTGGTGAGAGTGGACATCCATGTCTTGTTCCTGATCTTAGAGGAAATGATTTCAGTTTTTCACCATTGAGAATGATGTTGGCTGTGGGTTTGTCATATATGGCCTTTATTATGTTGAGGTAGGTTCCCTCTATGTCTACTTTCTGGAGAGTTTTTATCATAAATGGGTGTTGGATTTTATTGAAAACTTCTTCTGCATCTGTTGAGATTGTCAGATGGTTTTTATCCTTCAGTTTGTTAATATGGTGTATCACATTGATTGATTTGCATATACCTAATAATCCTTGCATTCCTGGGATAAACCCCACTTGATCATGGTGTATGATCCTTTTAATGTGCTGTTGGATTCTGTTTGCTATTATTTTGTTGAGGATTTTTGCATCTACATTCATCACTGATATTGGCCAGTAGTTTTCTTTTTTTGTGACATCTTAGTCTGGTTTTGGTTTCAGGGTGATGGTGGCCTTATAGAATGAGTTTGGAAGTGTTCCTCCCTCTCATATATTTTGGAAGAGTTTGAGAAGGATAGGTGTTAGCTCTTCTCTAAATGTTTGATAGAACTTGCCTGTGAAGCCATCTGGTCCTAGGTTTTTGTTTGTTGTAAGATTTTTCATCAGTTTCAATTTCAGTGCTTCTGATTGGTCTGTTTATATTTCCAATTTCTTCCTGGTTCAGTCTTGGAAGTTTGGGCTCTTCTAAGAATTTGCCCATTTCTTCCAGATTGTCCATTTTATTGGCATACAGTTGCTTGTAGTAATCTCTTATGATCCTTTGTATTTCTGCAGTGTCAATTTTTCCTTCTTTTTCATTTCTAATTCTGTTGATTTGAGTCTTCTCCCTTTTTTTTCTTGATGAGTCTGGCTAATAGTTTATCAATTTTGTTTATCTTCTCAAAGAACCACATTTTAGTTTTATTGACCTTTGCTATCGTTTCCTTCATTTCTTTTTAATTTATTTCTGATCTGCTCTTTATGATTTCTTTCCTTCTGCTAACTTTGGGGTTTTTTTGTTCTTCTTTCTCTAATTGCTTTAGGTGTAAGTTTAGGTTGTTTATTTGAGATGTTTCTTGTTTCTTGAGGTAGGATAGTATTGCTATAAACTTCACTCTTAGACCTGCTTTTGCTGCATCCCATAGGTTTTGGGCCATAGTGTTTTCATTGTCATTTGTCTCTACATATTTTTTTTAATTTCCTCTTCGGTTTCTACAGTGATCTCTTGGTTATTTAGTAGTGTATTGTTTAGTCTCCACGTGTTTGTATTTTTTACAGTTTTTTTGCTGTAACTGATATCTAGTCTCATAGCGTTTTGGTCAGAAAAGATACTTGATACCGTTTCAATTTTTAAAAATTTACCAAGGCTTGATTTGTGACCCAAGATATGGTCTATCCTGGAGAATGTTCCATGAGCACTTGAGAAGAAAGTGTATTCTGTTGTTTTTGGATGGAATGTCCTATAAATATCTATTAAGCCCATTTGTTTTATGTGTCCTTTAAAGCTTGTGTTTTCTTATTTATTTTCATTTGAGATGATCTGTCCACTTGTAAAAGTGGGATGTTAAAGTTCCCTACAATTATTACGTTACTGTCAATTTCCCCTTTTATGGTTGTTAGCATTTGCCTTATGTATTGAGGTGCACTTATGTTGGGTGCATAAATATTTACAATTGTTCTATCTTCTTCTTGGATTGATCCCTTGATCAATATGTCGTGTCCTTCTTTGTCTCTTGTAATAGACTTTATTTTAAAGTCTATTTTGTCTGATATGAGAATTGCTACTCTAGCTTTCTTCTGATTTCCATTTGCATGGAATATATTTTTCATTCCCCTCACTTTTAATCTGTATGTGTCCCTAGGTCTGAAGTGGGTCTCTTGTAGACAGAATATATATGGGTCTTGTTTTGTATCCATTCAGCCAGTCTATGTGTTTTGGTTGGAACATTTAATCCATTTACATTTAAGATCAATACGTATGTTCCTATTAACATTTTCTTAATTGTTTTGAGTTTGTTTTTGTAGGTCTTTTCCTTCTCTTGTGTTTCCTGCCTAGAGAATTTCCTTTAGCATTTGTTGTAAAGCTGGTTTGGTGGTGCTGAATTCTGTTAGCTTTTGCTTGTCTCTAAAGATTTTAAGTTCTCCATTCAATCTGAATGAGATCCTTGCTGGGTAGAGTAATCCTGATTGTAGGTTTTTCCCTTTCATCACCTTAAATACGTCCTGCCACTTCCTTCTGGCTTGCAGAATTTCTGATGAAAGATCAGCTGTTAACCTTATGGGTATTCCCTTGTATGTTATTTGTTGCTTTTCCCTTGCTGCTTTTAATATTTTTTCTTTGTATTTAATTTTTGATCATTTGATTAATATATGTCTCAGTGTGTCTTTCTTTGGGTTTATCCTGCATGGTACTCTCTGTGCTTCCTGGACTTGATTGACTATTTCCTTTCCCATGTTAGAGAATTTTTTGACTATAATCTCTTCATATATTTTCTCAGTCCCTTTCTTTTTCTCTTCGTCTTCTGAGACCCCTATAATTTGAATGTTGGTGCGTTTAATGTTGTTGCAGAGGTTTCTGAGTCTGTCCTCAATTATTTTCATTCTTTTCTCTTTATTTTGCTCCCTGGCAGTTATTTCCATTATTTTATCTTCCAGCTCATTTATCCGTTCTTCTGCCTCAGCTATTCTGCTATTGATTCCTTGTAGAGTATTTTTAATTTCAGTTATTGTGTTGTTCATCACTTTTTGTTTGCTGTTTAATTCTTCTAGATCCTTGTTAAATGTCTCTTGTATTTTCTCCATTCTGTGTCTGACATTTTGTATCATCTTTACTGTCATTACTCTGAATTCTTTTTCAGGTAGACTGCCTATTTCCTCTTCATTTATTTGGTCTTCAGGATTTTACCTTGCTCCTTCATCTGTAACATATTTTTTTGCCATTTCTTTCTTTCGTTTTTTTTTTTGATGGGTGCAGCCGCATTCCTGTCTTACTGGTTGTTTGGCCTGAGGCGTCCAGCACTGGATTTTGCAGGCAGTTGGATAGACACGAGTCTTGGTCCTGAGATTAGGACCTCTGGGAGGTCTCACTCCAATTAATATTCCCTGGGGTCTGAGGTTCTCTGTTAGTCCAGGGGTTTGAACTCAGAGCTCCCACTCAGGAGCTTGGGCCTGACCTCCAGCCTGCGAATCAAGATCCCGCAAGCTGCATGGCATGGCAAAAAAAAAAAAAAAAAAAAAAAGAAGGAAAAGAAGGAGTAATACAATATCAAAGAATAAAAAACAAAATAAAATTAGAAAGATAAAAAATATATTAGGAAAAATAAAACTATATTTGAAACAACTGCAACAAAGTAAAATGAAACCACAACAGAAAAAAGAAAAAAAGAACAAAGGGGGTGCGAGGGGAACAAGCCAAAGGAGAGAACAATAACAAAGTATATAGAATAAAATAAAATTAGAAAAATAAAAGATTTATTAGGAAAAATAAAAATATAAATGAATGAACAACAATGAATCAACAAGGTAAAACAGAGCCCTAATCTCAAAGAGGAAAAAAGGAAAAGCAAAAAAAAGCCTTGGCTATGGGGGTGGAGTTTAGGCTGGGGTGGAACTTAAGCAGGGGCAGGGTTTAGGGTGGGGCAGGACCTAGGCCAGTGGGGGCATGACGTTTGAGCGTGTGGCAGGGCCTAGGCTCAGGATGCACGCAGCCAGCAGGAGAAGGCCTTGGGGGCGGGGCCTAGGCAGGGTGACACTGAAGCATGGGGCAGGGCCTCTGCTTAGGACCTGTGCAGAAGGGGAAAGGCAGCACCTCCAAAGGAGGGCCTCTGGAGTGTAGAGTTCTGGAGTTTGGAGGTAAGGCCCTGGGTGAGAGTGTAGGGGCGGGGCTTGGGCTCTGCATGGCAGCAGGGAGGCTGCGAGGGCAGAGGATTAGGTCTGGGAGTCCAACAGGCTCCCTGGTGCCTAACTGGACAGGGAAAGAGCTGGCTGCGTTCCCTTCTGTTCCTCCGCACCCCCCCCAACATCTCCCCCATCCCTGCTGGACCCCTAAATGTGGGTGGGTCCTGCTGGGTGTAGGAACTCCTTCCCTCCCCTAGCCTCACCTCAGAGGTGCTAGTCTCAGAGGTCCGGGCTTTACTTTTGCTCCCCCTTCCCTCCCTTCCATTCCCTCTGGACCCACGTGGCTGGAGGGGGGCCTTGGTGGGCAGAGGATTAGGACTGGGATCTCAGCAGGCTTCCAGGGCCCACGTGGGTAAGGGAAACCTGGCCATGCTCCCTTTCAATCATCTGTCCTCCCAATGGTTCCCCAATTTCCCCCTTCGGGCGTGGGATCCCTTCCCCTCCCCCAACTACCCCTCAGGGGCGCCAGTCCTGTCTGGCCACCACTTCTCCTCCCGCTTCACTCCCCCCACTCCCCACGTCCTACCTGGTTGCTGGGGGTTTCTCCCATTCCCTTAGGTGTCTGTGGTCCCCCACCAGTGCCTGGTAGGTGCCCTAGTTGTGCAGAGACACGAATTCTGCATCCTATACCCTTATTTTTTAGAGCTAAAAATGTATAGTATTTTTAATGTAGTTTTTTCCTTCTTTATGTTAGAACGAACTCGGAAAATTAGCAACTACAGTAAGAGAGGACAGAGAAGGTGACCTAAGCATATAAATGTGTCTCTTTTCCCCCAACTTTCCTAAGAGTGACCAATTGGAAAGGGAAGTATCAACCCCACCTAGAAATTCAAGAGGTGCTGATGAAAGAGTTATGAAGGACTATGCTCTGTTGCCAGGCCTAAAATCTCTACATCCACTTCCTCATTCTGAGGAGGCTTACTGACTTTTACTCTAGTTAATGTTCTCAGAAAAATACTCACCACAAATTTTAAAGTTATTAATTAACCACCTTCTTGCTGTCAGAAGAGGATTACTGAGGGTTCTACCTGCCTATCAAATCCTGAAGCCTCCAGCTGAACTGAAGAGTAGGCTGCCTTTAAGGTCATTCTTTTTCATCCCACTTAAGGTGAGGCAACTTTATACTGACCTACAGAAGGTGCCCAACAGTCCATCACTGGACCCTGCTTGGAGTTCAAAAGTGAGCATGACTTACCAGGGAAAATCAAATTGTGAAAAAAATATTTGATGTCAAGAGTCCATACTAGCTACTAATACCAAATAGTATATATTATGATATATAAATATAAGTAGGCAATTTAAACAAATTAAAGTCAACTGACAAATAAAGAGAATGAATAACTGAAAAACAGAGACCTAGGGAAATAGAGCAAATGCACTGCAGTGAAGGCAAAATAGTGAAAAAAATATAAAAGGAGAATTTTTAAAAAATGTGTTCATTGTACTTCCATACAAGTTTTAAAATAAAAGCACTTTAATGGGAGCATTTACACTTTCAATAAAATGAATTCAAATTATCATGAAAAATGTTGAAATAAGGAAAATTTTGTGTGGCAAGAGAAACATAATTGCTTAAAGTAAAAAAAATATTGATAGAGGATGTGAATAGTAAAATAACTCAGTGTAACAGGAGGTAAGTTATAGGTATACAAACAGAAAGCAGATGAAAAAGATAAAAAGCATAACTTAGGAAGAGAGAGAGAAGAGAGAAAGCAAAGATAAAAAGATAAATCAAACCCAGAATGTCCCATATCCCTGTGTGTCAGATAACATTCTATACATTAAAAGGAACAGAAGTCTACTCTAATCAATCAAAATTTAAATTTATAGTAAATGTACTGTTCCTATATGAACAGAGGTTCATTTTATTTCTGTACCTAGAACTGTATCTGGGACATGGTAGATTTCAGCAAATATTTCTTGGATAGATGTATGGATGAATGATGGACAGATGGATAATGGATGAACAAACAGATAGATACTTTTAAAAAGAAAATTATACATGCTCTGATATTATTCTTTGGAAAACACACATTTCCATAATTTTCCTTGCTAACTTAGCTAAAGAATGACAAACTCTTGTTCCTTTTTTTTTTAATGTTGTGCTAACTTCTGCTATACAACAAAGTGATTCAGATATATATAGATAGATAGATAGATATAGATAGATATAGATATAGATATACATACACATATATGTATATTCTTTTTTATATTCTTTTCCATTATGGTTTATCAAAGGGTATGGAATATAGTTCCCTGTGCTATACAGTAGGACCTTGTTGTTTATCCATTCTATATATAATAGTTTGCATCTGCTAATCCCAAACTCTCAATCCATCCCTCCCCCTCCCCCTCCCCCTTGGCAAGGACAAGTCTGCTCCTGTTTTGTAGATAGGTTCATTTGTATCATATTTTAGATTCCACATATAAGGGATATCATATGGTATTTGTCCTTTCTGACTTACTTCATTTAGCATAATAATCTCTAGGTCCATCCATGTTGCTGCAAATGGCATTATTTCATTCTTTTTTATGGCTGAGTAATATTCCATTGTATATATGTACCACATCTTCATTATCCATTCATCTGTTGATGGACATTTAGGTTGTTTCCATGTCTTGGCTATTGTGGCTAATGCTGCTATGAACATAGGGTTGCATGTATCTTTTTGAATTATAGTTCTCTCCAGATATATGCCGAGGAGTGGGATTGCAGGACCATATGACAACTCTATTTTTAGTCTTTTGAGGAACCTCCATACTGTTCTCCACAGTGGCTGCACCAATTTACATTCTCACCTACAGTGCAGGAAGGGTCCCTTTTCTCCACACTCTCTCCAGTACAAAATCTTGTTCCTTGAATGAAATAATATTCAAAAATGTTACTATATTAACAATTTTTTTTTAATCTGGAGATAAAAACAAATCTCTGAGTGCTGACAGATGGTTAAGTACTCTTGTATGATAAGATTTATTTTGGGAGAATCACAATTATAATGTAAGTAGTTTTTGTTTATTCTGATGATAAATATTTAATATATATTCTCCTGGAAACAAGAGAGTGACTAGAGTTACTTAGCAGTATGTGCTTAAGAGCACTAATGTATCTTTAAATAACAGTATTCAGGCATGCACATAATAACAAAACACAAATGGGAAGAAAGAAGACTCAGGGGATTGATTTATAATGGGATGTTAAACCTTTTAGCTCAAGGTCATCAGTTCAGATATAATCTAAGTCATCAGTCAGTGACATATTTACAATTTGCAGAAATAAGATGAAATAATTTATTCTTTCAAAAGGCAGTTTTATTAAAAATCGGGATAGAACAGGGCTCATATGAGAGAGTTTTATAGTTATGATTACTCAAATAAGATAAAGAATACCTACTGAGTGTTTATCTATAAGCCCAGCATTCTGCACCCCAAATATATCCATGTGAAACTCTCTCCTATATTTATGCACCAGAGGTCAATTACAGAATTCTGAGAATAATAAACTAAACATAATTAGGGATTAGAATTTTCAAAATGACTTAAGGGATTTTAACTTGTTAGCTGAAAAAAGAATCCTCTGAATCTTTAAATATGCATTTCTTCATTCTTAAGGAAAATGATTTTATGCATGAGAAGCTGCCTTTAATTAAACAAATTCCTCTATAAAACTCACAGCATATTTTATTTGAATAGGCTACATTAAATACAGAAAAGTTTACACATAAAGCAATTTTCAACTAAGAGAAAGAGACTTCAAATTTTTTCTGAAAATATTATTTCGTGTTTATCCCTTTCATCACTTTATATTACTTTCTCTTTATTTTGCTATTGCTTATTTAGACTTCACCACATCTTTTCTTTTTATTCTTTATTTTTTCAGTGGTAGTCTCTTGAGCCTTAATGACTTATTAAGAGATTACTAGCTGTACTTTCAGTGCAGTGCCAGGCTTGACTTTTCTATCACCTCTCCAACCTATGATTAACTTGCAGAATTTTTCTGGCAGAGAGGCAAACACTTTCTTTCCAGGGGAAGAAATAGATTACATGGTAGGGCCTTGTAGGATATTAGCCAGTTTTGTATCTAACTGAGAAATCTTACCCTAACACTACATATAAATGCCTAGTTTTTCAAATGATCTTTGAAACCATCATAAATCTTACTAGTTCTCCATAAATGAATTTCTGGAATAAGGTATTTGTCATTTTAATGTTATGTTTGCATGATACTCATGATTTTTCACTCAGAATACTGTACTTTAACATTAAGAACATTTTCCTTAACATTAGCTAACGTCCATTTATGAGGCCTTAGAGGATAAAATTCTTCCAAGCATTTATCTGCTTTTCCTAATCAAACCATATGTTTTCATCTTATGGACATTGATTTAACATATTCCATTGACCCCTTTGCTTTATCTACTCAAAAACTAGAAGCCAAATATTAGCAGCTTGTCCTCAGGCATGCGCAAATTATTAGCACATAAGGTACTAAAATCTCTTCCTTAACAGGATAGAAAGCCCAGAGATAAACCCATGCACCTGTGGTCACCTAATCTATGACAAAGGAGACAAGAATATACAATGGAGAAAAGACAGCCTCTTCAATAAGTGGTGCTAGGAAAACTGGACAGCTACACATAAAAGAATGAAATTAGAACACTCCCTAACACCATACACAAAAATAAACACCAAAATGGCTTAAAGACCTGAATGTAAGGCCGGACACTATAAAACTCTTAGAGGAAAACATAGGCAAAACAGTCTTTGACATAAATCTCAGCAAGATCTTTTTTGACCCACCTCCTAGAATAATGAAAATAAAAATAAACAAATGGGACCTAATGAAACTTAAAAGCTTTTGCACAGCAGAGGGAACCATAAACAAGACAAAAAAACAACCCTCAGAATTGGAGAAAATATTTGTAAATGAAGCAGCTGACAAAGGATTAATCTCTAAAATATATAAACAGCTCATGCAGCTCAATATCAAAAAACCAAACAACCCAATCCACAATGGGCAGAAGACCTAAATAGATGTTTCTCCAAAGAAGACATACAGATGGCCAACAAACACATGAAAAGATGCTCAACATCACTAATTATTAGAGAAATGCAAATCAAAACTACAATGAGGTATCACGTCACACTGGTCAGAATGGCCATAATAAAAATCTACAAACAATAAATCCTGGAGAGGGTGTGGAGAAAAGGGAACCTTCTTGTACTGTATGTGGGAATGTAAATTGATACAGCCACTATGGAGAACAGTATGAAGGTTCCTCAAAAAACTAAAAATAGAACTACCATATGACCCAGCAATCCCACCACTGGGCATTTACCCAGGGAAAACCATAATTCAAAAAGACACATGCATCCCAATGTTCAGTCCCCCAGCTCCCTGAGTCTTATAAGTGATTGACTGGAAGCATCCAATGTCGATATTTTGTGTATTTCTATTACTAGTTCATGCTATGGATCATCGGTGTCATTAAGATCTTTACATCTAATCAGATTAAAGAACCAGTTCCAGAAACCTTAAAACCAATTCATAAAACTCATCCTTAAAATTCTCTTCCTCTAGAACCACTCTCATTACCATAATCTCTAGAGAAACAGAACCAAAAGGATACATATATTGATATAGATATGTATATATCTATACTTACATTTGTCTACCTATCAGCTATGCCTTTCTTAAAGTTAAAGCCAACATATAATTTTATTCATGGAAATTAAGGTTATATTTATAGCATATTCCTATTCTGACACCAATTACTATTTGTTAGTGGGGGTGATGGTGGTAATGGTGGTGGTGTTAATGGTGGTAATGTGTGTGTATATGGTATAGATATGAGAGTTTTAAAATATTAAAACAGACAGTAGAGAAGTGTATAGTATATATTCAGGAAATCTAATTATCTTAAACCTCATGCTGGGCAAAAGTAATCCACATACATTAAAACCAATACCCCAGTGGAGAAAAATCCATAGTGTTTTACATATTTATATGAACATCTGTTCCATACTGTTTTACACATTTATAGGAACAGGGTCCGTACTGTTTTACATTTTATAGGGACAAGATGGAGGAGGGAGATCTATGTGAATTGTGATAATGCAAGTTTGCTTGTTAAGAAATTGGTCAGGTTAGCATGGGTTAGTCTCTAGACCACACCTGCTGGTATCAGCCTATTCTTTTCTGGAGCTAACTCAGATCTATTGAGCATGTTCTCCTCCACTAAACTCTCAAAGTGAGAAAGGAAATGAGCCCCTAGGGCCATTCAAATCTTTCCTCTACCCACCGCCCAGGACTTGGGGATTGGTAAATATTATTCCCATCAGTTTTACTGACCCTGGGTTACAGGATTTCCATAATCAATAAGTAGCAATCAATAGATTTTGAGTCAAAAAATTAGAATTTGTGATTATTATTATATTATTACTATTCAAACAAAGGTATAGTTAGGTTTTTTGTTTCCTCTTAAATGCCTTCTGATTCTAACCAATACATAAGAATGTGGCTTAAGAAACCCAAATTTAGTCCAATATAACAAATGTCAGAATAATTCTCCATACAACATACAGGTTCCTTTGGCAGGGTTCTGCTGTTGAGATTTATATTGCTTTAAAGGGAAGGTCAATTTAAATATTGGTGATGAAATGTTACCACTTTTTAAGAAAAATAAATCTTTTTTTTTTTTTTTTTTTGCGGTACGTGGGCCTCTCACTGTTGTGGCCTCTCCCATTGTGGAGCACAGGCTCCGGACGCACAGGCTCAGTGGCCATGGCTCACGGGCCCAGCCGCTCCGTGGCATGTGGGATCTTCCCGGACCGGGGCACGAACCTGTGTCCCCTGCATCGGCAGGCGGACTCTCAACCTCTGCACCACCAGGGAAGCCCAAGAAAAATAAATTTTAAAGTTAACATTTGCCAGACAAAGATCAAGTATCTCTGGCTCTGCCACTAAGAAGTCATTACTGCTGTGGTGTAAGTTACATTAACATAAGTCATGGATTAAATTTCAATATGTAAAGTCAATTTAAAATACGTATAACTTTAAAATATATTCATTTTTACATAACTTAAGACTCATTTACTTTATTCTGTCATCTCATAATTATAATAACGATAAAAGGTAAGAACAGATAACATGAGAAACAATAAAAGGTAAGAACAGATAACATGAGAAGCGGTCTGAAGATAAATAGCTTGTATCACAAAGAATGAGCATAGCATAACTAACACTATACATGATAAATAACAATTTAAATAAATAAGCCAAAGAAGAAAATGTACCAATTTTACTAGAAGGTGGGATTATATCCAAAATGATCACTGTTAACTTGAAATATTTTGAATGCTCGAGAAGAGGGGAGAATATTATGTGTTTAAGTTATGATCTTGTAAGAAAATGAAGGGATTGTATAACATTTAGCTAAATGTTGATTTTCACAAATTTGCATTCAAGTGCATTGCAATATAGGATCAATAATAATATGGCAGTGATTTATATTTTACCATATCCTTTTGTCAATGGAACTTCAAACATTTCAATCACAACTACGAGATCATTTACTAGCTTTGAAACTAAATAACTTAGGTTCTGAAATTGTTTCACTTCATCAATGTTTAAATGACAAGAGGGAAATTTTTCTGTTGTTCTTCTTCTGAGAAATAGTAAATAATAAGGAGATAAAAATGACACAATAGAAAGATCTTGGCTTTAAAGTAATCTATGTTTTGTCTATGGCTTGGAGCAGTTTCTGAAATGTAAGTTGAGGTACCTGTACAGATTTCTTTAGAAAACTTAATTATGTATTTTCCCTGTTAATTTAGATTATTAGAATATAATATTACTTATAATATTTCTTATATTTATATTATATAAAAATATAACTATAGATATATCATGTTCATAGTTCATACAAGTTTAAAAAACAAAATTACCAATTGAATATGATCATAATTTTAACATCAATAAAATTTAAATCAATAGCATTGATTTAATGTGTTGGATAATATAGATTTGCCAAAATGTGTACGATTATCTTACCATGAACCATGTGAAAAATTAATTCTTTCACTTTTTTCCTAATTAAACTATGAAAAAATTGGACTCATCAAGTATTCATTATGTATATATTGTCTTCCTTTTTCATTTCTCATTACTGCCAATCTGCTTGTAAATGCAAAAAACAAACATCAGCACTACATCACATGGCAAAATGTTTTTATAGTTATATTCTACATGATCATAAAATTCCTTAGATATTCTAAATAAAGCAAAACGATAAAGTTTATAATTACCCATGGACTAAATGTTCACAAAAATATGTTTTAACCATCACCTTGGAGAATAAGTCATTTAACTTATTTGAACCTCAGATTCCTCATGTGTTAAATGGGTGAAGAGAAATGTAGACTAGATGACTGAGTTTTATTTTTTTCCTTTTGTCATCCATAATTCAGTGAAAAACATTTAACATACATCCATTGAGTACCTAAATGTCCATAAATGTGCAGGGTCTGAGATTCTACTCTTCTTGAATGCTAAGAAGTTAGCCTGACATAGTTTCATGGATGTTGTCAGAAGTGACAAAAGAGTCTCAGGACAGAGCCAAGAGACGTTATTACTCATGGGTACAAAGAACTGTATGAACCTTACATTTGTATCATTATTTTCCTTTAACCACCAAATCCCGTGGGGAGGACATTAAGTGGTCCAAATAGGTACTGTGCATGCAGTGGGTTTGAATCATAGCTGAGGAAGTATAAAGGACTGCAAGCAAATCTGTCCTTTGCCTGGGAGGGAGACAATATCTTTATTATCTTGAACAGTAAGAAAAGAAAAGAAAAATACATGTCCTTGCTCTGGAAGTAGATACTACCTCTATTTTCCAAGGCTGTTTGTTACAAAAGTATCTTTAAGAAGGCAGTCTAGAACAAAAGGGTGTCAGATGCACCAGGAATTGCACTAAGCAGGTGGGAAAATGAACCCGAATAATTCACAGTCTTTATTCTCAGGGAGCTAACCAACTAGTGATGGAGAATCAATACTTAAGTAGTTTTACTGCAGTAAAGTAAGTGTTAAACAGAACGCTATGAACCCCTTGTTAGTTTACTGTATTAACAATGTAATTCACAAAGGAAAAGTGCCGTACAAAAGCTCAGGCACTGCAAGATCTCATTCTTGATTAACTCATCACCAACTGCGTTCAGCATCACACTGAATGGTCAATGTTATAAACTGAATGTTTGTGTTCCCTGAAAATCTATATGTTGAGGCTCTAATCCCCAGTGTGATAGTATTTGGGGATGGAATTAGGCTTAGATTAGGTTTCAAGAGTGGGAATTCGTGATGGGATTAATACCCTTATAAGAAAAGGAAGGCAGAGATCTCTCTCTCTCCCCAAATGTAAGTACTGAGGAAAGCCACATGAGCACACAGCAAGAAGGTAGCCCTCTATAAACCAGGAAAAGGGCCCTCACCAAGAACGGAATATATTGGCACCTTGTTCTTGGACTTTCCAGCCTCTAGAACTAGGAGAAACAAATGTCTGTTGTTTAAACTACAGACCAGTCTATGGTATTTTGTTACAGCAGCCTGAGCTGACCAAGACAGTCAATAAGGTTGCATAGTAAGGGTACTGAAACAATATGTGAATCCTGAATAACCTCCTGAAAACGTTATATGGTTTATTTAATGCAATGGTTTTCATACTTGGTTCCATATTTATTCATAAAATACATTTAACACTTTTCCTTATTTAATTATTTTATCTTGGCCATTTTCCCTGGATTCAATTTTGAAAAATAAATTATATACTTCACCTCACATGAGACCAGTTTGCAATGCACTGTAACTGCTTTTAAATTTCTAGTGAATTCTACCACAAAGGTGAAGCACTTAATCTGTAAAATATCCTTTGATGTTCTAACACTGAAGTTACTAGATAAGTATAGGGTACTCTTCTTGTTATTAATATTTATACTATTATACTAAGTAGGAAAAAGTATCATTTAAAAAATTCATTGTAAGCCTGCTATCATTGAGATTAAGAATGATAGTTCAAAGTAATAATTCATGGCTCATTTCTATCTGCAAATAGAAAATTTGAAAGTCAAGTCTAATTAGAAAATAGCATCATCATTCTTACAAACGATCCATAAACTGAGTTGTGATTCTTTTTTCCTTTCTTTGCAATTCTGTTCTGTTACAGCTTTACTTCCCTTATGACATTTTGATTTCACTTATGGAAGTTTTCTCTGAAAAGTGTCAATCCTAATCAGGTCTAAATTCTCCTTGGTAACATATTTTGTGTTAAATTTGAGGTGGACAGAGGAGCAGCAATCTCATTTTTAACTGAACTGACACCTGCCAGTCAGTTATCTAAATATAACTTTCACATGGTTTTAAGCCCTAGAGAAATTCTTCTGTATATTTTAGAAATTCAAAAAATTTTAGTAAGAAAAGTGATTTTCAAATAAGTTTTTAGTAATAACACTGAAATCACTGTAAATGACACATTTACCACTGAAGGTTTTCTTTTCTTTTCTTTCTTTCTTTTTTGTAAAATAAATTTCCAGTGCTAATGATTTTCCCCAAACATTATTCCATTTCATCTATTTTGTAAAAGGCTTATGTAAATACAGAGATTGCTTAGGTTCCCCTTTTACCTTTAGGGAAAAGCTTCTGTGCTTTTAAAAATCTTTAATCATTCTATCATCTTCTTTTCAACAAAACCCATTAAACATACATAAATCAGTTTGAGGGTAGAAAGGAATTTTGAATACATAAGATGCAATATGACATTTTACAGTTAATTTGGGTTTTAATTTACCTTCATTATGTAGAAAATGACACTCTTAAAAAAGAAAGAGAGAAAAGAAAATGACACCCTAGGCTTGATATTCAATTCAGAAGCAATAAGACAATTATTGGATCTCATTCTTACAGGATTCTGAGCAGATATATAAACTCTGTGACACCATAAGCAATCTATTATAATATTAAACACATGACTCATGATACACTTTAGCAATTATATATTATTTCCCTTTTTTGAAGAAGCAGAAAAAATCTCTTTCTTATATTAAACACAAAGGAAAGCAAGGAATATTTACACATAATGAAAGGAAAAGTTGTCATCTGTAAGAAAATTACTAGATCCTCTTTTTTTGAAAGAAGAATAGATTCATAAGAAGTTACAAAACAGTACAAATAGGTCCTAGGTACCCTTTAAACCCTTTTCCCCCAATGGTTACATCTTCCATAGTTATAATAGATTATCAAAACGAGAAAATTGATATTGGTAGAATCAGTGCTTAAAGTTTATGCCATTTATCAAATGTAGACTCATGGAACCTAAATACAGTCTAGATACAGCTCTATTCCACCTCCATTAAGATCTTCCTAGTTCTACCCGCCTCTAGTCACATTCACCCCCTTCCCCCTCACCATCTGTGGTGAGTTGAATAGCACTCCTCAAAAATTTGTTTCCTCCCAGAACCTGAGAATGTGACCTTATCTGGATATAGGATTTTTGCAGAAAGAATTAGTTAAGGATCATGAGATGAATTCATCCTACATTTAGGATGAAATCTAAAGCCAATGACTTGTATCCTTAGGAGAAGAGGAGAGGACACACAAAAACACAGAGAAGTCACATGAGGACAGAGGCATAGACTGGAGTTATGCGACAAGCCAAGGAATGCCAAGAGTGGTCAGCAGCCACCAGAAGCTAGGAGAGGCATGGAACAATGTTTCTCAGGGGCTCCAGAGGAAACCCTGCTGACACTTTGATTTCTAGCCTCCAGAACTGTGAGGATAAATTTGTTTTAAGCACCTGGTTTGTGGGACTTTGTTACATCAGCCCTTGGAAACTAAATAAACTATTCTTAAATCCTGACTACTACTAATATGTTCTCTACCTCTTACAATTTTGTCATTTAGAGAATGCTATATAAATGAAGTCAAACAGTATGTGACCTTTTGAAATGAGCTACCTCACTCAGAATAATACTCTTGAGATCCATCCAAGTTGCTGCATGTATCAATAGTTCATTCCCTTTTATCATGGAATAGTAGTCCCCAATGTAGCTGTAGCAGAGGTTTAATCATTCATTCACCTACCCAGGGACATTTTGATTACAAACAGAGCTTCTATGAACATTTATGGACAGGCTTTTATGTTCTTAAATTTGTCAGGAATAAGTGTCCAGGAGTGTGATTGCTGGGTCATATGATAAGTATATGTTTATTTATTTTTTAAAGAAACTGAAAATTATTTTTCAAAGTGACTATACCATTTTACATTCAAACCAGCCAGTTTCTCTGCATCCTTGCCAGCATTTGGTACTGTCATTCTGTCATTATGTTTTATTTTAGTTGATGCAATAGATGTGTAATGATATCTCTTCATGGTCCTTAGTTTGTATTTCCCTAATGGATACTGATGTCGAACATCCTTCCATGCGCTTAATTTCCATGTGCTTATTTTCCATCTGTATATCCTCTTCAGTAAAATCTCATGTCCTTTGCCCATTATCTAATTGAACTGACTCTGTTTTTTATGTTTTTTGGTTTTTTCCTATTTTTGTTTGTATGTTTGTTTGTTTGTTCCTTAAGAGTCATAACGAAAGTGGAGAGAAAAGGGTAGACCAGGTCCTCAGGACCTGAGGACAGTGGTGATCTCTCTGGACTTCCTTCTGCCTCATATATATCAGACTGAGTGGCTGGGTTCTGGTCAAGGCGCCAAACCAGAAATATCAATACGTGCAGACCAAAAAACAAAACAAAAGCAAAACAATAACAACAAAAGAACAAAAGCTTTTCTCTCTAGTACAAGGGCCAGAAAAAGGGCAGGCTAGCAACACAGAAAAACTTTTAACAATAACCATTCTACTTCAGGGATGCACCAAAGAAAAAACTGTGATCCTACCACCAGCCCTCCAGAAATTCCAAGTGCAGAGCCTAGACGTGAACACTAATCAAACAGTAATGACTCACTCCAAATTTCTGCCAGGGTGGTATCAGAGTATGGAGCTGGGACTTTCATCCCAAATGAGTGACAATGAGCCCCCAGTGTGACGTCAGTAGAGATCACCTAGGGAGCCCATACTTCTATCCCGATGCATCAGCGAGGAGGTGTCCTTCCTCACTCCAAAGGGGCAGTTTCAGAGGACGCCTAGGGAAAAATCAGGATTTCCACCACTGCTCAGCAGTAATGAGGTAACCTCCTCTTCTCACACAGGATACTATTAACAGCGGTCTAGTAGGGAGCCTGAATTAGCAAACCAGCACAGCAACCTATCCAGCCACCTGCCCGGCCGTGAGGAGGAATCCTTCTCTGCCCAATCCTGGATGTCAAGAAAGGAAAACAGAAAACCTAGATTCTAACCACTTCCAGCCGTGAGGAATTGTCCTCATCTCTCATAACTTGGAATTGTATCACAAGAAGCCTGCTAAAACACAAGATTTAAATAATAGCTACAGTTTCATGCACAATGCCCCAAATGTAGAAGTTTTGACAGAAAATCGCCAAGAATAAGGGAGATCCCAACTTCAGTGAGGAAAGACAATCAACAGTTTGTCAACAATAAGATGATACCAATATAAGAATTGTCTGACAAGGATTTAAAAACAGCCTTCATGAAAATGCTTCAACAGCAATTACAAATATCCTTGAAAGAAATAAAAAATAGAAAGTCTCAGCAAAAAATAGTAGAAACAAGATTCAAGTAGAAACTTTATAGTGAAAATTACAATGACCAAAATTTTAAAACTAGTTGAATGGGCTAAGCAGCAGAATGGCGAAGAAAGATGAAAAAAATCAGTGAACTTGAGATGAAACAATAAAAATTTTCCAACCTGAACAACAGAGAAAATCGACTGGAAAAAAAAAAAGGTGAACAGAGACTCGGGGACATGTAGGAATATAACAAAAGGTCTATCATTCATGTTACGGGAGTTTCAGAAGAGTAGGAAAAAAGATATTGGGCCTGAAAAATATTTGAGGAAATAATGGATAACAGGAAAATCTCAAATTGCTTGGAAAGTAAACAGCACACCTACATAATGAAAGGGTCAAAGATAAAGTCTAAAGAAAAAAAAAATTTTAAATACATGGCACTCAATGAAAATGAAAATATAACAACAATATTTCATGGAGAAAGCTAAAATAATTCTGAGAGAGAAATGTATAGCATGAAATGTTTTTTTAGAAAACAAGAAAATATCAAAAATCTAAGCCGCTCAATATACTAGAAAAAGAAGAGCAAATTAAAAATACAAAGCAAGCAGAAAGAAGGTAACAATAACAGTAAGAGCAGAAAGCAATGAAAATGAAAAGGCAAAGGCAATAAAGAAAATCAGTGAAACAGAGGATACCACTACAGACCCTACACACAACAAAAGTATAAGGTAATTTACAAACAAATACTCACATTTGACAACTTAGATGTAATGGACCAATTTCTGGAAAAGTACAAACGCCCACAATGCACCCAATTTAAAATAGATAATTTGATGAACACTATAACTATTCAGGAAATTGAAATTTTTCTTTAAAAACTCTCAAGAAAGAAACCTCCAGGCCCATATGATTTCACTCACAAGTTCCACCAAACATTTAAAGAATTAACATCAATTCTACACAATCTTTTCAAAAACAAGAGGAAACACTTTCCTATTTATTCTATGAATCCAATTTTATTTATCAAAACCAGAAAAAGGCAACATAAAAAGAAAAGTACAGACCATATCTCTCATTAATCAAGATGTAAAAATTCTCAAAATATTAGTAAATATAATTCAGAAATACATTTTTAAAGTATAAATCATGACCAAGTGGTTTTTATTTCAGGTATACAAGCTAGTCCGAAACTGTAAAATTAATTAATGTAATCCATTTTATCAACAAGCAAAAGGAGAAGAATAACATGACAATATCAAGTGACGCAGACAAAGCATTTGGAAAAAATCAACACCCATTCATGATAAAACTCAGAGAAATAAGGATATAGAGGGACTTCCGCACATTGATAACAAATATCTACCAAAACAAACAAACTTATAGCACATATCACACTTATAAAAGACTTAAAATTTTCCACCAATGATTAGGAACAAGGCAAGGGTGCCCACAATTACCACTGGTCTTTGAGTTAGTTGTGGAAGTTCTAACCAGCAAATAAGCCAAGAAAAGGAAATAACATGCAAACATGAGAGGAGATGAAATAAACCCTGTCTTCTATTTGCAGATGATATGATCTATGTAGAAAATTCCGAAGAATCTATAAGCAAACTGCTAGAACTAATAAGTTATTCAGCAAAGCTGTAGTATACGAGATCAACATACAAAATCTCATGAATTTCTAGATCCTATAAATGAATACTTAATAAATGAAATAAAAAACACAATACCGTCATTATTGGGCGCAAGGGTACGAGTGAGAAGCGGATGGAAGCAACGTGAGCGTAGAAGGCAGTGCCAGCACGCCGAAGGTCCCAGGAAGGGGCTCCCCAGAAACTTCATCGTGAGCGCCAGCGTCAGAACTGGAGAGCCCTCCCACAGCTCCCGCACCTGCCCAAGAGGTGCTCCAGTGCGCATGCGTAGCAAGGGTCTCTCTGCACCTGCTCTCACTAGCTGGCGACCTCTCGGGGCAGCCAGGTGGAGCCTGTTGTGGTGCTGCAGTGTGAGCTGAGGAGGTGTTGGGCACTCCTCGCCATGTTGTTACTGCTTCTCCCCGCCCAGGCTGAGGCAACTCACGGAAAACATGGCAACCACGATTTAGTAAAAAATACATATATATACCATTTTACAATAATTCAAAAAATATGAAATACTTTTGTGTAAATTTAATGAAACATGTATAGGACTTTATATTGATAATGATGAAACACTAATAAGATCTACATAAATTGAGAGAAACACCATTTAAATGGATTGAAAGATTCAACATAGTAAAAGTCAGTTCTCAAATTTATAGAGTTTTAATGCAATTTCTATCAAAATTCCATCGAAATTTTTTGTAGATATAGCCAAGATCATTCTAAAATTCATATGGAAATATAAGGGAAGTAGAATAGCAACAAAATTTTGAAAAATAAGAATAATTAGCAAGATTATTCTACCTGATCTGATGACTTATAAAGCCACAATAATCAAGACCATGGTAATGGCAGAGGTATAGACAGGTAGATTGGGGGAACAGAATAGAGAATCCAGAAATAGTCCCACGTAAGTGTGGTCAGCTGATTTTTGACAAAGATACATTTGCAATTTAATGAAAAAAACAAAAGCATTTTACAGCAAATGGTGCTGGAGTAATTAGCCAAAAAACAAAAAGTACCTCAAAATGCATTATAGATTCAAATGTGTATCATAAAACTATAAAAATTCTGGAAGATAACACAGGAGAAAATCTCCTGCATCTAGGGCTTGGTGAAGAGTTCCTAGACAGTCATCAAAGGAGTGATCAGTAGAAGAAAAAAAATCAATAAATTGGACTTCATCAAAGCATTTTTTTTCTGCAAAAGACCCAATTAAGAGATGAAAAAAGCTACAACCTGCAGAAAATACTTGCAAACCTTATATGTAACAAAGGACTCATCTCAAACATATAAATAAATTTAGACCCTAGTTTATATCTTTTTACAGTATACTATTTTCTAAATCTTTTTTGAAATTAATTAGCTAATTAGATCATGCCTGATGCAAATGTACTATTTTTACGAGTGCAATGGGAGGTGAACTTCATGAAAAAGCACAGTCCAGAAAATGGATATTTTTTATCTTTTAGCAAATAGGCAAAAAAAATCATTTATGTAACTAAAATGTTAAAAAATATTTTATGCCCAACAGTTTGGGCATGTTGTAGCTCGATATGCCTGGCAAGTCACTGCCTATAAAGGCTGCACACAACATTTACTGTTCATTGTTTAACAATGCCTAAACTAATAGAATCTTTGTCCTGTACATTTCATTTTCCACCATGCAACTCTCAAGTCTTTGAGACAATGGCTTGCTGCACATTTTATGATTCCTTTTGATTAAGAATCTAGCAGGCTTCTATTATATAAAGTTTTAGAATAGGCAGAAATAATCTGTGGTTACAGAAACCAGATCTTTAGCAGTTTAGGGCCATAGCGTAGGAAGGATTGATTGTAAAGGACAGTGAAGGAACTTTCGGGGATGACTGAAAGTTTCTGTATCTTAAATAGCGGTGGTTACATGACTATGTATTTGTCAACATTTACCAAATGTTTACAGCTGATGCTCTATCAAGTTTTGGGCTTTCAATTAATTTTGAAGACCAGTTCACCTACGTTCAATACTGGGAAACGTCCACCAGCAGTTCTTTTGATCTTGGGTAATTTATCATCGATAGGAAGTCACTTACATTTCTGATCTCTAGGCCCTGCTGAGCTTCCACTCCCACCACACCTGACCCATATTCTTTGCTGATATCTCTGGTGATATCTCTATGCTCCAAACAGGCCCTTTATCTAAATACTTTTAGGCAATTAGAGAGAATGCCAAAGGCTATTCCTGAGACTGTCAGACCTTGATTGTTTTCAGCTTGAAATAATCTTCATGTCTGATGAAATAAAATTCATATTTTATGGCAAGAGGAGAAAAATTTTAACGTAAAATTTTTCTTTGCCCTTTTGGGCCTCCTCCCTTCCCTTTAGTGTATTGTGCATCTGCATTAACCAGACCTCCTTAGGAGATAACATTCTTTCTTAATCTCATCAAAGATCATAACTCCTTAGGAGATAACCTTCCTTCTTAATCTTGTAAGTGGCCACAATTACCCATGATCCACTACAGCTTTGTAGGTATAGAACTAGATTGTGTAAACTGTCAATAACCTGTGATTTGACATATAATCCTTTGTCTCAAAAATTTATATAACTGTTCTTTGACTTCTAACTGGCAGAATGGTCCTCAGAGCTTTGTGGAAGACTGTCTCTTGGGTTATAATCCTCAAGTTGGCTTAAATAAAGTTTTCCATTTCTTTCTTGGATTGATAAATGATTAATTTTTCATTGACATGTCAAAGATATATTTTGGGGTGGTAAATTTTGCTTCCCTACAAAAGCAACAAAATTGACCCTCAATAGAGAACTGATGAATAAAATATGTTACACCTACAATGAAGTACTCTGCAGTTGTAATTTTAAATTAAAATTGGAATATCAACATCAACTCTTTAAAAAAATACATTTATAAGCTTAACTCTATTTATTGTAAAGTGACAGAAGTACTCTTATTCAATCCCCAGCTGTATTTCCAAAGTTTCCTTTATTAAAAGGACATCTTTAATAAATTTACTTTTCAAAAATGTATCATATATCTATTTTTATTTCTTAGGAAAATTATTAGGGGTATACAATTGGATGAACAGATAAAAACTTTACAGTTTTTGATTCATGTACCTGAATTTTCCTCAATAAAAGTTATGCCTTTTCACACTCTTATCAGCAATGTATGGAAATGCCAATTTTATAGCACTTTTATAGATACTGGTTTAATTAGTGAGTTTGAATATTTTCAAACATGATGGATAAAAAACTGGTATCTTATAGTTCTCATTTAAATTTCTTTGTTGTCTAGTAAAATAAAATAATTTTTCAAAAGTCTCTTTTGCAATTAATATTGATACTTATTTTTTAATTTCCATCTGTGATCTTGGCCTGTCTCCCAATTCAGGTATTCAAATTGTGCTTACTTCAGATCCTATAAATATTTTTAACAGTGCAAATATTTATCTGTTAAGCATGTTGCAAATTTATTCCAGTATGTCATTTCCATCTTTCAGCTGCTTTTTAAAATTATATTTTGTGAGTAATGCAAATAAATTCTGTAATGTAAAACTTTCAAAGAACCATTATATAAGTATACAAACACAATGTGTAATCCAAAACAAAGTGCAAAAAATATGAAGCATAAAATTATGTTCAGGCTTCCCTGGTGGTGCAGTGGTTGAGAGTCCGCCTGCTGATGCAGGGGACACGGGTTTGTGCCCCAGACCGGGAAGATCCCACATGCCGAGGAGCGGCTGGGCCCGTGAGCCATGGCCGCTGAGCCTGCGCGTCCAGAGCCTGTGCTCCGCAATGGGAGAGGCCACAACAGTGAGAAGCCCCCGTACCGCAAAAAAAAAAAAAAAAAAAAAAAAATTTATGTTCATTATAGATATTAACTTGAAATTCTTATGATTGGTTTCCAGGTTGGATTTATGGATGAAAAATATCTCCTTTCTTTGGAAATTTAAAACTACTCTGGACATATTGACCAAATTTCCTGTACATAAAAGCATATGTAATATTTTACTTTCCAGAATCCGTCTGATATTAGCCTACAATCTCAGTTTTAAACAGCTAAAAATATTGACTAATGGAGTAAGTCCTCCAGTTGCAGACATTCTAATTTGTAAAGTTTTGCCTTATTTTTGACTCTTTCAGATGTTGCCTCCTTTTTAAAATTCAAATATATCTTCAAATTGGACTATTGTTAAATTGCTACAATTATTCTACATATGCTGAAATAAAAAGCAGCATTTGGAGGTAATCTGAGTTAGATTAATTCTTGGAGTTAGAATAAACATGGCGCTCAATGATTATTACATGTTTTTGTTAGATGGAAAACCTCTACCTTTTGACATTATAGTGCTTAGGGCAGATTTATTTGAATTTATTTGAATTTGTGGGAGATTCTGTCAGGGAGGAAGAAATTTTCCTCTACCTTTCTAGGTTCTTCTGGCTGGTCTAAGAATTAAACTGACATAGATTAACAGGAAAAAAGCAAACAGAGGTTTAATAACATGTATATGTTGGAGAGACACAGGACAACGGAGTAATTAACCAAAATGAAAACCTTCACATTAAATACCACTTTCAGCTAAAGACAATAAGAGGATGTTGGGGGTAGTGGTTTGGAACTTCAGAGGAAAGGAAGGCAATTCACATGTAGTTGATGGAAAAGCAAATATTTGCTCCCAGGCTGAGACAGTGGGACTCAGCATGAACTCTGTTCTTTAGGCCACACCACCCTTAATCCATACTCTTTGCAAATATCTCTGGTAATATCTCTATTCTGGAAACTGGCCCTTTATTTAAACTCTTTAGGCACTCAAGGGGGAAGTAAAAAGAAAGATTTCCTGACTCTTCTGTTTCTTAAAAATAATCAGCCTAAATTAATCCTTATGGGAAAGAGATACTGTGGGGGGGGGGGGCAAATTTTGCTCCCCTACAGTCCTAATCAATCACTGCTCTAGCACACACTAATTATTATACAAATCAAATGCAAAGTCAAATTCAAAACTGCAGAGAAATTAAATTCCCAGAACAACAGAGAATCCTTGAGATATTAAAACTTGTCTAGAGTATAACGGCATTAAATTAGTAATGCTGAAACAATTCATTAAAATCTGGAGCTTCCTTTTAATAAATATACTTAGTAAAGAAATAAATTTTATATCATCTAATCATTTATGGTCATTTAGATTGAATGACTAAAAGTGGAATCTTAGTCCTCATTCCATATCCCTTTCCTTCCCCACTGCACACCCGCCCCCTGCCAAAAAAAGGCAAGTTTTATAGTTTTTACTTCCAAGATAACATTTTAGGTCTTCATCTATCCTAAGCCACATTTAAGATATTTAAATTTTGACTAAGTAAGTTTGGATGTCTATCTCACTTTGTTTTTGCACTTGACTTTCAGCAGATTTGACATTTGTTCCCACCTTCTAGTCAACAACTTCCAATGCTTTTCAAACTTGCCATTTTGGGAATTCTTAACATATTTTGGATTCAATTTTTATTATTGAAATTAGAGAGTAGAATTCAGCATATTTAGTAAAGAAATAAATTTTGTTTTCTACATTGCAATTCCAGGCACAGCCATTTCAATGGGGATTTGAAAAATGGATTAGAGAATTGTAGCTGTTAATTGATCTGATTCTCTAATTAGCAGGATAGACATCTGTCCGATGACTTTTTTCTTCCAAGAATTTTGGCTTTTGGGTAACAGAAGGTATTCACTTGCTATGGGTATGATGACTGTTAAATTTTGAGAGCAACTGTGTTATTAAGCAACTGTCTCAGAAACAGTTTGGCCCCTTCACCCTGCCTTTGTTGCTTTGTGGATGCCTCTCAGGCCTGGCTTATTAGCCAGAATACCCAAATCAATGGGAGCTCTTGGGCAGCTGGAGGCAAGGCTGCCACTTGCATTGTAATTTTGCTTATGATATCTTTTGATGTACAGAAAACTTGAATTTTTTTATTCAGTCTCTACTGCTTGCTTCCTTACTTTTATGCTTAGAGATCATTTCCCCAGTCAAATATAAGAATCATTCAGGGGTATTCTAATTATTTTATGATTCTTTCTGTTTTAATATTAAATCCATCTAAAATATATTTTGTATAAATTGAGGAGAATCTTATCATTGTAGAAAATCACTGCTGCTCCATTTATAGAATTGACCCTTTTTAAAAATGTTATTAATATGAATCTGACTGAAATTTCTCTTGTGTACTACTAACATTTTGGCTAAACTTCTGTCAGTATTTCTGGATCATTTATTATTTTATTGTTTAATAATGGTATAAGGGACTCCTTTTTTACTGTGGAGTTTAATGGGGATGCCTTTTAATTTTCAAAATAAGTAATATTGTTATTGTTGTTTTATATAATATTACTTTTCATATAATAGTTATTTTTTAATTTTTAGTTTACTCTAAGTTTTTATTCTATTTTGATTTTTTTTAATTTTGGAAATAGTTTTTGAAACATCTATACAGATGAGATGAAATTTATAAGAGATTTCTTTATATTGGCCCATTCTTAGTCTTAGAAAGACTAAGCCACTTTCTATTCTACTTAAGTAGCTTAGTCTTTCAAAATTTCTGCTGAATTGAATGTGATTATTTTTGAAGAATATGGAGTAATAAATAAGATAGACCAATATTTTTCTTTTGCATGCTTGCTTTATCAGGTTTTGGTTCACAGTTATGTAATAAGTGTCATGGAAAGAACTGACAGTGTTCATACTTTTTCTGTGTTCTAGCGGAGAATTTATGACAAGGAAAGGTGGTGTCTTAAAAGTTAAAAAATAAAAAGTCACCTCTTAGACTGTCTGAGCAAAAAATCTTTGCTGGAGCTATAAAAAGTCAGTAATCTGAACCTGGAAGGGGATACGGTGATGAAATGGATATCTTTTCCTCAAATCACTCTCTTGAACCATGCTTACACCCAGCCCAGACCCACACATCTCAGTCCTCTGAAAGAAGAACTGCAGGCCCAGGGTAATGGTTAAGGACAGTATTTGGAACCAGACACATTTAGGTTTGAATGCCAACTTTGATCTGACAAATCTGATTTTACCTTTCTAAGTCCCAGTACATGCTAACGTAAAATGGAATAAAAATACCCTGCTATAAAAATTTATACTCAATTTATATTCAAACAAGACCTTACAAGTCAAGGATTAGTGAAAGATTTGGAAAGAAGGCATTTTGCTCTTTCACTATTTTTTAAGAAATCCAAGAATACCATGTCTCCACCTAATACTTGATGTAAAAATAAGTTATCCATCAGGTAATTCTTAAAAGAATTGAATTTTCCTACATTGTCAACAAATATATTTTAAGTGCTTGATCCATACTCTTATAAAGGTCTCATATTTCTTTGACCAAAGACTGTCAATTCTAGACTGATTGAAGTTCTCTGTATTAATGTAAACTGCAGCTACTGCCAAAGAAAAATGGGTCATTAATCTTTTTTTATTGCTATCAACAAAATGGATATCATTTTTTGAAATAAAAAGATATAATCCACGTTCATTTTAGGATACTAAGAAACAGTTTCTGCTTTGAAAAATAACAATATAAACGCCGTATAAAGAAAATTAAAGGAAAACAACAATGTTACTTAGATGTTTTATGCCCAGTAACCATAAAACTGACCATCTGAATATCTGAGTGGAGACAATAATTAGATACTTCTTATTTTGCCTTTGCAGATCAAGAATGTTGCCTACCATATCAGTAAACAAAGAATGTGTGGCCATCAAGCCATTAGCCACTGCATCCACCAACAACAGCACACACTGAGGGAATTCAGGATAGAGAAAAACAGAATATTGGCCCTAGATAGTTATAAGGTTCATATCAAAGGAATAATTTCAATAAGCCCAGACTCTTGCATCTTCCCATACATAGAAAAGCACTAAATTCATTAACTCAAGATGTCTGGTTTTCTTTAACAGTAATCTTTTGATGTTCTGACTACCTGGGGGTTTTTCCAAAAACTCCTACATATCCTGGCTCCTCCCTTACCTTTTCAGAACAGTCCCTCAGAGCTATCTGAGAGGCTGTCTCCCCCGTTTAAGTCCTCAGTTAAGTCCACCGAAAAAAACATAAATAGGGTTCTAGAAATTCTAGAGGGGAGTCCAACAATTCGCTGGTAAAGGGAAGATTTGAAGATATTTTATAACTCTTTAGATGAGATTGAGAAAATTCATATTCTTCATCAAAGAATGGGTGGGAGAAGTGTAAGCTGATGAAGACTGTTGACCTAAAACAGACTACCAGATATTTCTGCAACAAAAATGAATTTTTTTGAGATTAGTAAAGAATTGCAATTCAGGGCCAGCACCCATGGTGAGCCAGGTGCAAGTCAAGGCACAGCAAGGGAAGGAGAACTCTTTTATAGAGTGAAAAAGGAAGTTGAGAGGGCTATAGTAAACAAAGAGTCCATGGCTTTTCACTGGCTGAGAGGTTGCCAGGAAAGAAGAGGAGTCTTCTTCCTGGTGGGCTCTGCTATCCTCACAGGGCATGCAAGATCCCCCTTCTGGTCTCTCGACTTTATCTAATTGAGGTTTCTGCTTATTAATTTTTTATAAGATTATGACCAAGGGATGAGACAGTGTAGAAGAACAGTTCATCACTGTCTAATATTAATAGGCTTTGATTGTATAAACATATATTCTCCTTTTTTTAAACAGGAAAACACCTTTCTTTGAATTTATTATTCACCTTTATACTGCAACACTCAATACTAATACAATTTATGTACTATTCTTGGCTAGGGAAATACTAGGGAAATATTCTGCATCATTCTAACCACTATCATGTTCAAAACATCTAGTATGTCACAGGGGTTTAAAGATGATTTTATTGAATTCTAATTGTTTAACTTCTTGTGTACACTTAATATAGTCATGATAAACTGATCTCTTTTAAAAACCAAATATAAGAAGAAATGCATTGAGCTTTTAGTAATTCTCAACAGGTATAGATAGACTCTACCAAGTAATTTTAAGGTTGATATTTTCATTAACAGAAGCCAATCTACAAACTTTCAGTTGTTTACTAGTTGACTTATTCTTTCAAGTGCTTTCATTATTCTTGGGACCTAAGAGAAGAATCTAAGCATTATTAGCTCTATGATGGGATTATGATTATAGATAAATTCAGAAATTAAAGACTGCTGTTCCTGGAATAGACTCTAGCCACTCCTGGATACCTGACTGGAGTAGCCTGTGAGTTATCATTAATAAATTTATATCAGAACTTGACAAAGAAGAACTATAAACCTCTAGTTGAAAAGAATGTTACAATTTAGCTCAGCGATTTTTTTCTTTTAATTAGTATCCATGGCAATTATCTTCTGGACATCCTTGAACTGCTAAAATCATAATCAAAACTGTGTGTCTACATAAGTGAGTTTATCTAGGTAGATGGCCTACAGATTTTTATCAGATTATTTAAGAGGACTTTGATCCAAAAAGAACAAGAACACATTTATTATAACACACACACACACACACACACACACACACACACACATTCTCTCTCTCTCCCCCCCTTTTTCCCTCTGCCTCTCTTTCTCTTTTTCTCTTTGAGTAAACCAAAGTCCAGAGAGGCAAGTAGACTGGCCCTAACGGCACTTGTCCTTGTCACACAGTAAAACGGAGTTGGGACCAGAACTGCGTTCTTCTGGTTTATCTGTCCAACTCTTATTTCCATTATACTAACGGTCTTTTGTCTCTTGTCAATATTTTGAAAGCATGAGTCTTACATTATGGTATGTAATCTACTAGTGCATTATCAAATATGACAAATAATGATAGGAAGATATACCCTCTTCAGTATTTATATATGCATTGTATCATTTTGCTTACTTAGGATCAGAACAAACTAAAATTCTTCTTTTCTCTGACTCCTAGGCAAAATTGTTGGGTCTAAAATAAGAATGTCCTTCGCACATGTTTGATTGGTTGTCTGACAGGCTTTGGTATTTGAAACTAATTGAATTATTAACCTACATATACCAAAATTAAGTGTTTTAATGATAGTCACATTAGAACTTGATGAATGGTTATTAGATGTCAACCTTATGCTTCTTACTCTTAAACAGCTGTCTTAAAGTAAACAGCAGGCCCTTATATCAGAATAATAGTTCAATATATTTTAAACATTCCCAATAAAATCTATATATGCCTAAAGTTCAAACTTGGGGAAATATTATTATTCCCCTATGTCTTTTAAAATTCCCAATATTATTTATCACAGTATCATATTCCTTCATCTTTTGTAATTTATTGTATCAGCCACATTGCACCAGGACTTTGAAATTATTAACTCATTCAAATCATCAATCCATTTTATTATTTTTTAATCCATTTTAAATAGTATTACTTTCCAAAATAGTTCTATCATTCCAATGCATTTTTCACTATTCTTGCTTCCCTAAAACTGAGGTTCTTAAGCATACAATTAGGTGATATTTAGATCAGATGACCATCCTTTAAATATATTGTTCTTTCCAAAATTATGTAACACTGACAAAAGTCACACAAGCCTCAATATAAATGGAATTATATTGTTAGAATGGAGGAGTTTGGTGGAGAAATATGTATTTTAGGCCTTATTATAATTTTAATTTCTGATATCTTTTGGAGATTCTATTGCAAAGATACTTTTTAAATGTGTAGCATTTTTCACAAAATTATAATACAAAGACACTGCTTGCATATTACTCTGTTATTTCATAACATAGATGGTGAACTAAAAAAGGAGCTAAGGACAAAAAAAATAAAAGAAAGAAAGAAGACTTAGAACTTTCAGCATGGTAAATAATTCATATCATGGCACAGTATATTACTAAATATTTTAAGTTACATTAAAGAAAACATAAAGAATTGTATCAAAATCTCATTTAGAAAATTTCAAGTATATAATACATTTTATTCACTATAGTTCTCACCACACACATGCAAAAAAGTAAGCATGTGTGGTGATAGGTAAATTAGCTTGATTGGGGGCATCATTTCACAATGTATATGTTTTCAAAATATCACCTTATACACATTAAATATATACAATGATTATTTGTTAATCATACCTCAATAAAGCTAAAAATAAATACACATAAATGAATTAAATGTTGATTAACCTAAAAAAAGGGTAAGAGTTGTTCTCATTTGAATTACGCAGGCTTAAAAAAATTAATATGCAAAGACAAGGACTTATCGCCTTCTACACATCAATTAACAAACAGGAAGATACAGAATAGAGGAAAGAAACTTAGAAGTCTGGATCTTTAATGTGAGAACCTGAAACTCTGGAAGATGATCTAGATGCAGAGTTGCCCAATAGTTGGCCAGATTCATTGGACATCTGAAGAAAGGAAGATTGCAGTTAGGTGAATAATTGTGAATATATGGTGTCATAAATAATATTTCAAAGTATCTGCCACAATCATGTGATATAAAAGACATATGTATTACTAACATCACCATGGTTTGTTGTCTACAGTTATAATTAAATGAAAGACTAAAGTTCAATTAAAGATTAGGGAAAATAAAGATGTAGTATTTTCCTCATCCAAGTTCAGTAATCTGTTAATTCTATCTATAAAAGCCAGGTTATAAAACTGGTTTCTAATAAAGTATCTGAAATTTTCCAGTAATATGTGTAACTTATGAAAAAAATACAATAAATACTACATTATTTTCTACTTTCTCTTTACTTACAAATTAGTGACACAAAATGGGCTTAAAATACATTTAAAAATTTCGGCCAAATTTACACAGCATCGATAAATAGTAGATATCAAAAAGATGTGTTGACTAAAGATAAAAATATAGGTGAAGGGGCTTCCCTGGTGGCACAGTGGTTGAGAGTCCGCCTGCCGATGCAGGGGACACGGGTTCATGCCCCGGTCTGGGAAGATCCCACATGCAGCTCCATGGCTGGGCCCGTGAGCCATGGCCGCTGAGCCTGCACATCCAGAGCCTGTGCTCCGCAACGGGAGAGGCCACAGCAGTGAGAGGCCCGCATACCACACACACACACAAATATATATATATATATGTGTATATATATATGTGTGTGTGTGTGTGTGTATATATATATATATGAAGGGAATTAAGAGACACAAACTTCCTGTTATAAAATAATTCATGAGGATGTACTATATAACATAGGAAATGTAGTCAATAATATTGCCATAACTTTGAATGGTGACAGATGGTTACTATACTTATTGATAACGCACATCAATTCAAATCATTCTGCTGTACACCTGAAACTAATATAATATTGTATGTCAACTACAATAAATAAAAATTTAAGCACACTTATTTATAGATTCAGAAAAGTTACAGAAAGCAAATGAATAGTAAATGATAAGAGAAGAACCTGCAGACACATGAAAATCAATGGAAAGAATGGGATGGGTGGATAGTATGATGAGAATTCAACAATTTTTCATTACTGGTGTCGTCTAAGTTTAGTTTGATGTAGTCCCATTTGTTCATTTTGCTTTAGTCACCCTTGTCCAAGGAGACAGACCAAAAATATATTGCTGAGACCTATGTTAAAGAGCATACTGCCTATGTTTTCTTCTAGGACTTTTATGGTTTCAGGTCTTACAATTAAGTCTTTAATCTATTTTGGGTTTATTTTTGTATATGGTATAAGAAAGTGGTTCAGGCTTCTGGGAAGATGGCGGAGGAGGAAGACACGGAGATCACCTTCCTCCCCACAGAAACACCAGAAATACATCTACACGTGGAACAACTTCTACAGAACACCTACTGAACGCTGGCAGAAGACCTCAGACCTCCCAAAAGGCAATAAACCCCTCACGTACCTGGGTAGGGCAAAAGAAAAAAGAATAAAGAGACAAAAGGATAGGGACGGGACCTGCACCAGTGGGAGGGAGCTCTGAAGGAGGAAAGGTTTCCACACACTAGAAGCCCCTTCGCAGGGGGGAAACTGCGGGTGGCGGAGGGGGAAAGTTTCGGGGCCAAGGAGGAGAGCACAGCAACAGGGGTGCGGAGGGCAAAGTGGGGAGAGATTCCCGCACAGAGAATCGGTGCCAACCACGAGAGGCTTGTCTGCTCACCCGCCGGGGTGGGCGGGGCTGTGAGCTGAGGCTCGGGCTTCGGGCGGAGCACAGGGAGAGGACTGGGGTTGGCTGCCTGAACACAGCCTGCAGGGGATTAGTGCACTCCCTAGCCGGGAGGGACTACGGGGAAAAGCCTGGACCTGCCAAAGAGCCAAGAGACTTTTTCTTCCCTCTTTGTTTCCTGGTGCACGAGGAGAGGAGATTAAGAGCGCTGCTTAAAGGAGCTCCAGAGATGGCGCAAGCCGAGGCTAACAACGCGGACCCCAGAGACGGGCATGAGATGCTAAGGCAGCTGCGGCCGCCACCAAGAAGCCTGTGTGCAAGCACAGGTCACTATCCACACCTCCCTTCTGGGGAGCCTGTGCACCCCGCCACTGCCAGGGTCCCGGGATCCAGGGACAACTTCCACAGGAGAACGCACAGCGTGCCTCAGGTTGGTGCAAAGTCACACTGGCCTCTGCCGCCGCAGGCTCGCCCCACACTCCGTGCCCCTCCCTGCCCTGGGCTTGAGTGAGCTAGAGCCCCCGAATCAGTGGCTCCTTTAATCCCGTCCTGTCTGAGTGAACAACAGATGCCCTCGTGGGACCTACATGCAGAGGCGGGGCCAAAACCAAAGCTGAGCCCCCGGGAGCTGTGAGAACAAAGAAGAGAAAGGGAAATCTCTCCCAGCAGCCTCAGAAGCAGCGGATTAAAGCTCCACAATCAACTTGATGTACCCTGCATCTGTGGAATACATGAATAGAAAACGAATCATCCCAAATTGAGGAGGTGGATTTTGAGAGCAAGATTTATGATTTTTTCCCCTTTTCCTCTTTTTGTGAGTGTGTATGTGTATGCTTCTGTGTGAGATTTTGTCTATATAGCTTTGCTTCCACCATTTGTCCTAGGGTTCTATCTGTCCGTTTTTTTGTTTTGTTTAATTTTTTTCCTGTTTTTTGTTCTTAATAATTATTTTTTATTTTAATAACTCTATTATATTTTATCTTACTTTATTTGATTTTACTTTATCTTCTTTCTTTCCATTTTCCCTTCCTTCCCTCCTTCCTTTCTTCCTTCCTCCCTCCTTCCCTCCTTTCTTTCTCTCTTTCAACTTCTACTAATTCTTTCTTTCTACTTTTTCTCCCTTTTATTCTGAGCCATGTGGATGAAAGGCTCTTGGTGCTGCAGCCAGGAGTAAGTGCTGTGCCTCTGAGGTGGGAGAGCCAACTTCAGGACACTGCTCAACAAGAGACCTCCCAGCTCCACATAATATCAAATGGTGAAAATCTCCCAGAGATCTCCATCTCAACACCAGCACCCAGCTTTACTCAACGACCAGCAAGCTACAGTGCTGGACATCCTATGCCAAACAACTAGCAAGACAGGAACACAACCCCACCCATTAGCAGAGAGGCTGTCTACAATCATAATAAGTCCACAGACACCTCAAAACACACCACCAGACGTGGACCTGCACACCAGAAAGACAAGATCCAGCCTCATCCACCAGAACACAGGCACTAGTCCCTTCCACCAGGAAGCCTACACAACCCACTGAACCAACCTTAGCCACTGGGGACAGACACCAAAAACAAAGGGAACTACGAATGTGCAGCCTGCAAAAAGGAGACCCTAAACACAGTAATATAAGCAAAATTAGAAGACAGAAACACACAGCACATAAAGGAGCAAGGCAAAAACGCACCAGAACTAATAAATAAAGAGGAAATAGGCAGTCTACCTGAAAAAGAATTCAGAATAATGATAATAAAGATGATCTAAAATCTTGGAAATAGAATAGACAAAATGTAAGAAACATTTAACAAGGACCTAGAAGAACTTAACATGAAACAAACAACAATGAACAACACAATAAATGAAATTAAAAATAATCTACATGGGATCAATAGCAGAATAAGTGAGGCAGAAGAACGGATAAGTGACCTGGAAGATAAAATAGTGGAAATAACTACTGCAGAGCAGAATAAAGAAAAAACAATGAAAAGAACTGAAGACAGTCTCAGAGACTTCTGGGACAACATTAAACGCACAAACATTCGAATTATAGGGGTTCCAGAAGAAGAAGAGAAAAAGAAAGGGACTGAGAAAATATTTGAAGAGATTATAGTTGAAAACTTCCCTAATATGGGAAAGGAAATAGTTAATCAAGTCCAGGAAGCACAGAGAGTCCCATACAGGATAAATCCAAGGAGAAACATGCCAAGACACATATTAATCAAACTGTCAAAAATTAAATACAAAGAAAACATATTAAAAGCAGCAAGGGAAAAACAACAAATAACACACAAGGGAATCCCCATAAGGTTAACAGCTGATATTTCAGCAGAAACTCTGCAAGCCAGAAGGGACGGGCAGGACATATTTAAAGTGATGAAGGAGAAAAACCTGCAATCAACATTACTCTACCCAGCAAGGATCTCATTCAGATTTGATGGAGAAATTAAAACCTTTACAGAGAAGCAAAAGCAGAGAGAGTTCAGCACCATGAAACCAGCTCTACAGCTAAAGGAACTTCTATAGGCAAGAAACAGAGGAGAAGGAAAAGACCTACAATAACGAACCCAAAACAATTAAGAAAATGGGAATAGGAACATACATATCGATAATTACCTTAAATGTAAATGGACTAAATGCTCCCACCAAAAGACACAGATTGGCTGAATGGATACAAAAACAAGACCCATATATTTGCTGTCTACAAGAGACCCACTTCAGACCTAGAGACACATACAGACTGAAAGTAAGGGGATGGAAGAAGATATTTCATGCAAATGGAAACAAAAAGAAAGCTGGAGTAGCAATTCTCATATCACACAAAATAGACTTTAAAATAAAGACTATTAGAAGAGACAAAGAAGGACACTACATAATGATCAAGGGATCGATCCAAGAAGAAGATATAACAATTGTAAATATTTATGCACCCAACATAGGAGCACCTCAATACATAAGGCAAATACTAACAGCCATAAAAGGGGAAATCGACAGTAACACATTCATTGTAGGGGACTTTAACACTCCACTTTCAAAAATGGACAGATCATCCAAAATGAAAATAAATAAGGAAATACAAGCTTTAAATGATATATTAAACAAGATGGACTTAATTGATATTTATAGGACATTCCATCCAAAAATAACAGAATACACATTTTTCTCAAGTGCTCATGGAACATTCCCCAGGATAGATCATGTCTTGGGTCACAAATCAAGCCTTGGTAAATTTAAGAAAATTGAAATTGTATCAAGTATGTTTTCTGACCACAATGCTATGAGAGTAGATATCAATTACAGGAAAATATCTGTAAAAAATACAAACACATGGAGGCTAAACAATACACTACTTAATAACGAAGTGATCACTGAAGAAATCAAAGAGAAAATCAAAAAATACCTAGAAACAAATGACAATGGAGACACAACGACCCAAAACCTATGGGATGCAGCAAAAGCAGTTCTAAGAGGGAAGTTTATAGCAATACAATCCTACCTTAAGAAGCAGGAAACATCTCAAATAAACAACCTAACCTTGCACCTAAAGCAATTAGAGAAAGAAGAACAAAAAAACTCCCAAAGTTAGCAGAAGGAAAGAACATAAAGATCAGATCAGAAATAAATGAAAAAGAAATGAAGGAAACGATAGCAAAGATCAATAAAACTAAAAGCTGGTTCTTTGAGAAGGTAAACAAAATTGATAAACCATTAGCCAGACTCATCAAGAAATAAAGGGAGAAGACTCAAATCAATAGAATTAAAAATGAAAAAGGAGAAGTAACAACTGCCACTGCAGAAATACAAAAGATCAAGAGAGATTACTACAAGAAACTCTATGCCAATAAAATGGACAATCTGGAAGAAATGGACAAATTCTTAGAAATGCATAACCTTCCAAGACTGAATCAGGAAGAAATAGAAAATCACAAGCACTGAAATTGAAACTGTGATTAAAAATCTTCAAACAAACAAAAGCCCAGGACCAGATGGCTTCACAGGCAAATTCTATCAAACATTTAGAGAAGAGCTAACACCTATCTTTCTCAAACTCTTCCAAAATATAGCAGAGGGAGGAACACTCCCAAATTCATTCTATGAGGCCACCATCACCTTGATACCAAAATGAGACAAGGATGTCACAGAGAAAGAAAACTACAGGCCAATATCACTGATGAACATAGATGCAAAAATCCTCAACAAAATACTAGCAAACAGAATCCAACAGCACATTAAAAGGATCATACACCATGATCAAGTGGGGTTTATTCCAGGAATGCAAGGATTCTTCAATATACGCAAATCAATGTGAAAAACCATATTAACAAACTGAAGGAGAAAAACCATATGATCATCTCAATAGATGCAGAGAAATCTTTCGACCAAATTCAACACCCATTTATGATAAAAACCCTACAGAAAGTAGGCATAGAAGGAACTTTCCTCAACATAATAAAGGCCATATATCATAAACCCACAGCCAACATTGTCCTCAATGGTGAAAAACTGAAAGCATTTCCACTAAGATCAGGAACAAGACAAGGTTGCCCACTCTCACCACTCTTATTCAACATCGTTTTTGAAGTTTTAGCCACAGCAATCAGAGAAGAAAAGGAAATAAAAGGAATCCAAGTCGGAAAAGAAGAAGTAAAGCTGTTACTCTTTGCAGATGACATGATACTATATATAGAGAATCCTAAAGATGCTACCAGAAAACTACTAGAGCTAATCAATGAATCTGGTAGAGTTGCAGGATATAAAATTAATGCACAGAAATCTCTGGCATTCCTATACACTAATGATGAAAAATCTACAAGTGAAATCAAGAAAACACTCCCATTTAGCATTGCAACAAAAAGAATAAAATATCTAGGTATAAACCTACCTAAGGAGACAAAAGACCTGTATGCAGAAAATTAAAAGATACTGATGAAAGAAATTAAAGATGATACAAATAGATGAAGAGATATACCATGTTCTTGGATTGGAAGAATCAACATTGTGAAAATGACTCCACTACCCAAAGCAATCTACAGATTCAATGCAATCCCTATCAAACTACCACTGGCATTTTTCACAGAACTAGAACAAAAATTTTCACAATTTGTATGGAAACACAAAAGACCCCGAATAGCCAAAGCAATCTTGAGAACGAAAAATGGAGCTGGAGGAATCAGGCTCACTGACTTTAGACTATACTACAAAGCTACAGTAATCAAGACAGTATGGTACTGGCACAAAAACAGAAAGATAGATCAATGGAACAGGATAGAAAACCCAGAGATAAACCCACGCACATATGGTCATCTTATCTTTGATAATGGAGGCAGAAATGTACAGTGGAGAAAGACAGCCTCTTCAATAAGTGGTGCTGGGAAAACTGGACAGGTACATATAAAAGTATGAGATTAGATCACTCCCTAACACCATACACAAATATAAGCTCAAAATGGATTAAAGACCTAAATGTAAGGCCAGAAACTATCAAACTCTTAGAGGAAAATATGGGCAGAACATTCTGTGACATAAATCACAGCAAGATCCTTTTTGACCTTGTTCCTGTAGAAATGGAAATAAAAACAAAAATTAACAAATGGGACCTAATGAAACTTCAAAGCTTTTGCACAGCAAGGGAAACCATAAACAAGACCAAAAGACAACCCTCAGAATGGGAGAAAATATTTGCAAATGAAGCAATTGACAAAGGATTAGTCTCCGAAATTTACAAGCAGCTCATGCAGCTCAATAACAAAAAAACAAACAACGCAATCCAAAAATGGGCAGAAGACCTAAATAGACATTTCTCCAAAGAAGATATACAGACCGCCAACAAACACATGAAAGAATGCTCAACTTCATTAATCATTAGAGAAATGCAAATCAAAACTACAATGAGATATCATCTCACACCAGTCAGAATGGCCATCATCAAAAATCTAGAAACAATAAATGCTGGAGAGGGTGTGGAGAAAAGGGAACCCTCTTGCACTGCTGGTGGGAATGTGTACTGGTATAGCCACTATGGAGAACAGTATGGAGGTTCCTTAAAAAACTACAAATAGAACTAGCATATGATCCAGCAATCCCACTACTGGGCATTACCCTGAGAAAACCATAATTCAAAAACAGTCATGTACCACAATGTTCATTGCAGCTGTATTTACAATAGCCCGGAGATGGAAACGACCTAAGTGTCCATCATCGCATGAATGGATAAAGAAGATGTGGCACATATATACAATGGAATATTACTCAGCCATAAAAAGAAATGAAATTGAGCTATTTGTAATGAGGTGGATAGACCTAGAGTCTGTCATACAGAGTGAAGTAAGTCAGAAAGAGAAAGACAAATGCCGTATGCTAACACATATATATGGAATTTCAGAAAAAAAAAATGTCATGAAGAACCTAGGGGTAAGACAAGAATAAAGACACAAAACTACTAGAGAATGGACTTGAGGATATGGAGAGGGGGAAGGGTAAGCTGTGACAAAGTGAGAGAGAGGCATGGACAGATATACCCTACCAAACGTAAGGTAGATAGCTAGTGGGAAGCAGCCGCATAGCACAGGGAGATCAGCTCGGTGCTTTGTGACTGCCTGGAAGGGTGGGATAGGGAGGGAGGGAGACGCAAGAGGGAGGAGATATGGGAACATATGTATATGTATAACTGATTCACTTTGTTATAAAGCAGAAACTAACACACCATTGTAAAGCAATTATACTCCAATAAAAATGTAAAAAAAAAAATAGTGGTTCAGTTTCATTCTACTGACTGTAGATGTCCAGTTTCCCCAACTATTTATTGAATAGGTTGTCTTTTCCCTATTCTATTTTCTTGCCTCCTTTCTCCTAGATTAATTGCTCATATATGTGTGGGTTCACTTCTGCGCTCTCTATTCTGTTCCATTGATCTATGTGTCTGTGCTTGTGCCAGTACTATACACAATTTTGGTTAGTATAGCTTTGTAGTATAGTTTGAAATCAGTGAGTGTGATATCTCCAGCTTTGTTCTTCTTTCTTAAGATTGTTTTGGCTATTCAGGGTCTTTGTGATTCCATACAAATTTTAGGATTATTTGTTCCATTTTTGTGAAAAATGCCATTGGCATTTTGGTAGGAATTGCATTGCATCTCCAGATTCCTTTGGGTAGTATGGGCATTTTAACAATATGAATTCTTCTAATCCATGAGCATAGTGCATCTTTCCATTTATTTGTGTCATCTTCAATTTATTTCATCAATGTCTTACAGTTTTTAGAGAACAGGTCTTTCAACTTCCTTGGTTAAATTTATTCCTAGGTATTTTACTCTTTTTGATGCAATTGTCAATGTAATTGTTTTCTTAATTTCAGTTTCTGATATATCATTATTAGTTTATAGAAATGAAATAGATTTCTGTATGTTGATTTTGCATCCTGCAATTCTACTGAATTTGTTGATTAATTCTAACAGTTTCTTGGTGATGTCTTTAGGGTTTTCTCTATATAATATCATGTCACCTGCAAATAGTGACAATTTTTCTTCCTTTTCAAATTGGATGATTTTCTTTGTTTTTCTTGCCTAATTGGTCTGCCTAGGGCTTCCAATAATACGTTGAATAAAAGTGGTGATAGTAGGCATCCTTGTCTTGTTTCTGATCTTAGGGGGGAAGCTTTCAGGTTTTTATCATTGAGTAGGGTGCAAGCGGTGGACTTGTCATACATGGCCTTTATTATGTTGAAGTACATTCCCTCTTTACCCATTTTATTGAATATCTATATCATAAATGGGTGTTAAATCTTGTAAAATGCTTTTTCTGCATCTAATGAAATGATCACATGATTTTTATCATGTTGACTGATTTGTGAATATTAACCATTCTTGCATACCTGGTATAAATCCCACCTGATAATGGTGTATGATCTTTTGAATGTATTACTGAATTCAGTTTGCTGTGTTCCATAATTTTTGAACACTGTGTTTCTGCTTTCATTTGTCTTGAGTTATTTTCTGATTTTCTGATTTCCTCTTTGATTTCTTCATTAAACCATCAGTTTTTCAGTTGCATGTTGCTTAGCCCCCAGCTGTTTGTGCTACTCCCACCTTTCTTCCTGTAATTGACTTCTAGTTTCATACTGTTCTTATCAGAAAAAATGCCTGAGAACCTAAACAAGATGGTGGAGTAAAAGGACCTTAAGCTCACCTCCTCCCATGAGCACATCAAAATCACAACTAACTGCTGAACAACCATTGATAAAAGAACTGAAATCTACACACACACACACACAAAGATATTCTACATCCAAAGACATAAAGAAGGAACCATGAGATGGAAGGAGGGGTGCACTAGCAATATAATCAAATCCCATGCCCCCCCCCCAGGTAAGTGACCCACAAACTGTAGATTAATTACATTGGAGAAATTTTCCAATAGGAGTGAAAGCTCTGAGCACTACACTGGGATCCCAAGCCTACAGATCTGGCATCAGAGAGAATCCCCCAGAGCATCTGGCTTTGAAGGCCAGTAGAGGGCACACATAAGGTCTTGTGTGCACCAAGACCCAGGACAAAAGTAGTGACTCCATAGGAGCCTGGGTTGGATGTACCTGCTGGTCTTGGAGGGTCTCCTGGGGAGACAGGGGCAGCTGTGGCTGTCTCTGGGGTCATAAAAGCTGATAGACATAGGGAAATCCACATGAACTCTGGCTGGAGACAGACATTTTGGGTCCTTGGAACCAAAACCTGACCCCACCCAACAGCCTGTAAGTTCCAGTGCTGGAATGCCTTAGGCCAAACAATGAATAGGGCAGGAACACAGACCCACCCAACAGAAGACAGGTTGCCTGAACCCACAGCGACCTCTAGACATGCCCCTTGACACTACCCTGCCCACCAGTGGGCAGACACCAACCTCTCCCAACAGGATGTCTGCACAAGTCCCTAGATGAGACTCACCTACCAGGGGGCAAACACCAGAAGGAAGGAAACTAGTCTTGCAGTCTGCAGAACTGAGTCTGCAAACACAGGTCAGAACCTAGCCTGGGAGCAGCTGTTCCTGGCCCTTGAGTGATAAGAAGAGAGTGTACTGCTGGGACACATGGGACATCCCCTACAGAAGGCCACTTCTCCAAGGTTGAGAAATGTAACTAAGCTACTACATACATAAAAATACAAAAAGATATTTAAACAAAATGAGACAGCAAAGGAATATGTTCCAGACAAAGGAACAAGGTAAAACCCCAGAAGAGCAACTAAGTGCAGTAGAGATAGACAATCTACCAGAGAAAAAGCTCCAAGTAATGACTGTACTGATGATCCAAGAACTTGGGAAAAGAATGGATGCACAGATCAAGAAGTTAAAAGAAGTTCTTAGCAAAGAGATAGAAAATATAAAGAAGAATCAAACAGAATTGAACAATAAAATAACTGAAGTGAAAAACACACACTTGAAGGAATCAATAACAGAATAAATAAGGCAGAAGAATGGATAAGTGAGCTGGAAGACAGAATGGTGGAAATCACCATCATGGAAAAGAATAAAGAAAAAAGAACAAAAAGAAATGAGGACAAGGGACTTCCCTAGTGGTCCATGCTTCCATTGCAGGGGGCATGGGTTTGATAAAAAAAAAAAGAAATGAGGACAGTTTAAGAGACATCTGGGACAACATTAAATGCACCAACATTTGAATTATAAATGTCCCAGAAGGAGAAGAGAGAGAGAAAGGGTCTGGAAAAATATTTGAAAAGATAATAGCCGAAAACTTCCCTAACATGGGAAAGGAAACAATCACTCAAGTCAAGGAAGCACAGAGAGTCTCACACAGTATAAACCAAAGGAGGAACATGGCAAGACACATAAATCAAATTGACAAAAATGAAAAACAAAGAGAAAATATTAAAAGTAACAAGGAAAAAGCAACAAATAATATACAAGTTCATCCCCGTAGGGTTATCAGCTGATTTTTCAGCAGAAACTCTGCAGGCCAGAAGGGAGTGGCACAATATATTTAAAGTGATGAAAGGGAAAAACCTACAACCAAGAACACTCTCCCAGAAAGGCCCTTGTTCAGATTTGACAGAGAAATCAAAAGTTTTACAGACAAGCAAAAACTGAGATTTCAGCACCACCAAACCAGCTTTACAGCAAATTCTAAAGGGACTTCTCTGGTGGGAAAGAAAAGGCCACATTAGAAACAAGAAAATTATGAATGGGAAAGCTCACCAGCCAAGGCAAATATACATACAGTAAAGATAGGAAATCATCCACATACAAATATGACATCAAAACCAGCAACTGTGAGAGGAGAATACAGGTGCAGGATATTTGAAATGCATTTGAAATTAAGAGACCAGCAATTTAAAATAATCATGTATATATATAGACTGCTATACTAAAACTTCATGGTAACCGTAAACCAAGTCTATAATAAATAAACACACAAAAAAGAAAAAGTAAACCAGACATAACAGTAAAGACAGTCATCAAAACACAAAAGAATAGAACAAAAGAAGAAAGGAAGATAAAAGACGTACAAAAACAAATCCAAAACAATTAACAAAATGGCAATAGGGGGTTTCCCTGGTGGTGCCTGCTGATGCAGGGGACATGGGTTCGTGCCCTGGTCCGGGAGGGTCCTGCATGCCGCGGAGCGGCTGGGCCCGTGAGCTATGGCCACTGAGCCTGTGAGCCATGGCCGCTGAGCCTGCGCATCCGGAGCCTGTGCTCCGCAGCGAGAGAGGCCACAGCAGTGAGAGGCCCGCGTACCACAAAAAAGATTTAAAAAATGGCAATAGGAACATACCTATCAAATAAAGCCTTAAATGTAAACGGATTAAATGCTCCAACTGAAAGACATAGACTGGCTATACAGATTTGAAAAAAGAAAGATCCTTATATATGTTGTCTACAAGAGAGTCACTTCAATTCTAGAAACACACACACAGACTGAAAGTGAGGGGATGGAAAAAGGTATTCCATGCAAATGGAAATCAAAGGAAAGCTGGAGTAACAATACTCATATCAGACAAAATAGACTTTAAAATAAAGACTGTTACAAGAGAAAAAGAAGGACACTACCTAATCATCAAGGGATCAATCCAAGAAGAAGATATAACAATTTAAAATATATAAGCACCCAACACAGGAGCACCTCAATATATAAGGTAAATGTTAACAGACATAAAAGGAAAAATTGACTGTAAAACAATAATAGTTTAGGAGTTTAACACTCAACTTATACCAATGGACAGATTATCCAGACAGAAAATCAATAAGGAAACAAAGGCCTTAAACGAAACATTAGACCAGATGGACTTAATTGATATTTATAGAGCATTTCATCTGAAAGCAGCAGAATACACATTCTTTTCAAGTCTACAGGTAATATCCTCCAGAATAGATCACATGCTGGGCCAAAAAGGAAATCTTTGTAAATTTAGGAAAATTGAAATCATATCAAGCATCTTTTCTGACCACCATGCAATGAAATCAACAACAAGAAAAAAAACTGCAAAAAACACAAACACATGGAGGCTAAACACTGTTCAACTAAACAACCAATGGATCACTGAAGAAATCAGAGAGGAAATCTAAAAATATCTAGAGACAAATGAAAATGAGAACAAAACAATCTACAACCTATGGAATCTGGCAAAAGCAATTCTAAGAGGGAAGTTTGTAGAAATACAAGCTTCCCTCAAGAAACTAGAAAAATCTCAAATAAACAACTTAACCTTACACATAAAGCAACTAGAGACAGAAGGACAAACAAAACCCAAAGTTAGTAGAAGAGAAATCGTAAAGATCAGAGTAGAAATAAATGAAATAGAGACAAAGAAATAAGTACAAAAGATCAATGAAACTAATAGCTGATTCTTTGAAAAGATAAACAAAATTGATAAACCTTTCACCAGAGTCATCAAGGAAAAAAAAGGGAGAGGGCCCAAATCAATAAAATCAGAAATGAAAAAGGAGAAATTACAAACACCACCACAGAAATACAAAGGATCATAAGAGACTACTAAAAGCACCTATATGCCAGTAAAATGAACAACATAGAAGAAATGGATAAATTCTTAGAAAATCTCCCAAGACTGAATCAGGAAGAAATAGAAAATATGAACAGACCAATTACAAGTACTAAAATTGAATCTGTGATTTAAAAAACTCTCAACAAACAAAAGCCCAAGACCAGATGGCTTCACAGGTAAATTCTATTAACTTCTATTAACTCTTAGAAAAGAGTTAGTACCCATCCTTCTGAAACTATTCCAAAAAATTGCAGAGGAAGGAATACTTCTGAACTTATTCTATTGGGCAACCATCACCCTGACACCAAAACCTCACACTGGTCAGAATGGTCATCAACAAAATGTCTGCAAATAATAAACACTGGAGAGGGAAAGAGAGGAAAGGGAATCATCCTACACTGTTGGTGTGAATGTAAATTGATACAGCCACTATGGAGAAGAGTATGGAGGTTCCTTAAAAAACTAAAAATAGAGCTACCATATGATTCACCAATCCCACTCTTGGGCATATATCCTGGGAAAACCACAATTTGAAAAGATACATGCACCCTGATGTTCATTGCAGCAGTATTTACAACAGCCAAGACATGGAAGCAACCTAAATGTCCATCAACAGATGAATGGATAAAGAAGATGTGGTATATATGTACAATGGAATATTACTCGACCATAAAAAAGAATGAAATAATGCCATTTGCAGCAATATCATATGACATCACTTATATGTAGAATCTAAAAAAAAAAGACACAAATGACTATATCTCCAAAACAGAAATAGAATCACAGATACAGAAAACAAATTTATGGTTATCAAAGGGGAAAGTGGGTAGTGGGAGGGATAAATTAGGAGGCTGGGATTAACATATACACACTACTATGTATAAAATAGATAACCCACAAGGATCTACTCTATAGAATAAGGAAACATAGTGAATATTTTGTAATAATGTATAAGGGAAAAGAATCTGAAAAAGATTCTTATTATATTATTCTTCATATATATATATATAAATTGCTGTGTTGTACACCTGAAACTTACATAATATGTAATCAACTGTATTTCAATAAAAAATCTAAGGAAGTATTTTTAAATGCTTGATATAATTTCTATCATTTTAAATTTGTTGAGACTTGTTTTGTGTCTCAACATGTGATCTATCCTGGAGAATGTTCCATGTGCAATTGAGAAGAATGTGTATTCTGCTCTTTGGCTGTTTGAGTGCTCTGTATATATCTCTTAAGGTCATCTAATATAATGTGTCATTTAAGGCCAGTGTTTTCTTATTGATTTTCTGTCTGGATGACCCATCCATTGATGTAAGGAGTGTTAAATTCTCTTAGTATTATTGTATTTACTGTCAAGATCTCCCTTTATTTCTGTTATGTATTTAGATGCTCCTATGTTGGCTGCACAGATATTTACAAGTGTGTTACATCTCTTGTTGGACTGATCCCTCCATCATTAAATCCCTTTAACATTTCTTGTAAGCCTAGTTTAGCAGTGATGAACTCCTCTAGCTTTTGCCTGTCTGGGAAACTCTTTCTCTCTCCTTCTATTCTGAATGATAACCTTGCTAGGTAGAATATTCTTGGTTGTAAGTTCTTCTCTTTCAGTAGTTTGATTATATTCTGCCGGTCCTTTTGGGACAATGTTTCTGTTGAAAAATAAGCTGATAGTCTTATGGGGGTTCCTTTGTACATAACTGTTTCTCTTACTGCTTTTAAGATTCACTTCTTATCATTAACTTTTGACATTTTAATCATAATGTACTTTAGTGTGGGTGTCTTTCGGTTCATCTTGTTTGGGACTCTGTGTTACCTGTCAGTTTCCTTCATCAGAGTAGGAAAGTTTTCAGCCGTTATTTCTTCAGATAGGTTTTCTGGCCCTTTCTCTCTCTCTCTTCTTCCAGGATCTCTATAATGCAAGTGTTACTACACTTGACATTGTCCCAGAGGTCTCTTAAATATCCTAATTTTTTTCTTATTCTTTATGCTATTCCAATTGGGTGATTTCCACGACACTGTTTTCCAGATCACTGCTCTGTTCCACATGCTTTGATCTGCTGTTGATTCCCTCTAGTGTATTTTTCATTTTAGTTATTGTATTCTTCAGTTTTGACTTTTTAAAAATATTTTCTATCTCTTGTTGATGTTCTAAGTTCATCTATTCTTTTCCCAAGTTCAGTAAGCATTTTTATGACTATTACCTTGAACTCTTTATGTTGTAAATCGCTTATCTCCATTTTGTTCAGTTCTTTTTCTGAGCTTTTGTCTTGTTCTTTCATTTGTAAAGTATTCCTTTGTCTCCTAATTTTGCGTAACTCTCTTTTTTGTTTCTCTGCATTAGGTAAATCAACTATGTCTCCCAGTCTTGAAAAAAGGGCCTTAAGTAGGTTTTTTGTGGGCCTCAGTGACACAATACCTCCTGGTCACCAGCACCAGGTGCTCCAGGGGTATCTCCTCTGTGGGCTGTGTACACCCTGCTATTGTGGTTTGACCTTGATTGCTGCAGATGTGCTGCTGTGTAGGACTGGCCCTCAGGTGAGCTGGCTGCAGTGCCTGGCCATGACTGCTGTGTGTGTGCTGGTGGGTGGGGCTGCCTCCCAGCCTGGCTGACTGAGAGGTCTGGCTGCAACTGCTAGGGGTACATTTCTTGCCCCCCTGAAGTGGGATGTGCTTTGGAAGGGCGCTGGTGCTCCCTGGCTACTTGCTTGTTGGGACGTGGCAGGAGCCACTTTGGAGGGGTATCACTGCTGGGCAGAATGGCTGCTGCGTGGTGTGTGAGCCACTTTGGAGGGATTGGCTGGGGCAGGATGGTTGTGAGCTGCTGTTCCTTAGGGGAACATCGAGGTGGGGTGCGTGGCATTAGGTTGCTGGAGAATAATTGGTAGAAAGACAGTAAAAACAAAATAGTGGCTACCAGAACTTCTGTCCCCAGAGAAAGTACCACCAGCTCCCTGTCCCTCTAGCACACAACCTAAAATTAAGTCAATGAATCTCCTTCTCACATGACCCAGGCACTTTTCAAGCTGTTGCCTCTGTGCCGGGACTTGGAGTGAGTAAGTTTGTGCATGAGTCCTTCAAGAAGAATCTGTTTTCTATGGCCCTCTGATTCTCCTGACATAAGTCTTGCTGGTTTTCAAAGTCAGCTGTTATGGAGGCTCATCTTCTCAGTGAAGGCCCCTCAGGTTGGGAAGCCTGAGGTGGGGCTGAGACCCCTTGCTCCTCAGGGGGGCCTCTGCAGTTGTGATATCCTTCCTGTGCTGTGGGTCATCACACCGGGTATGTGGGCTCTGACTAGATCATGTCTCTCCCTCTCCTGCCAGTCTTGATGCGGCCTTTTCTTTATATTCTTAGTTGTAGAAAATCTTTTCTGCTAGTCTTCAGGTCATTTTCAAAGATAGTTGTTGTATATGTAGTTGTAGTTTTGCTGTATCCATTGGAGGAGGTGAGCTCAGGATCTTCCTACTCTGCCATCTTGATCCCTAATTAAGTGCATTTTTTTAAGGCAAAAGTTCCTCAAAGGGCCACTCAAGTACATATTTTTTAAAATAAAGCACTTAAAATCATCTGTTATTTTAATTTTTATTACCTGCATATTTATAAGATAATTATACATTTACCCTAAAATTGTTAATTTTTATCATTAAATCTAAGTATTCAATTAAAGCACTGGTTAAATATTCATGGTGAAAAATTAGGTTACACACACCATCCTTAACTATTATTACAATTTTTTTTTAATAAGGCCAATTAAACCAGCCCAATGAAACCCAGATAAAGAGAAATTTATTTAAATTCAATTATATACAATATTTAATGGTCTGTTAATTATGCTGAGCTATAAGCTAAATCATATCTAGAGTAAAGGAGTCATTATTACAAAAGTCAGAGTCATCATTTTTTAGGCCAGTATCTTTCACTTTAGCAATGAAAATTATGTATATTATATATAATTTTATATAAATGTAATCATTTGAGAAAGAACATAGGTTTATTATATAACTATCATCACATCTATTGATATTAGACACAATATGAAAGAAAGAATGGTAGGCTGTGAGTCCAGAAAGTTCATTTCAATAACTCCAGAAGAAAATCAATGCTTGACCTTGGACAAGACTCTGATTTTCTGTTGACTCAGTTTCCTCATATATAAATATATGTCTGTTCTATCTACCTTACATATGAGTTGTTTTTAAATAACAATTCAAAGTTTTAGTCAGGATACTTGACAGAAATATGAAGTTCTTACTGCCAGAAGATCTTTTTCCAGTATTGTGTGACCAGGCAATTCTCCTCTGAATCAATATGCTCCTGGTTTTTTCAGAACATGGGTACAATATTTACACTTTGCGGATGAAAAATATTTTCTCTTGATTCACAAAATTTAACTCAATTTGTGAAGTAGAAAATAATTTTATTTCTTGTCTAAGAAAATTAAGACAAAATAATGAAGTATATGCTAGATTATCCCTTTCTAGGTCCCATTTTCTAGGCAAGCAGGTACTCTCAAAAAATTGAGAGACCTCAGAGTTAATAACATTCCCCTTTATTGATTTTTCCTAACCATTAATATTCACAACTTTTCTAAAGTATGTACTTAACATACACCTCAAATAAATTAAACATTCAACTATGTGCTTTTTTCTGCATGTTGAAATTACTTGAGAATCCAATAAAATCTCCTGGATCCCTGATCATTTTTCTTGGGCACATGTTATATGCAAAATGCTCATTCAGTATTTTGTATTCACTTTTTCATTAAACCTACAAAATAACCCTATGACATAACTGCTCTTATTTTATACCCAATATATAGATGAGAGTTACAGAGACTATGAAACCTAGGCTAGGTTAAAGAGCTAATAAGTGTTAGGGTTGGAATGTAAATTTCACATAAACATGGCTTTAAACACTATATAACTCATATTACCTCAAAAGACTCAATTACACAAAGTGAAATTATTTCATTGTCAACAAATAACACACCAAAATATAATTTTTACAGATACATAATACTTAATTCCATAGATACACAAACATTCATTTCAGCAGCCCGGTATTACAGAATAACTTTCAAGTTGTTTTATATCTTTCCTTATAAATGGCACTGTCATTCTTGAACTTAAATCTTTGTACACACCTTAATTATATCATTAAAATAATTTTATAGAAGTGGATATACTTTATAGAAGATATGCATTCATTTGAATTTTTAACACACACACACACACACACACACACACACACACACACACACACTCTATCAAATTTACCTGCAGTGAAAATTTACATTGCCAAGCATTATACCACAAAGTGTATTTTCCCATGATCTTGCCATGTCTGCATATTGTACATGTTTCTGGGTAATAAACTTAACTACAATGTACACATATATGTTGAATGTTATATATATACATATGTATACATAACATATATATATGTTATGTATATATATATATACTTGTGTATATGTGTGGAGAGGGAGGCATAGAGATAGACAAAGAGGGTATATATTTATGCAATAAATATTTTTGCAGGTTTGATAGTGAAAAATATACTGCAGAAATGTTGTTCCATCAGATACTACATGGTAGCTCTCAATGTACTTGAAGAGGGAACATTATATTTTTGTGTGTGTGCTTATTCACTTATTTATGTTTTTAATACACCTTTATTGGAGTATAATTGCTTCACAGGGCTGTTAGTTTCTGTTGCACAACAATGTGAATCAGCCATATGCATACATATATCCGCATTCTCCCTCCCTCTTGAGCCTCCCTCCTACCCTCCCTATCCCACCCCTCTAGGTCGTCGTAAAGCACGGAGCTGATCTCCCTGTGCTATGTATGCTGCTGCTTCCCACAGCTATCTATTTTACATTTGGTAGTGTATATATGCCAATGATAGTCTCACTTTGTTCCAGCTTCCCCCTCCCCCACCGTGTCCTCAAGCCCATTCTCTATGTCTACTTCTTTATTCCTGTCCTGCCACTACGTTCATCAGTACCTTTTTTTTCTTTTTTTAAGATTCCATATATATGTGTTAGCATACGGTACTTGTCTTTCTCTTTCTGACTTCACTCTGTATGACAGACTCTAGGTTCATCCACCTCACTACAAATAACTAAATTTCATTTCTTTTTATGGCTGAGTAATATTCCATTGTACATATGTGCCACATCTTCTTTATCCATTCATCTGTCGATGGACACTTAGGTTGCTTCCATGTCCTAGCTATTGTAAATACTGCTGCAATGAACATTGTGGTCCATGTCTCTTTTTAAATTACAGTTTTCTCAGGGTATGTGCCCAGTAGTGGAATTGCTGGGTCATATGGTAGTTCTATTTTTCGTTTTTTAAGGAACCTCCATACTGTTCTCCACAGTGGTTGGATCAATTTACATTCCCACCAATAGTGCAAGAGGGTTCCCTTTTCTCAACACCCTCTCCAGCATTTATTGTCTGTAGATTTTTTGATGATGGCCATTCTGACCGGTGTGAGGTGATACCTCATTGTAGTTTTGATTCACATTTCTCTAATAATTAGTGATGCTGAGCATCTTTTCCTGTGCCTCTTGGCCATCTGTATGCCTTCTTTGGAGAAATGTCTATTTAGGTATTCTGCCCATTTTTGGATTGGGTTGTTTCTTTTTTTTTAATATTGAGCTGCATGAGCTGTTTATATATTTTGGAGATTAATCCTTTGTCCATTGTTTCATTTGCAAATATTTTCTCCCATTCTGAGGGTTGTCTTTTCGTCTTGTTTATGGTTTCCTTTGTTGTGCAAAAGTTTTTAAGTTTAATTAGGTCCCATTTGTTTAATTTTGTTTTTATTTTCATTACTCTAGGAGGTGGGTCAAAAAAAGATCTTGCTGTGGTTTATGTCAAAGAGTGTTTTTCCTATGTTGTCCTCTAAGAGTTCCATCAGATACTACATGGTAGCTCTCAGTGTAGTTGAAGAATTAACATTATATTTTAGAGTTGTATACAAAGTGAGTTCATATGCTAGAGTATGATAACAATACATATGGCAACAAGAAGCAAAATTATAAATAATAATTATATTTTATCTAAATAAATGTACTAAATATCTCAATTTGCCCTTATGTTTTCTGCCAAAGGAGGCAGGCAGACTCATATGTACTAATCAATGGTTACCTTTGTTCTCTGGCTTTCTTTTGGGCTTGGACAATGGGGAATATCAGGAGGCAGAAGGAAGAAATTAGCACCATTATATGTGTTCCCCTGGCTCTCTCACACTGATACTGGCTTAGGGTGACTGAATCCTTCAACTAAAGTTTGCATCACCCTTTCACATGGCCTTCTCAATAGAACTTTCACATTTCAGTTTCCAGAAACCACTTGGACTACTTGGTCTTTATAGTTATAGGCCTATTCAAAATATGTATTTCATATTGGATGAATATTGGTAGTTTGTAATTTTCAAGAAGTTGGTCCATTTCATCTACATTGTCAAATTTATGTGTTATTTATATTTGCTATGGTTTAAATATTCGTGTCCCCCCAAAATTCATATGTTGAAAGTCTAACCTCCAAGGTGATGGAGATGGGGCCTTTGGGGGTGATTAGATCATGAGGGCAGAGGCTTAGGGAATGAGATTAGTGACCCTATAAATGAGACCCTAGAAAGATCCCTCATCCCTTCCACCATGTACAGCCACAGCAAAAAGATAGCTGTCTATGAACCAGAAAGCAGGTTCTCACCAGACACTGAATCTGCCAGTGCCTTGATCTTGGATTCTCAGACTCCAGAAGTGTGAGAAATAATTTTCCATTGTTTATAAACCATGTATTCGGTGGTATTTTGTTAGAACAGTTCCATTGGACTAAGACAATAATATTCCTAAATATCCTTTTGATTTCTGAAGTATCTATGATGATATCCCCTGTTTCATTCCTGATACTGGAAATCTGTGTTTCTCTCTCCTCTCTCTCCTCCATCCTGCTTGAGGGGTGGGTAATTTCATTGATCTTTTCAAAGAACCCGCTCTTTGTTTCAAAGGTTCTCTCTATTGTTTTGCAGTTTTCAATTTCACTGATTTCTAGTCTTATCTTTGTTATTTCTTTCTTTTTGCTTGCCTTGGGTTTATTTTGCTCTTCTTTTTCTTAAGGTGGGAACTTAGGTTATTGATCTAAGAATTTTCCTCTTTCCTAATGTGAGCATAGAATGCTATAAATTTTCCTCTCACACTCCTTTAGCTATGTCCCACAAATTTTGATACGTTAAAGTTTCATATTAATTGAGTTCCAGGTATCTTCTGATTCCCCTTGAGACTTCTTTTCTGACCCACCAATTATTTAAAGTGTGTTGTTCAGTTTCTATGTGTTTGGAAAATTTCCTGTTATTTTTCTTACTGATTTCCAGTATGATTCCACTGGTTAAAGAACACATTGTGCTTGATTTCAGTTCTTTGAATTTTACTGAGGTTTGTTTTATGGCCCAGGATATGATATACCTTGGTATATATTCTTTGATCACTTGAAGAAATGTATCCTTATGTTGTTGGTTGGAGTGTTCTATAAACGCCCTTTAGATCCTGTTGGTTTCATGGTGCTGTGGAGTGTTATATCGCTGTTGGTTTTCTAATTATTCTATGCATTGTTGTGAAAGAGGTGGTAAAGCCTCCACTGATAACTGTGGATTTGTCTATTTTTTTTTTTTTCAGTTCCATCAGTTTTTACTTCACATATTTTGCACCTCTATTGTTTGGTACATACATATTTAGGATTGCTGTCTTCTTGGTGCATTACCATTATATAATGTCCCACTGTGGCTCTGATTACCCTCTTTGCTCTGAAGTCACTTTGATAATTATATAGCCACTAATACATTTTAAAATTAATATTTTCATGATACATGTTTGTTATCCTTTTGCTTTCAGACTGCCTATGTTGTTACATTTAAAATGAGGGTTTTTTTTTTTTAATAGACAGTATATAGGTCATAATTTGTCATTCACTTTGCCAATCTGTCTTTTAATCAGTGCATTTTGACCATATATTTTAATGTAATTAATGATACATTAGGGGTTGTGCCAATTTACTTTTGTTTCCTGTTGGTTCTTTCTGTCTCTGTTTTATTTTCCTGCATTATTGTGGCAGAAGTTTTTTTAGAATTTCATTTTGATTTATCTGTAGTGTTTTGAGTGTATCTATTTGTATAGCTTTTTAAAGATTACTCTACATATTATTACATGTGTGTATATATATATATATAATTACAATCTACTGGTGTCATCATTTTACCAGTCCTAGTGAAGTACAGAAATTTTATCTTTCTTTACATCACTTTGCCCTTCCCCATTTTTAGTGCAAATATCTTAAATATTCTCTCCATGTATTTTGAACCATATTAAACAGTGTTTAAATTATTGCTCAAACTTAGAAAGCTCAAGAAGAGATCAAAAACTTACTGCATTTACCTTGATTTTTGCTTCTTCCTTTCCTGATATTCCAAGGCTTCTTCTTTTGTTTTTTCCTTTTTATTTAGAAAAATTTAAAAATTATTCGTTTAGAGTAGGTCTCCTGGAGAAAAACTATTTTCACTGAGAGGGTCATGATTTCCACTTCATTCCTAAAGGGATATTTGCCTTGGGCATAATAGCATTCTAGACTGATTGTCCTTTCCTTTCAGCCCTGAACTATATTGTGCCATTTCCTTCTGGTTTCCCTGATTTCTGATGAGAAATCCACTGTCTTTCTAATTGTGTTTTCCTCTATAATGTGTGATTTTTGCCTGGTTGCTTTCAGAATGTCTTTGTCTTTAGCTTTCAGAAGTTTCATTATGATGTGTCTTGATGCAGATTTGTTTGGTTTTATCATGTTGGGAATTTCTTACCTTCTTGAATCTACAGATTTATCTCTCTTTCCAAATTTGGGATGTTTTCTGCCATTATTTCTTCTAGTACTTTTTCAGACTCTCCTTGTTTCTCCTCTCCTTCTGGGACTCCAAAGACACAGGTCCATGAGGTTCCGTGTTTTTCTTTTCAGTGTATTTTCTCTCTGTTCTTCATCTTGGGTAGTTTCAATTGTTTATCTTCCAGCTCACTGATTCTTTCCCCAATCTCTCTATTATGTTGTTGAGCCCATCCACTGAGCTTTTATTTTCAATTATTGTATTTTTCTGTTCTAATATTCTCATTTGACTTTTCCTTATATCTTCTATTTCTTTGCTGAAACTTTTTCCCAAAAACTTTCTATCTTTTCATTTTTTTCAAGGGTGTTGGTAATTGCTTGTTGAAGAATGGCTGCTTTAAAATCTTTGTCAGGTAATTCTAACATCTCTGTCATCTCAGTTTGGGCATCCATTTATTATCTTTATCATTCAGTTTGAGATCTTTCTGATTCTTGGTATGATGAGTGATTTTTTAAATTGAAACCTGAACATTTTAATGTTATGTTTTGAGATTCTGGATCTTTCTTAAGCCTTCTGTTGTAGTTGGTTTTTTCTGACACTGCCTTGTTACCACTGGGCACAAACACAAGTCTTTGTTCCCCACTCAACCTCTGCTGATACCCAGTGTAAGGTCTCATTGTTATTGCTGAGTGGAAAAAGATATTCTAGTTTCCTACATGGTCTCCTCTGACACTGTTGTGGGGGTGGTCTCATTATCACTGGTCCACAATGCATGTCATCACCTTCCACTATCTTTGGTATCACTCCTTGGTACTGCCAGGTGGGGTACCCCTGGGGACCAGGATCCCCACAAGTTCTCCAGAGACAATATGAGGGAATGACCTCATAACTGCATGACTGAAACTCTAGCTCCGTACTTAGCCTTCTTTCTACCTGCATGATGGGGGTGTTGGGCACCCTGTTATAGCCTCACAAGGTAGAAGTCTAGGCTTCCCACTTTGCTTGGCATTAATGGGGGTGCTAACACAATGTTTTCTGTGGTGTTTGACTGGAGTAGGGCTGTTTCTGTCTAAAGGTTTTCTGTCTTGCTAGCCGGCCCCTTTCTTGATCCCCTTGCTAAAAAGAACAGGACTTCGGCAAAGAGGTTATTTGCAGTCACTGGTATTTCCAGATTGCCAGCTTCTTCCAGGTTAAGTCTTGAATATATGAGCAAAAAAAAAAAAAAAAAAAAACAACCAAAAAAACCCAGGAAATTTTATTGTGCTGTTCTTCAAGTTTCTAGCCAGTCCATCTTCTCTCCACCTTCAAGAGTCTTATGCTTATTTTATAGGTAATATCTAGGGGTTTTAGTTGTGCTTAACATGAGATATAGGGGAAACTTTGAAAAAAATATTTGGACATATTTTGATTGTTACACAGTTTTATTCTCGAAAATATTTTGTATTAATTGCAAGATCTCTTCAATCTTCAAGCACAGAAAAATAGAAACAAAATATCCTATCTTGTATAACAAATCTTCAAAGAATGAGTGTCATTAAGTTTTTAATTCATTTATTAAAAAAATTAAATTCATTGCCTTCAAATTATAAGCCCTACAATTTAATTTCAAGAAAAGTGTTAACCAAATTTTGACAAAAACTTTTGCATAACTGGAGGATGGAATTAAATTGATTTAGCACTCACAATGCAGGATGAATTTCCTCCATTTGCATCTGTTATTTTTGTGAAATGATTTTTTTAGTTATGACAGCCATTAAAACCAGATATAGAACTAACTAAATTTGGACTAAATCTTTGAAAAACTGTACCATAAAATAACAAACAAGTTTTACAAAATGACACATATATCATCATATCTAATCAGGGGAAGAAAGGTCTTTACCTTAATTAAGTTAAATTAATTCAAGAAAATGATATTTCACATATGGCATAATCGTTTTAAATTCCTAATTTTATATATGGTTTATGATGTCTATATTTTATACACTGGTATAATAGTGGATATATATACATATATGAAAATTTGATATGTGTGTTTGTGTGTGTGAGTGTGCTAAAGCAATTTATTGATAGTAATACATGAGTAAAAACTTTGGAGACCACTCTATTGTAGGCTGCATGACTTCTGTTTTACCAAGCTCCACAGATCATGTATTTAAACAGTAATATACAGCCTGATAAAAATACATGCTCTAGCAGAGGTACTTGGTCTCAGTTTATAACCAATTTGTAAAAAAAATGTTCAACTTAATAGCCAATGCACCTTGAAATATGTACATGTGTTTGCTTTATGATCCCAGAGAAAAAATGTGTTTAGAAGTCAATAATGCTACATCATGTTTTAAATAGCCACATAAAGCATTTGATAATATGTCAAGACTAGGAAAGAAACTGAAAACAAAAAGAATTATTTGACCAACAATTTCTGAATTATGTTTCATCTTTTAATAACACAAAATGGTAGTGCACTCAAAACTAATTTTAATAAATGCTACTTTAACATTCCAGTCCTAACAATATCCAATTACTGTTGAAATTATAAAGCGAGAGCTTCAAAAATATAAAACTTCAATGATGTTTTTAAAATTTTAAGTCTGTCCGGTGCAGCCCTAAGCTGTTTTAACACATCATCATGACAGCTACATGACAGACAAAAACTAGGTCCATGTGACCTTACAGTAATCACAAGGCATGTACTGTTCTCATTATGTCTTCAAAGCATTATCAATAAAGAAGACTCTAGTATTAAACATTGATATTGGGTATTATTTTTGACACCATTTATACTCATCATACCTAAATGCATGAAGAAAAAATTTCAATGTCTATATATGTTAGAATTATTTGTGTTCTTTTTATGGGTCTGGAAAAATGAGAAATTGAAATATAATCAATTTCTATGATAATGCATTTATGAAAAGAATATTTTGGGCCCATTATTTGGCTAATTATTTGTATTTTATAGTCTCCACTACCAATAAGATTTTCTTAGTGGTAGTATAATAAATTTTCACTCCTACTAAGATAAGATTATATATGTTTTTCCATTCCATAGAAATACATATCAGTGACAGGTTCTGGGTTTATACATTACTTTCACAATAGGAGTCCCCAGATAATCTACATAGCTTGACCCACACTGAGATAATCATTATTGCTTAAAAGTTCATCCTATAACTTAGGTGTAGTCATTCCATAACAGGGAATCTTACAGGATAACACTAAATCATGCCTAACAGAGCACTTTATAAGGAACACTTTCTCAATAAATACTAGCTCAATAAAATTATGTGACGAATTACTCAGTCTTCATTCCATCTTTCTACTTACCCTTTCTTTCTTCTATTTCCTGCATTCTTTTTTCTCTCCTATTCTCTCTCTCTTCTTCCCTTCCTTCCTCCCTCCCTTCCTTTCTCTTTCTCTTTCTTTTCTTTTTTCTTTCTTTCTCTTTCCAGTTGTTTTTTTGACTCAATATACCATGCATTAAGAAAAAGCAAATCTCCAAAGCCTAACTAAATGAAATAATCTTAGTGTTAGTATCGTTAAAATTGCCTTTACAGTTGAAAAAGAATAGCTGTCTCTGGAATGTGACTTTAAATCTTTTAATTGTCTAAGTTTCTTAGTACACTGAAGCTATTGAATACTTCAGTCTTCCATGGTTCTCCAGGATAACCAGTTGAATGTGCTATAATCAACTTTATGAACAGAGAAAATATATACCCCAGAAGCTGCATCCCTTTATCACACACTCAATAAATATGCTCATTCTATATTGGGATAGCACTGTTTGCTCCCAAGGCAGCAAAATGGTAAACTGAAGTTGCTTCTCTAATTAGACAAAAGCCTATAGGAAGGTTATATTCTATTTAGGTTCTGTCCCTAAGTTGACCATCTTAAGCCCAACCATAGGTTAGAAGTCCTCTCAGGGGCTGTTTCTTTTCTAAATTGTCCCAAAAATGATGACTCAGTGGAGGAGGAAACTGACCATGAAATTCAACCACATGAACAAAAATCCCTTTAAAAGAGTTAAAAAGACTAGTCCTTGCAAGATGCCCAGGCATTAATCACTTATTTTTTTAAAACAGCACATTCTCTGAGATTTTAATTTAATTGCAGACAGTTCAATAAAATATCAAATCATGCTAACATGATGAAATAAGAAAGTGATTGTGTCTCCTTTTGCCCCTTCCATGTTCCTTTTTGCCTCTAGTTTCCAAACTGTGGATTCAATTAGGGGTGACAATGAGGTATGTTTCTACCTTTCTCATTAACTGATGGGATATAACCCAAGGTTTGTCAACTAGTGGCCCATAGGTAATGCCTTGTGAGTTATACTCGGTATTAGAAAAATCAAGGAAGTTCACAGATAATGTGCATTTCCAAATTCTTTCAATAACAGAATTGACTGCAGTAGAATGACAGCATGCCCTTTTTAACAAATAAGTAGCTTTTCAATTTGCTATGGTCACCCACACTTACTCCCCTTTCCCCATGTTCTCTAATACCTGGCCATTTCACTTGTTTATTACCATTACCTGCCAGTCTTATGGAAGCATCTGAAACTGAGAGTCCTTATATAAACCAAGGTTAGGCCATTAGGAACTCAGAGTCTATTTACAAAGGAAGGCAGAGAGTTTTCTATATCCATGACAGTTATTTTTAAAAATAAGAACTGTAGTGTTCCTCTTCAATAAGTGGTGCTGGGAAAACTGGACAGGTACGTGTAAAAGTATGAGATTAGATCACTCCCTAACACCATACACAAAAATAAGCTCAAAATGGATTAAAGACCTAAATGTAAGGCCAGAAACTATCAAACTCTTAGATGAAAACATAGGCAGAACACTCTATGACATAAATCACAACAAGATCCTTTCTGACCCACCTCCCAGAGAAATGGAAATAAAAACAAAAATAAACAAATGGGACCTAATGAAACTTCAAAGCTTTTGCACAGCAAAGGAAACCATAAACAAGACCAAAAGACAACCCTCAGAATGGGAGAAAATATTTGCAAATGAAGCAACTGACAAAGGATTAATCTCCAAAATTTATAAGCAGCTCAATAACAAAAAAACAAGCAACCCAATCCAAAAATGGGCAGAAGACCTAAATAGACATTTCTCCAAAGAGATATACAGACTGCCAACAAACACATGAAAGAATGCTCAACTTCATTAATCATTAGAGAAATGCAAATCAAAACTACAATGAGATATCATCTCACACCAGTCAGAATGGCCATCATCAAAAATTCTAGAAACAATAAATGCTGGAGAGGGTGTGGAGAAAAGGGAACCCTCTTGCACTGTTGGTGGGAATGTAAATTGATACAGCCACTGTGGAGAACAGTATGGAGGTTCCTGAAAAAACTACAAATAGAACTACCATATGACCCAGCAATCCCACTACTGGGCATATACCCTGAGAAAACCATAATTCTAAAAGAGTCATGTACCAAAATGTTCATTGCAGCTCTATTTACAATAGCCAGGAGATGGAAACAACCTAAGTGTCCATTGACAGATGAATGGATAAAGAAGATGTGGCACATATATACAATGGAATATTACTCAGCCATAAAAAGAAACGAAATTGAGTTATTTGTAGTGAGGTGGATGGACCTAGAGTCTGTCATACAGAGTGAAGTAAGTCAGAAAGAGAAAGACAAATGCCGTATGCTAACACATATATATGGAATTTAAGGGAAAAAAATGTCATGAAGAACCTAGGGGTAAGACAGGAATAAAGACACAGACCTACTAGAGAATGGACTTGAGGATATGGGGAGGGGGAAGGGTAAGCTGTGACAAAGCGAGAGAGAGGCATGGACATATATATACTACCAAACGTAAGGTAGATAGCTAGTGGGAAGCAGCCGCATAGCACAGAGAGATCAGCTCGGTGCTTTGTGACCGCCTGGAGGGGTGGGATAGGGAGGGTGGGAGGGAGGGAGACGCAAGAGGGAGGAGATATGGGAACATATGTATATGTATAACTGATTCACTTTGTTATAAAGCAGAAACTAACACACCATTGTAAAGCAATTATACTCCAATAAAGATGTAAAAAAAAAACAAACCAAGTCAGCCTGACTCCAAAGTCCAGGCTTGTGCTGCCCCAGGTGGATCCCTCTAGATTCCACCAAGTGGATGAGGAATATGAGTGGACTTCACAGAGCCTTGAAAACCCCCAAGCTTGTATATAAATTTTGTGTGTCTGCACAGGTTTTGTATTTTTTTCTGGGGAGAAGTTCTCTATATTGCATCAGATTTGTTTGGAACAAGAAAAATAAAGATTCATCTGGATTAACAATTAAAAAAAGAAAAAACTGTAGTGTTATGTTCTTATGAGAGGGGCCTAACCCTAAAAGTATCGATAGCTGTTAGTAGTTGGCACTGTTTTATTTTTATAAAATAGAACAGTGACAATATTTAATCTGAACAAAACTTTGAGTGTACATTGCCTTGTGAAACCAACAATGGGTAGAAACAAAACTTCTGAGGCTTAGCATTTGTCAAGACGTGTCTGGTATTATGACATTTGTGTTACGCAATAATCGGACAACTTGTAGATGTAAATAGGACATGTATTAAAGTATAAAGTTTAGGATATTTTAATATCAAAAGCTATAGAAAGCATTTGGCCATTCCACCACAAGAGTTTTAATAGATTCTGAATTTTTTTTAAAGACTAGGAAAATCAATATTTGTGGAATTTTCAAACCAGCCACAAGATATCTGGATAGGTATGGGCCACATATTATGTTTGAATGATCAACTTATGCCCCTGGATCTAAATATTATCTATATATTTTTTCATAATATACAGTGTTCAGTAAAAATATGATTCACCTTCCTTTTTCATTTTAAAATTGTGTGCTAGATGTATCTAGCATCATAAATCTATCTAGCATAATAAAACAACATAAATCTTTCTGTTTCAATATATCTTATCAATTGAAAAAACTGAATTCTAATTTTAATACCTCCAATTAAATTAAATCAATTTTAAAAGCTTCTACAAAATTTTCAACATCATTGTGGTAAAATGTTACCAAAATAATCCAAAGATCCAGTTAGTTTGATTTCATTATCTGATAATGGTGAATTGAAAAGGAGTTGTAAATTTATAGCAATGCCATAGAACATTCCAAGAGAGGAATTTATTTATGCATAAAAACTAGTGTTAGTATATTTCATGATGTATGGGTTATTCATCCAAATTATTTTGTCTGTAGTCACAGTTATCTTATGATAACTATCTCATATGTTTACAATTTAAGTGAGATAAAATGTTAAGATTTTTGCTATGCCTATACCTGGAGATGAATGATCATTGTCACTGCAAACATATCTATTAATACTTTAACTCTTTAATAAATAGAGCTTCTAAATACATGATTATGGATATATACACATTATCTATAAAATATTTTGGCCAAAACACAGTAAATCTTACTATCTGCTTTTGTTACCTAACATTCTGGTTATAAAGTGAAATTATCTAGTCCATTTGAGCTCTGCATACAAATGTATCTTATACTTCCATAACTAGTATGGCATAGTGAATACATTATGATTATAATAACAATGGCATCTTTTAAAAACTCTCGTTTTAGACTCATTACTATGTCTACCTCAGCATCAATTTAGCCATCATTTAGTTAAACAGTTCTGTTGGGAAGATTAGGGGAAATAATATATGTTTAAATTTCCAGCATAGTGACTGACATAGTTAAACTTTAAAAAAAAAGTAACTGCTTTCCATGTTACTTTGTTTTCCTCTCCTACATTTTGCAAATAATTGTTTTCTTTCTTCATTTTGTCTACACAGATGCCATTAGCCAACATTTTTTAGAGCTAATCAAGTTCTCTTCTTTGAATAAACAATAAATTTTCATGATTAAAGCTTTCATAAAACAAAATGAAATATTTCAGATTTATGTCATATAATTTTCATGTTTCTTAAAGCTGAAAGAATGCCGTTTTAGCATCGTATTAAAAATAAACACTCTAGGGCTTCCCTGTTGGCGCAGTGGTTGGGAGTCCGCCTGCCGATGCGGGGGACACAGGTTCCTGCCGCGGAGCAGCTGGGCCCGTGAGCCATGGCCGCTGAGCCTGCGCGTCCGGAGCCTGTGCTCCGCAACGGGAGAGGCCACAACAGTGAGAGGCCCGCGTACCGCAAAAAAAAAAAACACAAACCCCCCAAAAACACTCTAATGTCAGGCTGTTTGCATTCAAATGCCAGCTCTAACACACTTTAGTCATAACCTTGAGCTTCATGCCCTCTCAAAGTCTCAAATTTTCCTCTATGTAAAATGGTGATAATAATAGTAACTTATTCAAAGTTATTATCAGGAATAACTGTGATAATCCACATAAAAATTTATTAGCACAGTGCCTACAATATATATCCAATTTAAATGAAGATCAATTTCTATTATCATTATATTTTGTGCCAGTCTTTGTGCTATTATATTATCAAAGTAAAGTCTCTGCCCTCAAGAAACTTAGTTTGTAAGGCATACAGATAGCAACAAGCAAGTAGAATATATTTTTGTTTATCATGATGGACATACGTACAAGAACAATAGAAGAGGTATGTAGTCTAGTTCTGACAGTCAAGAAGGAGATAATATGTCTTGGCAAATATATGAAGGATGAAAAATAATTATCCTGGTCAATGGAAAATCATTGATTTTTCTAACCAGGAGCCCCCTTTTCCCTCACAACTGAAGTATCCCTCTCCGAAAATACCATTTTTGTGGACTTCTGTGACTCACATCATGATCTGTATGACTGTGATCCATGAGCTATTCTTTTTTCCTCTCCACTGTGACCCAAATACTCCAGGCTGTGGCTATTCCAGAATGAGGAAGACAACTTACCATTTGTTAATATAAGCCCCTGAAATTTTGAAATGTTCATGTTTTTCTTTCTACTGCTTATCCTAGTATATTAATCTATGAATACACCTAGATTTGAATCCCTGCTTCACTGCATGCTAGCTCTATGATCGTGAGCAAGTTACCTAAACTACTTGGTTCATAATTCCTGTAACTGGATATAGGAATAATAAAGTTTGTGATGAACACAATATATATATATGAAATAGTTTCTGTCCAAAATCCTGGCTGATTCCATTTTTGATTATTGTGAGCATCAAAGTATAAGACATGTGAAAAGTTCTTCTTCCAGTCCTCAGAACATAATTAGCTCAGTAAGTATTAGATGCTGTTATTTTCATTGAAAATCCTCTGCTTAGATGTCCAAACAAGAAAATGATACTGTCACTGAGCTACTTCTGTGGTTCATTCATTCAACAAACCTTTCCTATGTGTTTGACAGTATTCTAGGTGCTGAAGGTAAACAAGCAAATAAGAAAAGGCTGGATGGCTATCCAAATTTTTTCTGATACTTCATGGGGAAAAAATTTCTCCAGGATCAGCTCAGTCAAACTCCTGATAATTTTATTTGTCCCACCTACATGTGCTGACTATCTAGTATCTCCTTTGGGGGTTTCATAACTTCAATTCAGCTGCTATGCTAACACACCATCCCAAAAGATACCTATGATCACTGCTAAATGTAGTAAACTTGCTTTATATGAGGCCAGTATTAGTTTCTCTAACCATCTTTATCAAATGGATATTCCCAAGTGCAACAAATGTGAGGGATAGAAAAAGGAATACTACCTTCAAAGCCAAATGATTTCTCACTATACTAAATCTCTTAAATGGTCAACTTGGCACCATTAAATTTACTCATGATGGTACTTCCCAATTAGAAAATGTGTTTACATGTTGATGAGAAACATGCTTAGGATTTAATTGGAATTGATGATAGCACAGTAGTTGGTAAATTTAATGATGCCAACTGGTCATTTAGGTGATGCTGTCATTAGTTATATAGGCTGATAAAATCCTTATTTAAAAGGAGTATATTACATCATTAATTACGGAACAGAGCTATTCATTTCATGTGGCTAGATGTGAAACATATTGAAGAAACTCAGGGATCCGTTACACCAAATGTCGACTTTGAGTATACTGGTAGAGATGGAAATTCAAATATGCCACACATGTGTAGAAGTTACTGAAATAATAGTAGTTATTCTATATATTTTCAGAGTGATTGTTTAACCATTTTAGTGAGTGAAAAATAAATACACTTGAAGACAGAAATGGTAGACATTTCTGTTCATAACTGATTATTGCAGGACAAATTATATGATTAGTATATGACTTTCCAATTATCATGAGTGTAACTTTCCTTACTATTAATTAAAGTTAATAACCCCAACGGTAAGCATTTACTTAGAGCATTGTATAAATAATTAAATGTATATAATAATTAAATGTGTACATTTCAGAAAGCACTTTCATGTGCTTTATCTCATTTAATTGTTATAAAACTTTTGAGATTATACAAATAAGGAAGATTTCTCTCAAATAATTTCAATGACTTGCCCAAATCAAAGACAATAGATTACCAACTTTAAATATGAACTGCATGAACTAATGTCTGATTTGGTGTCCAGAGCTCTGAGTTAATTTTTGTAACAGTGCTGACAGAGATGAATATTATTATGTGTTAGCCATAGCAGTAGTGGTGGGTTTGGTGGTGGTGGTGCTAGCAGTAATTTTAGTAGTAGCAGTAGCAGCAGCAACAGCAGCAACAGCAGTAAGCAACAGGTAGTAGTGGTAGTGTTTCAACTGCACCATTTTCTCCCATATGTATTGTGAGAATATATCTGCAACAGAACTGCAGTTTAAAAGTTTTTTTGTGCATTAAATTTCCCAGTCAACAGAAACACAGGGCTATTTACACCTTCTAAATGCATCTTTCTTAATATATGTTTTAACCAATAATTTCTATAGATCCTTAGGTTCAGCATTGTAAAACTTTCTTTGTTTCATAAGAGAATGGGTAAGTTACATATACTATAGTGTTGAATCAAAAATGACATAATATTAAAATTATACACCCAAAGAAGGAAGCAAATTTGATATATAATGATCTCTTCAGTGTCCATGAATGCCTTTATGTAGCAAAATGTAAAAGGGAAACTGATAATCATGATGAACATGTATCAGCATAGAGAAAAATGAGTGGGCGCATTAAATAACTTATTAAAATTATTAATAATTAGACATAAAAGCAATACCACACTAGACTGGAAGCTTGATTTGTATACTAGCAAATTATTACCACATGGTTGCAGGTGTTTTTTGAACTTAGATCTTAGATCTTTCTCAAAATAAGAAAGTTGCCAATAATCAAATGTACCTTACCTTGACCAAAGGAAATTAAAATACTCTCAAAAGGTAGCTCACCTCTCCTTTTCTTCTCCTTACAGATAGGCACTTTCTGCTTCTTCTTGTGGATGAAGACCCATCCAACAGATCCTGACTTTATTTAAGGTGAGTTTAAGTAGTCTGGTCAAATGAACTGGACTCTCTCAATCCCAATGTCAAATTCCTAAGAGAATATTAATAGTCTAGATGAATTCTAGTGTCTATTCCTACTCCAACGAATTGTAGCTGAGAAAGGACCACATATTATAAACATGGCAAGCATAAATAATATCTGTTATAGGTGAGGAAACAGTTCTCATATAAATAGGCACATACTCCAAGAGGTGATTAACATCAGATAATTTTGAAATGAATTACCTAACCTCTCTGAATCTCAAATTCTTCTTCTGTAAAATGATGATTACAATACATTGTCCAAAGGGATATTTCAAGAAATAGTCATCACGTGCAAAAAATAACATGTCTCATATAGTGTCTGGTATACAAAAGGTGCTCAAAAAATGGCAGCAGTTGTGGATGGTGGTGATGGTATTACTGGGAAGAGACCATATGATGCTCATCTTTGTATTCCTCCCTAGGACTTACCACAGTGTCTTGTACATAGTTGGTTCTTAATAACTTTTCACTAAACTGTTCAAATTATACACTCTAGCAAGGACAGATAACTAGGTAGCATCTTCTTCATATGCATATATAATGGCCAGCCTGTGATTCTGACTTCAAGAATCACAACCTTCATCACAACCTTTTCATTCTGTAGGCAGATAAAGAGTATTTGTGAATCAACTACCTTCATAGTTTAAATTCAAAAGCCTCACGATTCTGACAAAGGACAACTTTCCTGATGTCTGACATATTTTTTATTCTGGGTACACATTTGTCCTTAGCAGGACAAACAGCATCATGGAAAATTGCTTTATTTTCAAATACTGTAATAGAAATGAAATGTATTTTGAAAACTCAGATATATTCATACTCGGCAGCAACAATTATGTCCACAATCATAAATATATCAAATGCCTCATTTGTTCTTGTGTTGTTTCAAAGATTACTTTTCAAATGTTCTCATAGAGTAGTCTTTCAATTTTGTCATGTGTCATAAAAATAGAAGTTATTTACATAAACAGCATTCTTCATGAGGTCTGGAAATTTTTGTTTTCTGTATCTCTTTTTTTTCCTTTCTTTAAAAAGCAGGTAGTGGACTAGAAAAAAGTAGGAGAACGTGACTTTTTCTATTTAATATAAATATGTATATATTAGTATGCACATGTATGTATTTGGAATAAATTAATGAATAAAACTATACATATTCATTCATTAAGCACCCACTTTTTATAGGTTAATGTTTTGGCGCTAGAGATTCAGTAGTGAACAAGCAGATAAAAATCTCTACCTTCCTGGAGTTATATTCTTAATAGAAGCCAGAAAGTGAACATTATAAAAAAGCAAAATGTGTATTATTTTCAGTGGTGCCTGGTTCTAAGGAGAAAAAAATGAATCAGGGAAGGAGGAATATGTAAAGCAGGTGAATTTTAGAGAAGGTATCAAGGAAAGCTCACTAAGAAGAGTATTAGTACTTACATATTACAGAACTTTCTTCTTTTTAAAAAATATAGGTTTTTCCTAATTTCAGAAGTAATTTAGGATGAACATTTAAAAAAAATTCAAACACCATGGACAGATGTGACATATAATATGGAAGCTTCCTTTAATTCATGTTATATATGCATATATGTTTACCATCTCCCTCCACATAAGATCACCCTGTACATATTGCTCAATGACTTTCTCCTTCCTTCATCAATACTGTTTATATAAATTCCCATCAATTTTATTTAACTGGCCAGGTGATTTTAATAAAAACTGGAGTAAGCCTTGAGAGCAGAGCTTGAAAATATGAAGCCACTTTGACAGCACTAAATAAGAAGCAATAGCCCACATACATATGTTTAAAATGTCATTTTGAGTTCATGACAGATTAAAACTTTTAGTGTAAACCCTTCCATTTATGAAGCATAATTTTAGCTTGTCTACCTTCACAAAGTTTCTAAATAATGTAGTTTATTTGGGATGATGGATTATGGGAAGCTCGTTCATACATCCAACGCTTGACATTTGAAATCATGTTTTTGCTTTTTAATAATGAAGTAAGTTTGAAATCATGCCATGTTATACAGTATAATTTCTTTTATTTTTTAAACAAGTGGTCTCATCTTCATTTTTAATATATATAAGCCTAGGTTTTAAAAAGCATAGTTGTTAAAAGAAAAGCATAGTTGTTGATGAATCTTATATCTAAAAGTTTAACTAGGAACTAGTATTTTCAGTAAGAAATAATCAAAATTATGAATAAACACTCTGATTACGATTTTTGTGATCAACTATAATTATTTGTTTGTTGAAACCAAATAACTGTGCCTTCAATAGTATCATTTATGTCACTAAATGGTCATTTGTTTCAGTATCACTAAGATTGTATTCTTTGGCAGAAATTCAAAACACATTAAGATGTTCTCATTAATAGTAAGGTAAACAAGGCACGCTGTGTCACAACGCTAATGAATTGTTCTTTAGAATCAAGATAAGTGCAATAGGACCATAATAATTACTTCCTTTCTTTGTTCCTTTCTGCTGTTAAAATTATTTTGTTCTTTTTTTTCCAAGTAATTGATTTGGTAATTCTATTTGATACTTTCTTATAATTGGAGTCTTGAGGTGCATGAATCACATCTTTGGTGATCCCTGTCCTTCTGCAAATAGGTATCTTCCTAACAAAAGCTGAAGAAGATGGGCTCAATGCAAGTTGTTAGTCCATTTAGGACTATTAAAAAAATTGCAGAAGACTTTGTAAAGATACTCTTATTTAGCAGAGTAAATAACCCATTGGAAAGTACTGAGGCACTGAAAACTTTTCTTTGATGAAACATTAAAAAGCAACTAAAAAAAAAAAAAAAAAGAATAAAGGCTATTTTTATTCCCTTGTTTACACCCAGCCATATTGAACCAAAACAGATTTTGATTCAAATATGAATTTAAACATTTTATTTAAGATTATAGTAATGGATGTTTATTAATTTTTTTCTAGAATAAAGTTTAATTGAACAAAAATATGAATAAATAAATGGTAAGGTTAGAAGAAAGTAATTTAAGTTTAGAGTTGTAAGGTTGTTAAAGTACTCATTTTTCTTCCATTTTGTCTTACTGTCATATCTGTAAATGATAGAGCATTTTGATGGTGGTGGAGCATTATTTAAATAATAAAGAGGAAATATCTTCAGAAATTAAGTTGCCTCAAATAGATAATTGTGGAATAATTTCTTATCATTTTTACAGTGTCTATTCCTTGCCTTTAAAATTTTGTAATTTGTGATTTGAAACAATGGTAAATCTCAGTATGATAAAAATTATAATAAAGGCAGCTAACCATTTTATTAAAAAGCAACTAAAGCATTTTGGTTTTATTTTTAGTAAGTATCTTAATCAATATTCAATGATAGCGTCACAATTCGTAGATCCAAAGGGCTTAGGTGACATTCTGGTTGGAAGTTGAAGGCTAAGGAATTTATCTAAAATCTACTATTGTCTAGTGAAAAACATTTTTTAGTAAGTTGATATATTGAATATTTATTGGGGCGATTTTTGAGAGAAATTAATGGTGACGGAGTTGGATAAAGCCACTCACCCCACCTGCTTCTAACTCTATTATTTTTTAGAGTCCGAATGATACCAACTACTGACCAGCCTAGTGCCACCAATTACTGCTGGGCAGTTTGCTAGATGCTGAGTGGACATAAAATAAAAGAGACAAAAAACTGCCCTTCAAACACCACAACCAAGTTTGTTGAGGGTTGGGTGAGGGTAGGTATATAAGCAAATAATTCTATTAAAATGTGATAGGTGCTAAAAAGAGGAGAGCTAAGCTCAACTTGGAGATTCAGAGAAGGCCTTCTGAGTGAAAAGACGCTTTAATTGAAAACCAGAGAACGCTGGAAAAATATTCTAAGCAGAAGAAAAAGCATAGACATACGTAGAGGTATGAAACAAGATGACCAGTAATAAGAAACAAGCTAATTCTAAAAAATTCATGCTACTGGATTGCAAAAGAGAGAGGAAAAATGTGTAGAATTGTTGATGTAAGTAGGGACCAGCTCATTTAAGGCCTTATATGCCCAACTAAGACAACAAATGTACTCTGGGAAGCAGGACATTTTAGAAGTTTTAACCTGAAGTTGTGATGGTCTGATTTCTAGTTTACGAGGGTGACTATAACAATGAATGGCATCTTCATATTCCCTAAAAGCATGTTTCATGAGGAGAGTTAAGAGAACTGTCAGGGATAAAGTTCCATCTGGATAGATTTCCCTGGATGATGAAGGTATTGGTAGTACGTAGAAAAATTTTGAGAGTGAAGCATAGCAGAAAATGAGGAAGTGAATTATGCAGATTCAGTGTGAAGCGCCTGTGAGATCAACCAAATGAATATATCCAGTGGGAAAGCTTAGACTTAGGGGAGACCTCCTGATGACTTAACCTTGGTATTCATCAGTAAATATGTAGTAGTAAAAATGTTGTGAGTGGTGGAATCAGCATGCAGAAATGTGAAGAGAGAGGACAAATAATGGACCAAGAATAGACGTTTATGGAACAAACTCTCTCATTTGGATTACAGGTCATCACAGGGAAGCCTACAAAAGAGGATGAGAAGAACCACAACAATAATTCTGATAGGTAGGTATTTCATCCTGATTTTTTCAGGTGAAGACTCTGAGCCTTAGAAAAATGTAACTTGCCTAAAATATTATAGCGAGGAATTGTCTGAATCAAGATTTTATCCCTAGTATTTTTGACTCCCAAAGTGTGCCCTTTCTCTGTATTGTGAAGCCATCATGCCAAACTATAATGTTCTTAAGGGTCAGGATTATGTCTTCAACTTCCAAAATATCCCCATAATGTAAGTATATAATACATGCTTTAAAGAAACACTTGATTTTATTCCACAAAAACCATAATGAATTAATTGTCCTTTCCTGTAATTTTAACCAGATGTATCCTTTAGTTATGCTGCTTGTGTGATAACTTTTTTTTAATATTAGCATTTTGATACTGATAGTGCAGTTTAAAAGTTTATGTCGTATGCAAACACTTTTAATTAAACGATTAAATATATACTTTAACAGTGACTTTCATTCTTCAAAACAAGAACTTTTATTACAAAATTATACAAAATTCTAGTAGATGAAAAATTTAACTATTAATTCATGAAATCAAATGAGGCCCTCTTCTATTTTTTTTAAACACAAAAGTAAAAAAAAAAGATATTTCTTGTACTTGTCATAAAATGTTTATTTTTTATGAGATTATATTGGGAAAATGTATGAAGAACTAGTCTTATGAGAAATTTATCATAAATTAACAAAGTATCACAGTACCTGCCTTTCCCTACTATGAAGCAATTTTGCTATAGTGAGCTATATCATGCAGAATTACATTTAAAACAAATTCAAATCCAATGCAAAAATTTGTGTTTGCTGACAGAGATAGAAGATACTGTTTTCTTTGCTAAACAAAATAAAATATACCCAAAACTTAAGTATTTCAAAAGAAGAAAATGTAACAAAAATTTAAAGCAGAAACTTAAAGTGATCTTATATCCTGTTCCATTTGTGGATTCATTTTAGATATTCTTTTCCCCTAACTACTTAGAGATATAAATAACCTGAGAGAAAACTGCAGAGTTATCATTGAAGCATCATGAAATTTTAGAGAGATCTATTATCAATCCAATTAGATTATAGATTAAAAAATTATGGAGTAACCCACATCTATATATAAAGTAGGTTATGTAATATGCCATCATTTTGAAAGTTATTTTTTATTTGAACCAATATAACGTAATTTTTTAGGATTCTAATTTAAGTATTACTCTGTAGCAGTTACATGTTTCCTATCTTTCATACACATTCAAAATTTTTTAATTCTTTCCATATTCACTGAGAATATATGTTCTACCAAACACTGCGACAGTTTTTGGAGATAAAATGGTAAAGAGGACATGATTCCAGCTTCACAACTGCACTGTTTCTACAAAAGGTAAAAAGCTACATTTATAATACTGTCACAAGCTGGGTTCTCCAGATGCAGATGCTAAGACAGAATTTGGGGGTGCAAGATGTTTAATAGGGATTAACATCTGTGAAATGAAGGGGAGGGGTAACGGAACTGGGCAGTGGAGGAAGTCGAACTACAATACAGGACCATCAAAGCCTTGGCCTCAGTAGAGAGCTTTGGAGCAAGTATTGACCATCAAAGTGTCCTACCTGGAGGTGATATGGCCAGGCCTTTGTACTCCAGCTTTAGTCAGTCATCAAATGCAGGCAGCACAAGAAATCCTGTAATGTTGGGCAAAGGTGATCTCTGTAGCTGGGCAGTTCCTGAGGATCTGACAGATGGAAACTGCCTCTGAAGGTACTCTCAGTGTCTGGACAGCCAAGTCTTTAGTTAAAGGGAGGTGTGGGCTGCTCATTCCCATATCTACCATATCCATCATAAAAACACTTGGTGAATTACAAAACACTTGGGAGTGAAGGTAGGGGGACCACTTCTATTTTCTTCCTGGTTCCTGAAGCCATGTATTCTTTCTATGCAAGTGCAGAGCCAAATAAAAGTCTTTAATTCAATGCATATACTGCATACTGAATTATAACACCCCATAATATTG